>NW_005871063.1:13747317-13827291 GCF_000147115.1 Myotis lucifugus | reverse complement strand
CATCCACATTTTTTTCTGGAAATGTGCCTTCTTTATACAGATTTTGAAACAATTTTACTTACATTTCTCTACCTCTTCTAGGGAGAGATGAGATGAAGGAATAGATATGGTACATGCTTGGGAAATGTTTTAAATTCTACTTTTGACTTTTCTCATCTAATCTAGTATCAATTGGCAGCAATATTTAATCAGTCTTATTCAACTGACTTTTTATTCCATTTTGAAGTAGCCTATAATGACCATCTTGCTCATCAAAGAGAACCAAGAAAATGATCCAACAAGTCAGACAAACACTAGCGATATATTTCAGTGATGATTATTAGGGAATATATGCTCTAATATTGTTTTTTTATTTCTTTTTTATTGAGTTTGTTGTGGTTACATCGGTTAATTAAGTAGGTTTCAAGTATATAATTCTATTACATCATCTGTATATTGCATTATGTATTCACCACCCATAGTCTATTCTCCCTTCATCACTATTTATCACCCCCATTACCCTCTTCTACCTGCCCCCACCCCCATTCCCTCTAGTAATCACCATACTGATGTCTGTTGTCTGTTTTAAGTTATTTATTTACTAGAGGCCCGGTGCACAAATTCATGCAACAGTGGGGTCCCTCGGCCTGGCCTGTGGGATCGGGCCAAAACTGGCTCTCTGACATCCTCAAGGGGGTTCTGGATTGCGAGAGGGCACAGGCCAGGCCAGCGGACCCCACAATTGGGGCCTGGGAGGGATGCTGGAGGTTGGACAGCTGGAAAGGGGAGGGCTCCAGGGTATGTCCAGCCCATCTCACTCAGTCCCGATTGGCTCGACCCCAGCAGCAAGCTAACTTGGTCGGAGCGTTTGCCCGTGATAGTCAGTGAACGTCATAGAGACTGGTCGACCAGTTGACTATCTGCCCCCTGGTGGTCAGTGCACGTCATAGCAAGCGATTGAGAGGCCTTAGCATATCATTAGCATATTACGCTTTAATTGGTTGAATGGCCGACTGGTTGACCAGACAGCATATTAGGCTTTTATTATATAGGACTTTTTGCTTAATCTCTTCACCTATTTTACCCAGTTCCCCAACCATGCTCCCCAATAGCTGTCAATCTGTTCTCTGTATCTCTGAGTCTGTTTCTATTTTATTTGTTTATTTTGTTCATTAGATTTCATATATAAGTGCTCTGATATTGTTTTTAATAGAATAAAGCAAATTGCTCATAAAATATTTACTTTCTGATTCCTTTTAAAATTCTTCACTTAATACTCTAAAAGAATTTATTGTCCCTTTTTAGTTTCAGAAATTTGTGCTATTTCTTTTTTCTTTCTTTTTGTCATATTTTGCATCTCCTTTGTCCCTATATTTAACATGTTTAAATTCTGGCAAAGAATTCACAGCTAAATGGCCAAATTCTTCAGGAAAGGCTGTACTTTTGCTATTTCCTGGCCAACGGAAAACATGTTGGACCACAAGTCTAGCCAGAAAAAACAAATGTCTGTTGACAACGATCCAGTCGGATTTTGTAGGTCCAAAGTCTGGAGATTGAGGCTGAGCCTCAGGTTAATATCCAGCACATAGAGTACATGTCAGAATGAAAGAAGCCCACTGGGGTTTGATCATCATCAGCTAAACCCACAGAGATGGCTGGTCAAATAGATGCATGATTTTATTCCAGTTGGCTAACATTGGATAGTTTTATGAGGATGAGTCACTTTTCTAAAGAATTTTGCAATAAACTAGTTTTATGTCACAACGTCATAAAGGAATTGACTTTGGCGTCTGCTCTCTTTTGGGTTTCTATCTCTTCTCATATCTCCTTTAGGGAATCTGACTTGACTTTGCCCAACTAGCTTTCTCTGCTTCAGTCTTCCATTTATAGTCTGCTAGCTGCTTGGGTCGCTGGTTCAGCTCTCATACCAACTTACCCATTTGGGAGCATCCAACTACACTGCCTTTCTCTTGCTCTGGCCTCCGCATTTGGGCACCTTCCAATGTAGCCACACACCCCACCCTCCACCCCCGTAATACAGCAACTATGCAGCATTAAAAGTGTCAGGCTTGGAATAATTTTGTTGACTCGGTTTAGAATTGTATTGAAAAAAAAAAAAAAAAAGAGGGCTTCCATTCCCAAAGAATCCTGTGCTCTACTTCACGGAGGGATGCACAGACACAGGGGTTTAGACTCACCCTGTTGTCTCATTCTACCTCCAGGAAGCAGAGCTCCTTCGGCCTGGGTGGTGCTGTGTCTGATACAGATTAGCTTTCAGCTTCCGAGTCTAAGCCCCACTACTTCATCTCAGGGTCCTGTTGAACAGAAGATAAGTGTGACAGTGCCACCCACACAGTTGTAAAAACCAGAATGTCTCCAGAAGGTTCCCAGGGAGATAAAATCAGCCATGGTTGAGAATCACTGCACTAAAGAACACATACCTTCAGTTTGGTCGGATACTGTCAATTAGTCTCCAGAGATTGGTGCCAATTTATATGTCCTCTAGAATATCTACTTCATTCCATCCTCATTAATACCAGGCAATTAAAACATTTTGCTAACCCAGTTGGTGCCAACAATATCTTGTTTTCATGGGCATCTCTCTAATTACTGGCAAGGCTGAGTTTGTTGGCCATTTATATTTTTTCCCTAAAAGTATATCTTTTTATACGTAAATGGACTGAATTTGGTAATATTTTGTTGAGAAAATTTGCATCTACCTACATGAGAAATATTAGTCTATTGTTTCCTTTTTTGTGATGTCTTTTATCTGGTTTTGATAGTGAAATAATTCTGACCTCATAAAATGAGTTCAGAAGTATTTCCTCTCCTTCTATTTTCTGGAAGAGATTATGTAAATTTGGTACTATCTTGCCTTAAATGTTTGATAGAATTCACCAAGGAAATGATATAGACCTTTGCTTTCTTTTTTAAGGTTAATAATTATTAATTAAATCTTGAATAGATGTAAGCCTATTAAGGTTGTTCATTCTATGTGAGTTTTGGTAGTGTGTGTCTTTCAAGGAATTGGTCCATTTCATCTAAGTTATCAAATTTTTGGAGATAAATTTGTTGATATCATTCCTTTATTGTTATTTTAATTTCTGTTGGATCAGTAATAATGACCACGTCTTTTATTTCTGATATTGTTAAATTGTGTCATCTCTGTTTTTTCTTTGTTATCCTAGCAAGAGGTTTTATACTTTTACTGGTATTTAAAAAACACACAAAAAAAATCTCCACAGTTTTTAAATTCATCGCTCTTCTCCATTGTTTTCCTGTTTCCAATTTCATTGATTTTTTCTCTACTTTTAATACTTATTTCCTTTCCTTTCCTTTCCCTTTCCCTTTCCATTTCCCTTTCCCTTTCCCTTTCCCTTTCCCTTTCCCTTTCCCTTTCCTTTCATTCTTTCTTTCGATGCTCCAACCAACTGAGCCACTGGTCAGGTGCTTGCTTTATTTTCAATTTGCTCTTCCTGACTAGTTCTATAGGCCGATAGTAGATTTTCAAAAATGTTTAGATTTTTTATAATACATACATTTAATGTTATAAATTTCATTCTAAGCACTATAATTGCATCCCCAAATTTTTGATAAGTTGCTTTTTTTTAACACTTAAATTCAAAAGATTTTTAAAATTTCTCCTGCCCGGCCAGCATGGCTTAGTGGTTGAGCATCGACCTATGAACCCAGGAGGTCAGGGTTTGATTCTGGTCAGGGCACATGCCTGGGTTACAGGCTCGATCCCCAGTATGGGGCATGCAGGAAGTAGCCGATCAATGATCATCTCTCATCATTGATGTTTCTATCTCTCCCTCTCTCTTCCTCTCTGAAATCAATAAAAATATATTTTAAAAAATTTCTCCTGAGGTGCCTTTTTTTGAGCTAAATGTTAGTTAGAAATGGGTTGCTTAAACTCCAATGTTCTGGGGCTTTTCAATTTATCTTTCTATTACCAATTTCCATCCCATTTCATTCCATTATCATTTGACAATGTACTTTGTATGATTTCTATCCTTTTCATTTTGCTAAAGTTTGTTTTATGTCTCAGGATGTGGTTTATTTTATTGAATACTCCATACTCACTTGAAACTAATGTATATTATGCTTTTGTTTGATGGTGTATCTTATACATATATCACTTACATAAAGCTGATTGATGGTGCTGTTAGATCATCCATTTCCTTCCAATGGTCTGCCTCCAGCTTGGACAACTGCAGTGATCTTTTAAGGGGCATATCATCATTGGCTCTGGTTCCTTTCAAATTGAATTTCCAATCTGCAGCCTGACTAATGTTTTCAAGATACATATCTCTTTATTTCAACCCATTGTTTAAAATAATGATTTCCATTGCTTTTGAGTATAAAAATGAATGTCCTTATCACTACTTTTCAACATTTCTCCCTTGGGGAATCCTTCCCTGGCCTTCCTGACTAGATCAGATCCCCTGTAGCAGATGTTGCTAACTCACAATCCCATCCTCCTGAGTTCACCTGCAGATGCTGTGGACTGTTTCTGGGCACAGAATCTCTTGCCATCTCCAATGCCTGCATCTTCTGCTTCTCTGCCCGAGGGCTTGTGTGGAGGCCACTGGCAACCCTGAAGTCTGCCCCCTGGGGCAATCCTCAACCAGCGAGGAATCATAGTTCAAGGCCAATTATCCCATCTCCCACATACATTAATGGGGCATTTCTCATATGTGTTCCACAGAGTCCTTTAATCCTTTAAAAGTTCTCTACAGGACTGAGCTTCTGTTGTCCACAGAAGTAGCCCACTCACCAAAGCACTCTTCACTAGGTGTTTCCTTCCCTCAATCACTTTCTCTCCTACCTTACTCGTGTTTCTGGAATCAATCCCCAAATAAATCACCTGCACCTGAGTTCTTATTTCAGGGTCAGCTTTTGGTGGAATCTGAAGCATGGCATCCCTGTAGTTTACCCTCTCAGGCTACCATGTCCCTCTGTTTCATAGCCTAGTTAGAGTTTGCATTCATATGGATGCACAGGGAGAGGCTTGGAATAATGGTCACCATTTGGTCATTGTTTTGGAGGGTAGAACTTTTACTTTCAGTATTGTTTTTTTTTCTTTTACAGGCATTATAATTTTAATAAAAATCAATGGCCTATCCAACAATACTTTTATTATGGTATAATACCTTGTATCTGTGTTTTCCATTTTTAAAATAAAAATTTAAACCTGGGGGGGAAAAAGCAATGGCATAAAATTCTTTCCAGAGACATAAAGTTAATAAAATGATGCATTTTTGCTTTCAATAAGAATTTCTGGTGAATACAAATTTCTAATTTAAGTAACTTTATTTTATATGACACTCTTGTTCACTCTATTATTAATATACTGACTGAAAGAAATGGCTTCATTTATTTTAGTAGTAAGAATATTAATTACTATAAGCCTAAAAAGGGTCTCCTTATTATCCTTTTTATGAGCTTTTGCTGATGTAGAAAGTGAAAAATGGAGGTGGCTAAGGAGATAGTATTTTGTCATACTTGAATTTTTTCTTAAAATAGATTTAACATTTCATTTGGTCTCTACTATGAAGTCTAAAGTAGAAAACAACTAATTATTTTGTTGTTTGTATTTTATAGCTCAACCGTTAGCATTTTATAGCCTCTTTTTGCTGCTATAAACAAATATTTTAAAGAGAAAGGGATGCAGCTATATTTAGATAACATAGTATTAAAGCTAATATGAGATTAATAGCTTTTCCTCCTTCTTCTTGACTGAAGGTAAAGTAAAAATAGAATTTAATCCACTCAGTATGACCTCCAACTAGAAACTCAGAATACCATTTCAACTAAATTATCTACATGAAACTGTTATTTTCGCCACTGAAAAAGCCATCACACACAAATCCCTGCTTTTAAAAACAGAAAGTTTCAAGAGCATAGGGTACATGTGAGTTTCAGAGAACAGGGATTTACGGATCACAGATTTTTAAAATGGTTTTTTAATCAATACAAAATATAAGCCCTTTTTTTTTCGGTTAGCAAATGGATTACTAAAGCCAGGAAAAAACTTTCTTATTCATTTGGACCCTAAAAGATTAATTTATAATAAATCACTAAGAGCATTACATTATGGAAATACAAGGTTCTGGAAGAATCTCTGGAGGCAAGAGATATGGAGCTAGTAATAAATTCATTTTTCCTCTACTCAATTTTTAAAGATTAAAATATTAATATTTTATGTTGGGAGAAGTTGGAACAATGAGGACACTCACGAATTGCTGAGGGCCTTATCCACAGTGGGAAAATCTCAGTGTTCCCTCCCTACTACTTAGCAGTATTTCTTTTACAAGCACTTTGTCCTTAGACGGGGGAATGGGAAAATGCCCAAAGGCCTCAACAGAAGAATGTTCCCATAGTCTGCCTTATTACAACCAGCATTTTATTTTAAAGAAAATAATCCAAATGGTCAACCATACAAGAGTTAAATAAATAATGATACAGCTATGTAATAAATGGCTAGCCTTTAGATAATAAACAGTCATTGTCAGAAAAATGTTCATCATCTGTTGTTAATTGAGAAAATATGTCTGCAAATATGTAAAATGTAATGCCATGTTTCACACGGAGAAGTGTATTTGAATATGTAGATAACATCTGAATGATATAATCAGAATTAGAAATAGTGATCAATTTAGTATGATCGGACTGCAGTCTCCTTTTTCCTTATCTATTTTTAATTATCTTTATTTTTTATATTTTTTTGCAATGATAATCTATTTCTATAATAAAGAAAAAATAAAAGTTACAAAATTAAAACACAGCTCAACTATTTATACTTGTGAGAATTGGACAAGTTTCCAATTTTCTCTTTTTTATATTATAGTGAAAATTAACACAAATGCACACGTGGAAGCTTGACAGGGTTGTGCGTTTAGCAAATGTTTTATAAATGTGACTTTCAAGGACTATGACTCCTAACAATGCCTCTTTAGGGATGTGACCGCAATTTAGGAGTGTGACCTTGGGCAAATTAACTTCTTTGGATTTCATTTAATTCATTAGTAATATTAAGGATTTACACTGATTTTTAAGGCTCCTCTTCCAATCATTATACTTTATGAAGAATCTCATATAACAAACTGGATATAGTAATATTGATTTCAGTATATTTAAACACATATGTTTGAATTTTCGAATTTTTAAAATATTTTTGTTCTGATGATATTTTTCCATTGATTTTTTTTTTTAAGAGAGTGGAAGGGAGAGGCTCTGAGAGAAACATCGATGTGAGAGAGACACATTGATTGGTTTTCTCCAGCAAGTGTCCCACCAGGGCTGGGGATCAAGCCTACAATCCAGGTACGTGCCCTTGACCAGGAATTGAACCTGGGACCCTTCAGTTCACAAGCCGATGCTTAATCCACTGAGCTAAACCAGCTAGGGCCATATGTTTGAATTTAAAGATGTGTGTGTACATTGGAAGGAGGGGAAAAGAAAAGAAAGGGGCTGGGCTTTTATATATCTGTTCAACACTAAAATTACTAACACATCCCTGCCTCGAGCCCATGAGTGATACTCAGAGTATGAAATATGGCAAAGTTGAGAGGAGGAAGGGAGGTGAAGAAGTTTGCCAGGCCATCTAAGAATAGAGTGAGGACAGTACAACTCAACTATTGCAGCCTCTTAAAAGATGACTCTTTCTGGCCACTTCCATAGGTCCATTGCAATAACATTAAAGACAGATATTTCAAAGGTTAACGTTAATGAACTCAGAAAGTGAAAGTTATTTCCAGGACTCAGTGCTAAGCCCCCAAGCAAGAAGCAAGGATAGCCACCCCAATTATTCTTCCCAAAAGATAAGCCAGATTGGTTGATAATTTAAAGAATCTTCCAGCCCTAACTAGCGTGGATATGCTTGTTGTTCCTGGTTCCTGAGCTGATTATGAAAGGAAAGAATGGGAAATCTATTGAATCTTTGGCATCAGACACAGCTCTAGCTCTTTGGTAGTTGTTAGATAAATACTACATCCTTATTCAACATAAAGCCATGAATGTGGAAATAGAGAGCAGGTGAAGGACCATGGGTGTAACAAGAATATTAATTCTAGAAGTTTCAGTGGAATCATGGCTACCGTTATTTGTGTCCAAATGAGCATGAAGAGGAAGTGACCGTATAATGAATGAAACATTCCTAAATTGTCAGTCAGGAAACTTGGTGTCCAGCCCTAAATTTCTCACTATCAATGTAACTTTATGTAAGTAATATCAACTCCATGAGCCTGTTTCTTTCTCTAGATAAAGTGTTCACACTACATATTGTTTTCCTATGGCTACGGTAACAAATAAGACAAATTGGTGGCTTAAAATGACAGACATGTAGTCTCTCAGAGTTCTGAAGCCTCAAGTCTGAGATCAGTTTCACGGGGTCAAAATTAAATTAGCAGAGCCACGCTCCTTCTGGAGCCTCTAGGAGAGAATCTGTTCCTTATCTCTCTCAGCGTCTGGTGGCTGCAAACATTCCTTGGCTTGTGGCTGCATATGTGAATTTTTGCCTCCATCTTCCTTGGACATGTGTGAAATCTTACTGTGTGTCCTGGTCATATTGATACATAGGATCGCATTTATATAATTCAGTGATGGCGAACCTATGACACGCGAACTCATTTTTTTTGGTTGATTTTTCTTTGTTAAATGGCATTTAAATATATAAAATAAATATCAAAAAATATAAGTCTTTGTTTTACTATGGTTGCAAATATCAAAAAATTTCTATATGTGACACGGCACCAGAGTTAAGTTAGGGTTTTTCAAAATGCTGACACATCGAGCTCAAAAGGTTCACCATCACTGATATAATTCAATATAATCTCCCCATCCCAAGATTCTTAATTTAATCTGTGAAGAACTTCCTCCCATAAAAGGTAACACTTACAGCTTCCAGGAATTAGGATGTGGACATCTTTTAGGATGCCCTTCTTCTGGCCTACTGCACATTACTTAGTCAACAAGGTCCAGGTTTATAATTCAATAACTGTTAAGGAATAAGCATTTTGGTGTTTTGTTTTGTTTTTAATTCCATAGAGTTCGAGTTTTTAAAGAAATCAGAGCTCAGCTTTGTTCTACTTCTCTTTTGACCCCAAACCATCTATTTCTGATGAGACATATGAAGGTGGGAGTTTTTTTTTGGTAAAAATTTCATTTTCTCCTTTACTTATAACAAAAACTATTTTTAAAAGTGCATTTAAAAGACAATTCTTGCAGAGGAAGCAGTGTAGACAGCCAATCGAGTATCTAAGTAAAAAAAAGTATATTAAAACGTTTTTTAAAATAGAAATAATGAGATGTTTTTGCCACCTTTGCTACCAGATCTGAACCTTATGAGAGTACAAGAATTAGGAAAGGACCATAATGTGTTTTGACAATGATAGAGAGCCCTCTAATAACTGCAAAATGAAACACACTAGAATGAACCATGAAATTTAGGCCTTTGTTTCAATTTTAAAAATGTAATTTCAGAAAATCAATAAAACACAGGGGTAAGCAAAAGCATGTTAACAACTGCTACAATAATAACAAATACAATAATTAACAAATAAATAATATAGGAATAAACTCTGTGTTTTGTGTACTCACAACTGCAAACCTACTTATGTTCACTCCTGTATTATCATTTTTAAAAGATGATGTATTTATAGGCTCTTTTGTTGTTATGGCATCTAAGAAAGAATGGAACATTTGGTTGCATAGTACAATTTGAAGATCAACCTGTCTCCAAGGTCAAATGGAGCAATCTAGAACTCTTAGGAGTGATTTCCTGAGACTCTTCCAGACAACATGACTGATGGATGAGGTTGGATTCAATGAAGATTCAATAGAGCATTCAAAGCTTTAATGCAAGTGGAGTAGGATTCCATTAATCATCCAATTGGGCCGTGAACTCAGGACAAAGGAAGTGAGGTCTGAGACGTATCAGCACTCAGTCTTAGACTCTGTAATGTTTTAATGTGATTGTCATAGAATATAAAATATTTTAACTAAATAGAATATCACTACTGCCACCATCACCCCAAATTTGAAATAATTAGTCACTATTCTAGTGGTAATTCTGGGGTGCGGTGAATGGAGAAAGACATTTAACATTCTATGTGACAATTCTATGATACATCATCTGTCTGTCTGGGAAATGCAAATAAAAACTATAATGAGATACCACCTCACACCAGTTAGGATGGCTATTGTCAACAAGACAGGTAATAACATGTGTTGGAGATATCGGAGAGTATAAGGAGCCCTCATTCATGGTTGGTAGGAATGTAAACGTGTATAGCCACTTTGGAAAACATTATGGACATTCCTCAAACAATGGAGAATAGAATTGCCATAGGACCCAGCAACCTCTCTTCTGGGTATCTACCCCGAAATTTGAAAACATTTATTCAAGTATAGATTTTTCATTAAATAGTTTGAGACACTGTGGTTAACGAAGCCTGTGTGGCTAAGATAAGCAAATGTGTTGATGTTTCAATTATTGATGGTAACAGAGGCAAGAGTTGAAAGGATAATAGAGAGCCTGGCACTGAATTCATTGAAGTAGAGAGGAGCCTTCATAAAGGTCAATAGCCATTTCCCAACTTTGGGGTAGAGCTGGGAATTCATTCATTGTGTTACACAAATATTTATTGCCTACCCTGTGTCTGGCACACTTCAGTAGTGAACAAAAATATACAAAGTTTCTACTCTTACAGAATATACATTCTACTTGGAGAGAAAATAAACCATCGAACAAACAAAATAATAGGGAGAAAACTAAAGCAGGGATCTGATATTGTGATATGTAAGCTTAGGGGAGGACTCAAATGGGGGATAACATTTGACATTGGAGGGGAGAGGGAAGAAAGCCATGTTGATCTCTCTCTGTAGGAAGAGTATGTCATACTAAGAAAGCAAGTATAAAAACCCTGGGGCAGGAAAATGGTTGGAATGTATGAGTAACAACAAAGAGGCTAATGTGACTGGTGTAAAGAATGCTTAGAGGTGGAGACAGAGGTAGAGGTTGAGTGACGTAAAGGAGAGAGCAGAAGGAAGAGTATATTTGGTTTATAGGCTAAGCATGGATTTTACTATGAGTGAAAGGAAAATTTGGCAGTCTAACTGATAGACTGTGGGAAGGAAAAGGGTGAAACTAGGGAAAACAATTAGGAAAGTTATGTAATAACCCATTGGCCAATTTTGGTGGATGGCTTATGCTAAGGTGGCATGGTGAAGATGATAAGTAGATACCTGCTACTGAGACATTGATGGGGGGGGGGGAGGAAGAGAGAGAGAAGAGAGAAGAGAGAGATTGATGCTGACACTAAGGTTTTGGCCCAAATAATTTGCCACTGGGTCATGTTAAGTTTGAGATATGACCAAGATGGCTTTAAAATTCCCCTCAGATTAACTAAACTTTAGACAGGTGTTGTTGTTTTCCTGACTATAGGCCCCTGACATCCCTTTTCAAAGAGCGTTTACTTTAGAAACGTTACAAGAGAAAACTTCCTCTGCCCCTTGGAGATGTAAATCTTCTACAAGTCAGAAATGGCTTTCTCAAGGACCTGGGAGAGATCTCTTTGAAATGTAATCATCCAGAATGAAAGCACCCCTCTCTCTCCATCTGTGGGATGGTAGGAGCCTAAATTCACTAAGCGCCAGGTACCACAACTGATGGCCAAATCACAGCGACCAACCTCACCCCAGTGCTGAACAACTCTTTTTCCTTTTGTTTCAACGGCGTTGAGTTCATCTCTCTTCCCTACTGTAATAGTCTTGAGTAAAGTCTTCCTTGCCCGTTTAACTGGTCTGAAGTGACTTTTCTTTTACAGATGTCCATTAGATATCTAATTCAAAATATCAAGATACGAAGGCATATAAGTCTGGATTTCCAGAGAGAGGTGCAGGCCAGAAATATAAATTTAGGAACTCTCTGAGTAGCAAGAACATTTAAATCTGCAAGGCTCAAAGGTGATCAGCTGGGTTAGAGGACTGAGCCCTGCAATATTCCAATGTGTAGAGATGTGAGGTATGTAAAGGAATTATCAAAGGAGACTGAGAAGGGGCATCTAGTCAGGTATGGGGAAAGCAAAGTTGATGCTCTGAGGTGAAGTACAAAACAAATTTTTTAAGTAGCAATGATCTGTCCTACCAAATGATTCTGATTGGTCAAATTGGATAACTGATAAATGACCTTTTTAAAAATTGTATAATACAGAGGTCTTTTGTGCCCTTGACAAGAGCAACATTTCAAGGGCACAAAATGAATGGAGTAGGCATGTGAGGAAAAGGAAGGAGAAATTGTGTCCTCAAAAGCTCTTTTTGAGAAATATTGCTGAAAGGAGAGTAGTGAAATAGAGCAGATATTTTGAAGGGATATAGAATCAAGGGAAATTTTCTTTTAAGATAGTATACATCTGTCTTAAAAGCAAGCCATTATAGAGAAAAATCATGATGCAAGAGAGAAAATGGGCCATAGCAAGAACAGTGATCTGACTAGTGCTTCTTAAAATTGTCAAGGGCATCAAGTATCAGGAAAGTCTGAGAAACTGACACAGCCAAGAGGAGCCAAAGGAGACAAGATGATTAAATGTGGTATCCTGGATGGGATCCTGAAACAAACAAAAAAAGGACATTAAGGGAAAATAACTAATGAAATCCAAATAAAGCATGCGGTGTAGTTAATAAGAACATGTTAATACTGGTTCATTACTTTGGACAAATGTGCCGTAGTAATGTAAGATGTTGACAGTGTAGGAGACTGGGTACGTAATGAGGAATAAAGGGACTCCGTGTTACCTTCATAACTTTTCTGTAAATCTAAAATCTAGAATTGGAAGTTTATTTTGATAAATGCACATGCTTGGGTGGTAGGACAGAAGAAGCAGCATTTTAAAAAATTGAGGCATAGTTTGCATACAGTGAAATACTAAGATCTTACTTCTTCCATTCAACTTGTTTTTATGAACACATACCAAGATACAGAGCATCTCTATCACCTAAGAAAGCTTCTCATTCCCTGCCCAGTCAGTCCCTCCCAGAAGCAACCACTGACCTGATTTTTATAGCCATCACTAAGTTTTGCCTAATCTAGAGATCCAAGTAAAGTATTACATAGTACGCAATTTTTTTGTATACAAACTCTGTCAGTACATCTGTGAAATTCATCCATGTTAGTAAGTGTATCAGTCGTTTTTTTTTTTTATTGTTGGGTAGCTTTCCACTTTGTAAATACACCACAATTTATTTAAAAATTCTTCCGTTGGTAAATAATTATTTTTAATAACCTCAGAAGTGATTCTGATGCAGGCAGTCTACAGATATCAATCTGAGAAACATTACCGTAAAAAGTAGATGTGCTCACTCATTATCTCTTAGTTAATAAACCTTTCCAAGCGTGAAGAGTATCTAAGAAGCCTAATATACCTGCAAATAAATGTGTCAAGTCTGGCTCACTATCCAGATAACACTGAAAAATTAACAATAGTTTCACATTGAAACAGCAAGATATATTAGAATGCCTACACCAACGACAAAGAATTTGCAGGCTAAGTGGTCTCATTTGTCTTCAGTGAGTGGGTGGCGTTGATTTGGTTATCAGCCTTCAGAGGCCGATGAGAACAAAGGCAATGTGTTTCTGATCAGGCAGCAAACATCGCTGGCAATAGTTGAGCGGTTTGGCCAACACAATGACAAGGTACCCTTTTGAGTTTCTGCAGCAGCATGTGTTAAGCGCAGTATGTTGCCTGCTCCGAGTGTTTACATGAATGATGTGGGGGGAAAACAGCCTGATATACTGCAGTCGGGAGGAATACACATCTGAATTCAGAAGGCAGGAAGAAACAAGGAGCTAGCAGGATTGATGCGCGCAGCTCTCCGGGGGGCAATAATGGAGACTGAGAATACAAATAATATTCTGAATAGGAAAAGGAGGCCGCTGCTGTTCCTCGTGCTTAGCATGTATTCTACCGTGGCAGTGAGCTTGTACTGTTACAGAGACACCGATGCCCAGCCCCAGACTGACTCAGCATTGGGAACTACCTTCCACAGCCTCCGGAGAAAGGCAAGAGTGAGTGGAAATCTGTTTGCAAGCTTCCCATATCCGGTGGCTGCAGTTCCTCCCTTGTGTATTTCCCTTTCACCAATTCTCATCTCTTTTTTTTTAAAAAATGTATTTTTATTGATTTCAGGGAGGAAAGGAGAGGGAGAGAGACATAGAAACATCAATGATGAGAGAGAATCATTGATTGGCTGCCTCCTGCACACCCCCTACTGGGGATCGAGCCCACAACCTGGGCATGTGCTCTTGATCAGAATCAAACCCGGACCCTTCAATCTGCAGGCCAGCGCTCTATCCACTGAGCCATACTGGCCAGGGCATCATTATCTCTTTTTTTCTCTTCTTTTGTTTCATCTTGTGTACATCCTTTGAATTTTACATTTTCACTTTCTCAATGATATTTCTAAAGGTTATGTTGCTATTTAAATGAAAATTACATTTAGCATTTTAAAGTAGATTTGGAAGAATTACCAAGTGCAAAAAACTTAAGCCTTCAGAGAAATGATCCAAACAGCTTTAAAAGAACATCCTGCCCAGCTCGGTGGTTGAGCATCGACCTATGAATCAGGAGGTGGTGGTTCGATTCCTGGTCAGGTCACATGCCCGGGTTGTGGGCTCGATCTCCAGGGTGGGGCATGCAGGAGGCAGCCAGTCAATGATTCTCTCTCATCATTGATGTTTCCATCTCTCTCTCTCCCTCTCCCTTCCTCTCTGAATCAATAAAAATAAATGAAAATTTAAAAAGGAACATCCTGTGGCACACTAGCGTGACTGTGAGATAGGGACACCTAGAGATGGACCTCAACCCCTAGGGGAAAACCTGAGTGCCTTTCTCCAAAATTCACAAGGAAGTCAGTGAATGAGAATCAGCCAGGATGAGCCAGCCTTGCTTTCCAGAGGGCCTGTGAGCTCATTTTATTAGGTGTTTAGATTGGCTGCAACATGCCCCAAGATTATTTGATGGTTTAATACTTGCCCTTGTGACACCGAAATACTTTTGTTGCCTAATGATTTGTAGCTATTCCATATACAGCCTGGCTCTGTCTGGCACACTGCGTTCAAGTGTACTTTTATACAACTCAAAATAAAAATCTCCAGATTCTGGAGTGTGTGTAGTCAGCTAAGGTCATTTTCATTATTGGGAGGATTGAGAATATGCAGAAGAAATATGGACCACATCTAGAATCATTTTTTTTCCCAATGACTTATCCTTCAGCTCAACAAATTCTCGCTTCTTGGATATAATGATCCTTTGTGTCTGCATGCGCACTGTTCCTGTGGCAGAGGGTGTGTGAGGCTCGGGGTCCTTTAGAACCTCTGACCACGTAATGAGTGGAAAGTGGACCACACACTGTGCCTCAGCTTGGGAATATGTTGTTTTCTTCAGCCTTTATGCTATATTTAGGGCATCTCGCCTTCTTTGCTGCAGCTGGTAAAGGTTTAGCTGAGAAATCACATCTCCTGCTTAAGAATGAAGTGGCAGGGCCCTGGCCTGGTAGCTCAGTTAGAGTGTCATCCTAATTCACCAAGGATGGGGTCAGGCCACATACAAGAAGCAACCAATGAATGCATAACAGGTGGAGCAACAAACCTATGCTTCTCTCTCTCTCTCTCTCTCTCTCTCTCTCTCTCTCTCTCTCTCTCATTTTAAAAAAGAATGAAGAGTCAAGAGCCGGACTTGGTTGGGTTCAGATCTTTTTCTGCTGTTACGACTCCAAGTTCCCTGGGGAATAGTGCAAGCTTCTGTTTCTCATTTGCTTCATCTTTTTAAAATAGGAGATCAAAATAATATATACAAACAGTATACAACATTCATAGAACTGTTTTGATGATTAAGTGAGATTTACCTGCAAAGCACTTGGAATTCTCATAGGACATAGCAAGGGCCTTTCACCTTTTAGCCATGAGTACTTTTGTTGCTTTACATTTTTTTTCTTCCTATTACTTGCATTTTAGTGAACAAGGTGCCTTTGATTGATAATTTTTTTTCTTATTCAGAGTGCAACCCATTAAAAATACATAAACACAAGTGCATCAGCTACTCGTCTCAGAGATTGCTGTAGCACTCTGCTGTGGCTCATGGTCACAGTGATGTTTACCAGGCGCTTACTACAATTCTTTGTGGCATAGCAATGTTTCACAAATGTGCAAGCTACTAGTATGTCTAGAGAGGCAACACATATTGATTAAGATTGCCCAACAAGTTACAAGAACTCTTCTCAAAGCTATGCTTTTCAGTCTCCTTGGAGAAAGGCTTTAGACCAGTGGTTCTTAACCTTCTGGCCCTTTAAATACAGTTCTCATGTTGTGACCCAACCATAAAATTATTTTCGTTGCTACTTCATAACTGTAATGTTGCTACTGTTATGAATCATAATGTAAATATCCGATATGCAGGATGGTCTTAGGCGACCCCTGTGAAAGGGTCGTTCGACAGCCAAAGGGGTCACGACCCACAGGTTGAGAACCACTGCTTAGACTAATCTATGAAGAATATATGCTAATTTGGTAGCATATATTCTAAAAGAAAATAGCTCCTTTGTTTGGGTGGTGTTCTTATGACAAATATTTTATAATTCATTTTTGATACTGCCATTATGATACCAGTTGTACAGTAAATTTTGTTACAGTAAATTTTTAAGGAAAAATAGTGCTTAATCCCTAATATCTATAACGACACTAAAGGAGGTCTGTTCATTCTGTTTTTGTTATTTTATACAGCCTGGGGTTGCCATAAGAAAACATCGTAGACTGGGTGGCTTAAGCAACAGGAATTTATCTCTATAATTCTGGAAGCTGGGAAGTCTGCGATCAAGGTGTGTGTGAGCACTTTGGTGTCTCTTCTTGTAACAGTACTAATCCCATTGTGACCTCATCCAAGCCTAATTACATCCTCAAGACCCCATCGTCAAACACCATCATAGAGGGGGTGTTAGAGCATCAACATATGAATTTCAGGGGAAGCACAGTTCAGTCTATAGCAGTTTGTTTGTTTAGTGGTGAGAAACAATAATATTTTGGGACAGCTAGTTATAACGCAAAAATATTGTGGAACGAGGCTTAAGCCTAAAAATACATTATATAACATGAACATCAATTTTAACAAGAGAAGTTTAATTTTAAAAAAACTAAGCTATTTGAATGTGAGAAGCCTTAAAGTGTTCTTATTAAAGAGCAGACTTATGGACACATTTCTCGTCAGACACACTTGTAGTAAAAGTTGGCAGGTACTAAATGACATTGTAAATCATAAGTATCTTAAGCTCCCTCTGTCTTTCTCAAAGCTAGGCTAATACTAGATTTGGAAATTACTAATGTGGGAGTCACACATTTCTTTGGGTTAATGACAGTGCCTCCCTACAGGTACTCTGCAGTGTGAGTGTATTTCTTGGAAAGCAGGAGATGGTAACTCTTAAGCATAGGAAACTTCTCCTTCACAAGAGAATCAGAGAGAAGGGAACCTGGAGAGTTGGATACAGCATCTCTAAGTTTGGAAGCAGAGGGAGAAGAGAAGGGTCACAGACCATGGAGTGTCCCATTAAAATCCTGTGGAAGGCCAGGGATGGGATTGACAGAACGAGATCATCCAGGTGCAGGATGGTGCCCAAAAGATAATAGGTCACCTTCTAGGTATGGTTAGTTTATTAATGTTTCACTTATAAAAATAAGCCGATGCCCCCAATTTTTCAGTTCCAAAGAACAATCATAATATGTAAACTCTGTGACTAGTGCTGTTTTATTCAGAAAAGCTCCAAGAGAGGTGGAAACTAATTAAGAAGGTGACAATCAGGTGAGGAGAGGCCTTAAAACTGAAAAGTACACACTTTGGTTTCCTTCAAAAGGAACTCTGGGTGTATGTTCATTTTAAATATATTTTTTATTGATTTCCAGAGAAGAAGGGAGAGGAAGAGAAAGAGAGAAATATCAACGATGAGAATCATTGATCGGCTGCCTCCTGCACACACCCCCTTCCTGGGGATCCAGCCCATAACCCGGGCATGTGCCCTGACTGGGAATCAAACCGTGACCTCTTAGTGCACGGGTCAAAGCTCAACCACTGAGCCATGCCAGCCAGGCTGTATGTCCATTTTAAATGGTGAAGCACCACCAATTATATTTCATAATAACCATTATGAAATCTATAAATATTAATGGCTTCACATAAAAGGGAGTGCCTAAGTAATCACAACACAGTTAATTATTTTACAACTAAGATTTCATACAAAAATGAAATGGACTTGACATGGGGAAATACTAAAAGTGAAATGTTTCATATCCAATTTCATTGTAAAGTTGCTTCATAGTTAGAGTTTTACCAGAAGTTATGTTACTGCATTAGCAAACTGGAGCGTGAAATAGCAAATACCAGCTGTAGGGATTGGGTAACTTCCTAAAATCTTAGTGATTAATCATTCATAACAATTATTTATAGTGTTACTTTTACTCTCACCAAGTAGTTAATATTTCAGCATGGAATAATCCCACTAAAATGTGATGTTTTTCCAGTTAAAATTAAATATCTTCTGACTTAATAACTGTATTGCCCAATATCACATATTACAACTACTGCTAACTAAGAGTTCCTATACAGATGGGTTTCTCAACCAAGGGATTATTGACATTTAGGGGTAGATCACTTCTTAAAAAAATATGTTTTTATTGATTTCAGAGAGAGGAAGAGGGAGGTAGAGAGAGATAGAAATATCAATGATGAGAGAGAATCATCCATCGGCTACCTCCTGCATGCCCCCTACTTGGGATCAAGCCTGCAACCCGGGCATATGTCCTGACTGGGGAATCGAACCACGATCTGCTCATTCATGGAAGGACGATTTTTTTGTTGTAGGTTTCTTTCCTGTGTTGTGGGATGTTTAGCAGCATCTTTGGTCTCTAGCTACTACATGACAATAGCACTCTCTTCAGTTATGATAATCAAAACATTTTTTTCATGTCAAAAATAAAACTGGACCACTGTCTTACACAATATACAAGAATACACTAAACTGAAGCAGGTCCCACCCACCTCTCTTTGCCTTCCAACTGATTCCAGCTTCTCCCATATCTCTTTTTTTTTAATTGAATTTATTGGGGTGACATTGATTAGTAAAATTACATAGGCTTCAAGTGTACAATTCTATAATACATCATCTGTACATTGTACTGTGTGTTCACCACCCTAAGTAAAGTCTCCTTACATCACCATTTATTTCCCCTTACCTTCTTCTACCTCCCCAGCCCCTTTTCCCTTTGGTAGCACCATACTGTTGTCTGTATCTATGAGTTGTTGGTTGGTTGTCTGTTTGCTTAATCCCTGTACCTTTTTCACCCAGCTCCGAAACCCCAGGCACTTCCAGATGTCCCCCAATTGGGTGGGGGTGGGGAGGAGAGTTGGCCCATGGTTGAGAATCACTATGGTAAAGGGATAATGTGCCCAGTTTTTAGTGAATGATTTAGCCTTTGGTGGTTGGCCCAAGAATAGACAGGGTCTGTGGTTCTGCACCATATTTCTCTTTAAATAATATCTCATCTGACTCATTCTGACCTAGCCTAGTAGAGAGCAATGCGTTCCATTTCTCGGGATTGCCAATTTCGTTAATTTAATGGTTCTATAATTCTGCATGTCTATAATTATAACATTTTAAATGACATTCTTGCTAAGCATCACAGGGTCACAGAGGCTGCATGTTTACAACACACATTTTAAAAGTGTTTTTATTCATATTTCTAGGGTCTGTATCAATTAATAGGTATATTTTTAGAAGTCAGAGGAAAATTAAGATATGCCAGAGAATGACTGTTATTCCATTTTCTTGGCAAATTGGGCTAGAATCTCGGTGAGCCTCCTTCATTGGCCTGCCTTCTTTCATCAGTCTGATTAATTTTCTCAGGGTTGCGTTTATGAAAACAAAAGCATATAGGCTTTTTAAATTTTCCTGAGCTTCACTACAGTAGAGATAGAGTCTAGAGGACCTGGTGATGGATCTCTCTCTCTCTCTCTCTCCCCCCGACCCCCGACACACACACACACACACACACACACACACACGCACGCACACACTTTTCCTGTGGCAATGGAAAGCAAAGGTGTATACATTTTGAAAGAAAAAGTCTGGAGACCTTTTTAAATAGAAAGGAAAAAGAAGTATGGAATTCTTTCTCTATTAGCACCAATGAGATGTGAATATACACAAAATGGCCAAAAGGAGGAATCCAGAGCTCCCAAAGGCAATCCCTCCTAGAACAGCATAGCTCTCTCCATTCCCCAGTTTTGTAAGTTTCCCCAATCTATTGGTCTAACATTTTCAATGCAGTCTTGCTTTTTTAAAAACTCAACTCTAAAGTTAACATAAATAGGGAATGTTGAAGTGGTATAGATTTGCTTGAAGACAGTTTTTAAAATATAGGTCTGTCAATAGTGAAAGAATGTGCACAATTGAGAACATTTTCCTGGGGCAGGGGAGGGAAGAGTCAACAGGGCAATAGACATGATGTTTATGCCTGTTACATTCCATACACCTTTTATAGATCCTTAGTATGTGCATTTGATTGTACAAATGATATTTTATTCATGTATCAATATTGTTGTATTCACTTAGAGAGCCATTCATTGAACATCTATTACATGCCATACTTTGTGAAGTGCTAGACTAGATGTGTGATGATAAGTAAAGCAAACATCCTAATTTCAGTGAGCTCCCAATCCAGTGGAGGCAAATTGATATACCAATAGGATTTAAAAAAATACAATAAATAAAGAAAGATATATTTTAAAAAGAACATTTAAATTAAAAATACACTGCAAAAAAAATTGATATACCAATAGATCATTGCAATGAGTGTGACCAGGGAATTGGAGGGGTGAACTGCACTCTGATCCTCAGCTGGGCAGTCACCTGTGGTCAGGTAGGTAGTATAGTTTCACTCAAATGCATTAGGAATCCTTTGGAGAGTGAACGCTATTGATTCCACTTCGGCCAACCACCACTCTACTTGTTTGTTTGCCTTAAAGCAAACCTTCTAAAAAAAAAACCAAAACAAAAAACAACAAACCACACTAAGTACTTAATTTCTGCCTCAATTTCTCTCTTCTCAATTGTTAAATCCATTCCAATCAAACTTGGGGCCCTACTAATGTACTAATACTGCTTACCTCACTGTCACCACTGATCTTTGCTAAATTTCTAAATTCAAAGATAATGGTCAGTCATTGTTTTATGAGACCTCTCATTGACTATTTGGCAGTCTAGAATTTGGAGAGAGGGGCAGGTGGAAATGTTTATATGGACTCTAATGTATCTGTACTATTTGATCATTTTAGGAGAATATATGTTATTTTTATACATTTTTAAAAACTTTAAAAACCAAATACTTTTTTAAAAAAGTCTTAGAATATTATTTTAGAGCATGGCTGCATTTGGGGATTCAATAAATATCCCAACAATTAGTCTCTAAACCTCAGCTCTATCTTCTTTGTTTTAATTCATTTTCATAGTAAAGTAAAGGCTCTAATTTACTGCAGTAGGGCTGCCAATTATTCTAAAAGTATCATCTGTTCTTAGCAGATCAGGTTCCCTACACTAAGATATTCAAAGCTTTCTGGTCTTGAGTCTTATTTATTTGAGATTGGGTAATAACCAATCATGAGTTTATTACTCTAATCAAAGGAGTGCGTTACTCTGATTGGCCAGGGCAGGTCACATGCTCATCTTTGGCATCATGGATGCAAGCAGCTCCACTAGATCCATGTGGATTAGGAGAGATGGAGGAATGACTTTTAGAAAAGGAAGTGGGTGCTGGCACAAGAAGGATAGAATGTTTTAACTACTCCCAAACATATCTATTTTCTTTCAACTTGCTCAAAGGCTTGCTAATGTGTATTTTTCTGAACTTTCTAAGCTCAGCGTAAGTCATTTTTAAAGGCATTCGTCTACATTTCTGCCAACTGTTTCTAAATGTTAAGCTCTTAAGGCTGTACTTGGACTTTAAGAAACATATCTTTTTTTTTTCTTGTATGATTTTTAGGTGCCTTCTGCCAATAAATTGACAGGGAAATGTGACTTAGGCCACGGTTGGTCAATGGAAAGAAGCAGAGCCATTTGTTCACCAGTATTAATTTCTGAATAAAAATGCAAGATGCTAATTTGATTGATCTTAAAGAAAAGTATAATTGCATTTTGCCTACATTTTAATCAACATGAACGAGAATTATTTGGGTAATTCCTCTTAATTGGTGGGAGGTATGTTGACTATAAATCCCCAGCCTATCTCATCCAAATAAACTCCACATCTGTGTATCTTGATTGAAATTGGAATGAGTGCAAAGGAGTGACTGTGATGGAAAAGACAAACTGCTAGAAGCTATTAACATTTATTATAATCATCTCCTACACATTGGCCGACAGACATTTTTTGGAAAACATAAATTGGTGAATACAGGGGCAGTCTGCCACGACTTAATGAAAGATAACATTGTTCTTTCCCCACTGGTTTTATGTCAATGTGGAGTGAATTGTGTGGCAGAAACATCTGTTTATCTCATGGAGCCAGCCAAAGTAATCTCATGTGCAGCTTTCATGCAATCTTTGCAGTAAGTCAGGTGGATAAGAAGGTTACTGAAAACGCCAACAAAAACGCTGACAGCACCACCAAAATTCTATGCTGAGCACCTCTTATGTTGAAGGACTTGAAGATACACTAGTGAGACAAGGAAACACTGTTATGACCACAAAAAGCTGACAGTCTGGGGCTACTGGAAAAATAAAATCAGGACAGAATGAGGCCAATTCAGGAGAATCTTTAGTCTTGCTTCAGGAATCATAGAAGAAATTCTTGGAGGAATTGTGGATTTAACTGCTCCTCTGCCCTTTCATCCTCACTAAGCTTTGCAGTGATTTTATATGAACCAAATTGCTGGTAGTTCCCCAAGTCCATATGTAAAACTCTTAGGTGTCATAGCAGGTGAAGAGAGAGAAAGGGTTCTTAGGCAGATCCAAGTTAACCCTGGAGTCAGAGGGGTTCTTCTGTACCTAGGTGCCCATGTGCTCGCTCGCTCTCTCTCTTTCTCTCTAACTTGTTACTCAGCCTGGAAAAGCCACAGAGTGCCTGGTGAAAATAGAATAGGAAAATGCTTTATGTAGATACAGAGCTTATGGAAAAATGAAATCCCTAAGATGATATTGGACTTCAGAACTCGTGTGTTACTATTGACATCCCCTACAACAAGCAAGCCCATATTTCCATCCTATGGTTGGAAATTGGATCATTAAGAATGCACAAACAGAAACGCTACGTGGATGGAAGCAGTCAACCATGCATTAGCAAAGGAACAAGCCTTCCTTTTTATTGTCTTACATAAAACCTCTTAATATTAAAACATGGTGACAGACTGTCTCCCCAAACAACTGAAATAACATAACACAACAAACATAAAATGTTGCATAAAATATTGGGTGGCGCTTGGGCTCCCTGAGACTTCTCCAAGGAACGCTAAGAAACTCAGCTCTAGATCTGGGTGTTCTCTGTCTTGCAAAGCAGAAGAATAAGGACTGGTGAAATGGGTAGGAGAAGATAAATGTGATCAATGTTGAAACTTGTATTTGTTTTAAAAATAATGAGAATTGATAAAAATTTTAAATACTAATACTTTTTAAAAATCATCATCTGAAGACATGCTTAGAGGAGAGAAGGGTCTGGGGGTTGGAGGTGGGGGGGAGGGGAGAGAAGCATGGATGTGAGAGAGAAACATGGATTGGTTGCCTCCCATAGCACCGCTGCTACCTGGAATAGAACCCACAATCCAGGTATGTGCCTTGACCAGAAATGGAACCAGCAACTTTTTGGTGCATGGGACTGCACTCCAAGTAACTGAACCATTCCGGCCAGGCTAAATACTAATATTTTTAAAGATAGCGTTCAAAGAGTTCAATCAGATGGAGAGCTTACAGGGAAGTCAGCTTGTCTCAAGGTTAGCCATGTGCTTGGGGGCTCTCATCCTTGTATTTCCCTTTGTTTAGGCGTCTTTCTCTCTTTCTAATATATACAGTGTATTCAAACATATCTGCAGCATTCAATGGGGTCACTGAATGTAACAGTCAGTAACACATTCTGAAATGCTTCTGCCTGGAGATTTTTTTCCTGTAGAGTTACAGCTATAGCTTCCTTCCTTGGTTCCTTCGTGGTCAGTATTCCCGGAGGCTCTAATTTGATCAAGCCACTACAGAGCAAACGTTCTTCGGAACGTACCTTCTTCTACTGTATCTAAATCCTCTTATTCATCTACCCTCTTTATTTTTTAAACTTGATTCTTTCTTAGAAATTTCCCACACTTCTCATATTTCCAGGGTACTGGTATTATAATTAATCCTAATAGTGAAGTTATTGTAGCCACTTAACAGGGTGGCTGCATGAGGATGGGTGAAAAAATGGGTTGTCATCTCTTCTTGAAAGACTTGTCTGCCTAAGAAGGCTAAGGAAGTGTTTGTGGAAATGGGGCAGCACTAGCTTTGGTGCTGGATAAATTACAGTGATTGTTTTTCTGCTGATCTTGTCACTGGCTGATGGCTCTCAGGCCTATGTCTAGCTAGAATGCCTTTTGCTCTAACTTTGTAGCATCTCGGTAATAATTTGTTAATATGCACCACTGGGGCAGTTCTCAAATAGACATGCTGAGCTCTGATGTGGACGATGTTTATTAGACCCTGCATTTATCAATACATGTATATTGATGAGCATCCAGGAATAGGTTGCTCTAAACTGACCTACTCTTTCCAGATGGTTAGAAAGTTTAACGATAAAATCATTGGCTTCTCATTATTTAATGTGTCCTCTTTACTCCCTCTTTATTCTGTCAATTAAAACAAACAGGGGAGAGAATTTGCATGGGCAAAACAGTGTTGTAGGCAGTGGAGTCAATAAATATTAACATTCATCTCCCCAGAACACCCCGGGCAGCAACTGGATGATTTTGTTCTTGATGATTTTTGCAAATAAATGTAAAGTGAGCTGCGGTCACAACAGGAGAGTCTGACCAGCACACACCATAAGCTGTCCTATCCTGCTTAAGCCGCATCGTCAGCACAGCTCCGGAGGGAGAAGTCCTGGGGGACCTGGCTAAACAGACTCAGGAGGAATCCGCGCAGAGTCAGTGTCCACAGCCCCAGACTTGCTTCAGCCTCCACATAGCTTTCTGCCTGGTCCACACGTACCCAAAGGCTACGCGCATCAGGCCTCCTCTTTTCTTCTCCAAATACACTACAGTGGGGCCTTCACTTACCAGTGTCCCGACTAACGAGTTTTTTGAGATACCAGCTGTCTCTCTGGCTGATTTTTTTGCATTGAGTTGACAGAGTAATTTGAGTTAACGAGCTCCTTAACGAGCTCGGTCTCGGAACGAATTAAACTCATAAGTCAAGGCCCCACTGTATTTGTATTTGTTGTGGTTCCTCTGTGATTTTCTCCCATCTGGTTTACCTCCTGAGCCACATTTCTTTTCATTTCCTCCCCTGCATATACGCTAAGTATAATTTAAGTTAGCTTCTCTAGACCTCCAGTCTTTCCATGGTAACTTAATTGTTTAACACATTAATGTTTTTATTAAAATGTCTACCGTATGCCAGGTGCCATGTTAAACATTGGGAAAAGGGAGAAAAAAAACTTGGAAAAGACACTCCCTAATCTTAAGGAGCATGG
This sequence comes from Myotis lucifugus, assembly GCF_000147115.1. NCBI lineage: Eukaryota > Metazoa > Chordata > Mammalia > Chiroptera > Vespertilionidae > Myotis > Myotis lucifugus. The sequence goes on along the minus strand of NW_005871063.1, from coordinate 13,801,565 downwards.
CAAGGTGAGTGAGTGAGAAGCTAAGACATTCCTTGTGTGGACATGTGGGAATAAGACAGGGTATTTTTGGAACCTTTACAAGCCAAAGAAGGGGGGTGTGGGGAGCATGTGGTCCCCCATCTCACAGAGAGGGATGCTTGGCCTGGGGCCTAGAGGCCACACCGATACTGTAGGAGAAAGACCTCACTCCTGTATGGCATTCCTCTTTTTATGGGCAAGCTGAGCTGAAGAATGCTCTTATTATCTTTGATCCAGGCACAAGCTGTCTGACATGAGGATCGAGTCGATGTTTAAGAGATTGCTGGCAAAGGCCCAAGTACTAGGAATCCCACATCCCACAGCTGCTTGAAAAGTTGCAGCCTTCCCATTGGGGAGAGAATAGCTCCGAGTCCCCGGACAGCATTCCTTAGGCAGCTGAGCTCAGACAGCCCTGTTCCTCATTCCACAAGTCACTCATTCCGGGGAAGGCAGTGCTGACCCACTGACTGCTCTCACTTTTTAGTCTCTTTCTGACAAATAACAGGATCTAGTTGCTCTCACGGGCAGTCTGTGCAGCCCGCTTTTGTATTTCTGCTGTGTGGGTTATATTTTATTTCTTTGCATGCCTCATTATGTGTCTGTTGGAAACCGGGCATTTTAGACAATGGATTGTAACAACTCTGGCTGCTTTACTTGGTTTGTGATTGGCTGGATTATTTTAGTGAACTCTACCCGCCTCCCCTTGGTTTAAGTCTTCCGTGCTTTTCTCTGGAAGAAACAGTTTGGCTCTGTCCCACGGGGACAGGAGCTTGGGTAGAGCTCTGGTTTTCTCTTTCCCTGACTGCACCCAGCTGGTAAACTTCAGTAATTGCTCAATGGATGCTCTATTGTTTTCAACAATGCACGGGGGCATAAATTGCTCTACAAAGTAACCAATCAGTTTGGCTTCTTTGAAAGAGTACTTTTGGAGATCAGCCTTTGGGGGGGTTTTGGCCACAGGAGAGCTCCTCCCTTCATCTGATACAATTGAGACTGTAACTTGAATCTCCTCTCCATTGTCTTTCACAACCTCCACTGTTCTTGAAAGTGCCTTTAAACTCTCAGTTATCCAAAATATGTTGCAAATGAAGTCAGTTTCTTTGCAAAGAGATTAGGTGGTATTATTTTATGGTCTGCCTACCCCCACACCCCAGGCAAAATCTTGAAATCCCTTCTGAGTAGGGATCTGAAGCTGAGCCCTTGGAGGGTGGGGCAGCAGCCTGAGTCCTCTTGGTTTGCCTTTCCTGGCACTTGCACTGCCTCACAAACCAGACAAGAGAGACCAGGGTCCTAGTATTCTGACACCCAAGGTAGAAAGTCTGTTCCATGAATAGGATCTGGTCAGGTGAAAGGAGACCTCACTTCTTAACTGCACCTGCCCAGGTATTAGCCTCAGCAGCAGGTAGCTGGGGGCAAGATGGAAATGCTGACCTCCTGATCCTCCCAGGAAGAAAGCTCTTCAACTGTGAGTGAAGGGGAGGAGGGGCCCATGTTCTTGGCTGCAGGCAGAGGAGGGGAGATCTGGAAGGGTGAAGGAAGAGACTGGACTTGCTTTCTTACGTGTTTCCATAGATACTCTTTTTAAAAAATATATATTTTTATTGATTTCAGAGAGGAAGGGAGAGGGAGAGAGAAATAGAAACATCAATGATGAGAGAGAACCATTGATCGGCTGCCTCCTGCACGCCCACACTGGGAATCTCGAGCCCACAACCCAGGCATGTGCCCTTGACCGGAATCGAACCTGGGACCCTTTAGTCTGCAGGCCGAAGCTCTAGCCACTGAGCCAAAAGGGCTAGTGAATCAATGTTTTGTCATTTGCCGTTTGCCCTTGGGCTTTACATCGCCTTTGTTTTTTCTGGGTTTCCTCACACTGCCATGCCAGTGTCCCTCTGCCATTCTAGAGCTGTGGAGGGCATAGTTGGGTCATTAATTTTCACCATCAAACTTCTTATCAGCACAGTTTAGTATCTGTGAGCTGTAATATTTCTGATATGTTCTTAATTTTATTTTTCGATTACAGTTTGCATTCAACACTTTTTTTGTATTGGTTTCAGGTGTACTGCACAGCAGATAGATGTTTGTGTAGCTTACAAAGTGACCCCTCGATAATCAAGTGCTCACTTGGCACCATAGATAGTTATTACTACAGTAGTGTTAACAGTATCCCCTAGGGCAGTGGTCGGCAAACTCATTAGTCAACAGAGCCAAATATCAACAGTACAACGATTGAAATTTCTTTTGAGAGCCAAATTTTTTCAACTTAAACTATATAGGTAGGTACATTGTTGTTAACTTAATTAGGGTACTCCTAAGGCTTAGGAAGAGCCACACTCAAGGGGCCAAAGAGCCGCATGTGGCTCACAAGCCGCAGTTTGCCGACCACGGCCCTAGGGTGATATCTTTTTAAAATCAATTTTTTAAATTTATTGTTTATGTACAATATAATGTACCCATTTTTAAAGGTACATGTAATTGATTTTTAACAAAGTTATACACCTGGGTAACCTCAAAAAAATCATGATAAACAGCATTTCCACCCCTGCAAGGAGCTCCTTATACCCCTTCGCAGACACTCACACACCCAGCCTCTATCCCCGGGCACCCGCTGAGGCTCCTTCCAGCTGCAGGTTAGACTTGTTTGAGGGAACGCTGGAAGACCTTTTTTATTTGTTTCTCTCCCTGATCACACTCATGTGCCACATGATGATGTCAACTGCCACAACCTTTTGCAGCGAGGATTCAGGATCTGGAGAAGGGACTGCATATAAATGGAGACACTAGACAAGAAATATAAATTTAGAAGGCATGGGGAAGCCAGGCAGAGGCCTTACTCTCTAGTGGAGTGGCTCCTCAAATCTCAGGACCCATAGCTTTTTATTTACTAGAATATACATTTGCCCTTTAGCAAAGCAAACACGCATATCAAAGGTAAGATTTGGCTGAAACCGGTTTGGCTCAGTGGATAGAGCGTCGGCCTGCGGACTGAAGGGTCCCAGGTTCGATTCTGGTCAAGGGTATGTACCTAGGTTGCGGGCACATCCCCAGTAGGAGATGTGCAGGAGGCAGCTGGTCGATGTTTCTCTCTCATCGATGTTTCTAACTCTCTATCTCTCTCCCTTCCTCTCTGTAAAAAATCAATAAAATATATTTTTTTAAAAAAGGTAAGATTTGGTAAACAGTAAAAGATTATCAGGTTAGGGGATTGCCTTGAGCCACCATTGTCTCCACAAAACAATCAGGGCATAGCTTTTAGCCCTTGCTAAAGCCTATGGTCCATCAGCCTTCTGTGTTCCCTGCTGCACTTTCATGATAGTGTAGACAATGGGTAGCTTCCAGCAGTCAACAATGCACTGCATATACAGATAATAATGAAATTGAAAAATTCCCATCACCTGGTGACATCATAGACATCCTACTGTCATAGTGCAAAGCATTACTTATGTGTTTGGGATAAAGCTGGTGTAAATAAAGCTACTGTGCTGACAGTTATATAAACGTATAGCACAAAGAATTAGGTACAGTACACAATACTTGACAATAAAAATAAATGACTATATTCCTGGTTTATAGATTTACTATACTATGCTTTTATCACTGTTTTAGAGTGTACTCTTTCTAAAAAAAAATTAGTTTGACCCTGGCTGGGTGACTCAGTTGGTTAAAATTGTCCCATGCATCAAACGTTGCAGGTTCAATTGACGTTCAAACGTCAGGGCACATACCTAGGTTGCTGGTTCAATACTGGGTTGGGGTGCCTACAGGAAGCAATAATCTATGTTTCTCTCTCACATCGATGTTTCTCTGTCTCTCTCTCTAAAATCAATGTGAAAATTACACCATGTCCTCAGGTAAGGATAAAAAAAATAGTTTGCTATAACAGCATGCCTTGTTATGCTGGTAGCAGCCTCATATATCTCGTACTTACCTCCTCCCTTGATTTGTGCTTGATTAAATTTTGCTTAGTTTTGTACTATAACACGCTGTACAGGCTTGTAGCCTGGGAGCAATAAGCTATAAAACATATCCTAGGCGTGTGGTAGGCTATACCATCTAGGCTGTGTAAGTGCCCTCTGTGATGTTCACACAGCAATGAAATTGCCTAGTGATGCATTTCTCAGATGTATTCTTGTCATTAAGCAACACGAGACTGTATCACAAATCTGACTGTCAGCACCTTGAACCTGCCGTCAGCTGACACAAGGACAGGGTGCCCAGTAAGACTGGAGAGCCACAGAGACCACTTAGAGATGCTTGTTTACTGCCCACTCCATCCTTCTCATCTAGTCTCTTCTCTCCCGTGAAGCTCCCATGTGCAAAGACAGCCTTCTCACACTTTCCATTTCATCTTAATTCAGCCAGCGTCTGTGTCTGCTGTTCTCAACGGAAGTACCCTGATTCTCATAACAGTTTACCTTACAGGGAAAATTACGTACAGCAGAAGATTCAGTAAATATACTGGGTTGTTAAAGCGAAGGCCATAACAAGAGATAATGAAGGCCACTTCATAATAATAAAGGGCTCGATGCAACAAGAGGACAGAACTCTGGTAAACATATATGCACTCAGCATAGGAGCACACAAGTATACAGGGGAGAGATCGATAGCAATACAATCATAGTAGGGGACGTTGTATTTTATGACTTGATTTCTTCGTTTAACTTGGTGAAAGCAATGGCAGGAATCTAGTTCTTTTTCGTCAACCCATTCTCTGCTTACAAAAAGTTGGGCGCTGTTTCAGAATCATCAATCCATTGTCACAGTCCTTAGTACCTTGTGGGTGTAAGCAAAGTTATTTTAGGAAAAAAACTATGACTCTCCCAAGGGTTGGTTTTGACTAATGATAGATAGATAGATAGATCTTTCATCACCGTCTCCTGCCCAGCTGCTGGGCCCAGACCCGTGCAGTTATTCACGCTCAAAGCTCCATCGCAGCAATGCTGACTCTGCATTCAGCTGCACGGAGAAGTCAGCTGTTTTGACATTTGGCTGCCTCAGGCTTCTCTCCTCTTTGAAATAATTATGTCGTGTCAGTTAGCTACATGCAGGGTTGTCTGCCCATATGGTTTCAACGCAGATGGTGAGTTCTCACCTCAGCTGGATGGAAGGGCCCTCAAAATATTTAGCAGTATTTACCAGTTGAGCTTTAAACTGCTTGGCTCCAGGGCCCCTGGGGATATATGGTTTACAATCACAGGTACTCACATGTAGGGAGTGGACCCTATCAATTTCAAAATGAAAGCAAACCAAGAGCTCATGATTCCGTTCCTGCTTTAAGTCAACGCCAGACTATTTATCCCAACCAGATGTAAGAAAAGCTCATTTGGCTGAAATTCTTCAACCAGGAGATCCTCGAGACGCCCGTTCCCTGCAATTGTTTTACTTCTGACGGTTTTGCGAACTCTGATTGTGTTCACCAAGGTTATCCCCACTTTGGCTTCGTTACTGTTTATTTTCTATTGGGCATTAGGTTAGTGTAGGAGAACTAGGGGCTGTGGACTGTAGGTCCTTTCACAGATAAGAATGGTAATTTTGTTCATGTCCTGACAATGCTATTTCAAAACTAGGGGACAGGACCACGGCTTTGCTGTGCAATGCAGTCTAGAAGGTGTGGATGTTTCCATAATAAATGTACCCCTGAACAGCATAGATGTTTGCACAATCTGTTCTTAATGAGCAAACAAAAAAGTACACTGTAACCCCTTTCTCCTCTGGCCGATTCTCAATTGTAACAGGCACTAATGGGTATATTATCAACCCACGCAGTCTCCAGGGAAGTCGTCTAGGATATTTCTTTTTGAGGTTTTATTTTGGTATTTTAATACTTACCTTGAATATAAGCAGGGCCGTGAGGTGCCTCCATTGGTCTGTAGTCACATTTGTGATTTTTTTTTAATGACAAGGACATGAATTAATCCTAAAGGAGAGGATGTTCATGTATTGGATTAGTTAAGTCTATATTTTGTATCTTTATAATGTTTTTTAACAAATGTATATACTTAGATTGTCTTCTAAGAGCAACAGCAAAGTGGAAATTGAAGGACTATATGAAGAAATTCAAGAAGTGATGATAGTTGCCTCCACCTTAGTATGTCCTAGGTCTTATCTTCAAAATTATGTAAATGGCCTCTTGGAGAATTATTTTTTTAAAGTAACATGTAATATTGAAAATATTTCTATCCCAATAGAAAGCAAAGATTAATGAGAAAAATAAGATTATTCCACAAGTAGAAAAATTTCAGTTCTCATCTCAGTCAGCTTATTATAATTATTTGACACAATTGATCATTTTTCTTTTTAACATAAATTCTTTACTTGTTCTCAGAGACTCCATTATGCCGCTTTTCTCGTACATTGATGGTTACTTCTTAAACTCTATTTCTTCCTCCCTTCCTAATTTCCGTAAATTGATATGTTTCAAAATTCAGTCCTTGGGTATCTCTTTTCTACATATACTCCCTTCCTTAACTATTCAGTTTTGAATACCACATACGTAGTGATAACATTCAAATTTTTATCATAAGCTCCAAATCTCTTTCCTGACCAGGCTTTTATATTCAATTACTTACAGGAAATTTCTTCTTGGATGTTCAATGAGTATTTCATATTAAATATTTCCCACAGTGAACTCTTAATTACCATGCTCATGCCAAATCAGCTCCTCTCCCAGCCTCCCTAATCTTCACATAATCACACTGTTATTTGCTGAGTTGTTGAAACAAAATCTTGGAATTCCTCTTGACCCATCCTTTTATTTTAGAGCCTACGTCCAAGTAATCAGTCAATCCCGTTAGTTTTTTTGGCGTCAATGCATTTTTTTTTAATTGAATAGCTTCTCATTTCCTTCAGTACAAACACTCTAATCTAAATCACCATTATTTTCTATCCAGTTTACAATAATGGCTTATTAACTGTTCATGCTGCTTCTGTTCTTGCAATCTTGGCCTCCACACAGGAGCTGGAGGAGATTTTAAATGATGTCAATTGGGTTATGTTGTTTCATTACTCAAACCTTAAAAAGGCTTCCAATCTCTCTAAGAACAAAATCCTTACCATGAGTTTTAATACACACATGATTGGGCCATTACCCATAGCCGACCTTATTTCTCACTGCCCTTCCTCCTGCTCATTCTATGCCAGCCATGCTGGCCTCCTTGGGCTTCCTTGAACATGAGATGCTCTGCTTTTTCTATTTCTTGTCTGAAATGCATTGCTCCAGATATGATCATGGGTCACTCCTAACTGCATTTAGGTCTCTATTCAAGTATCACCTCCTCAAAAGAATCTTCCTTGAAAACTCATTTGAAATAGCTCCTACCACCTCATCACTTTATCCACTCACATTACCTTATATTTCTTCCTTTTATTTTTTATTGTTAGAGAGAGAAGGGACATGGGGAGAGAGAAACATTGATGAGAGATGGGCTGTCTGCCAACAACCCCCCCACCCCTGTGCACGGGGCAACATTCAATCAACTGAGTCACACTGGCCAGGGCTATATTTCTTCTTAGTGTCTGCCATGACAAAGTAACCACTTGAGCTAAAGCCACCCCTATATTTCTTCTTAACAGTGGCCAACCCTATGTTTCTTCTTAACAGTGGTCATTTCCTGGCTGTATATTTATGTATGTGTGTGTATATATGTACATATGTATATTTATGTATGTGTGTATATTTATGTATGTGTGTATATGTATATATGTAGGCATATTATTTGTGTATATATTATTGGACTTCCACACTAGAATTTAACCTCCCTGTAGCAAGAACATTATTAGTTTTGTTCATTTCCTCCTCAATACCAAGAATTATACCTGACCTGTAGCAGATATTGAATAAGTAATTGTTAGATAAATTAAATAAAAGTGCAGTGAGACCTCTACAGTGGTTGCCTACTAGGGGGAGCTTCAAGTGACCATGCGGGACACCCTGTATGCTCAGGAAAGAGCTCTCTGGCGTTAGCAGCGTCCTCATATTGTTACCAACCCATGCACCCACCCAACCAGAGGAGCACTGTCCAATGGAACTTCCTGTGATAACGGAAATGCTCTGTATCTTCACTACCCTTTACAGTAGCACTAGCACTAGTTTAGCATTCGAAATATGGCCAGCAGAACTGAGAAAGTTAATTTTTAACTCGTTTTCATTTTAAAAATTTAAATAGCTATATCTGACTAGCAAATTGGCCTCAATCATAAGAGGGCAGTGATTGCCTGCCTGCCTCAAACAGCCTCGGGCTGGTCTTTCCTAGTAAATATTAAATGAACCTAAACTTCCTGGTTCCATTGTGCTATTTATTTATTTATTTTTTTTATTTCTTTGCAGCTGTGTGTGCTTAGCTCATAACAGTACAAAAGGAGAAAATACAAAACCTCTCTCCTTGAATGTGCTCAGAGCAGAAAGCCACTTTCCCAGCACGGGAAAGACGCCGCTGGCAGATGCTTCCTTGCAAATGAGATTGGGCGAGAAAACACGGGACAAAATTGCTTTCAGTTGAGCCAGACAGCAAAGCCAGGGGTTTTTGTAGATCCCCACTTAATTATACATTGCCTCCTTCTCTACTGCCAGTGCTGATTTGAATCTCTGGATATGCATACATTTACTGAGCAACCAAAAAAGGGATATGCAGAAATGAATAGTTAATACCTCCTTTACATGGTTTCTGGAATTTGACACAATGTAATTTAAAATATACAACCTTATAACTTACACAATCCTTATACTAAAGGAGCTAATAATTATATCACAAATAGCTCTACTCTATCCCCTGATAAGAAATTAGTTTAAACACTATTTTTAGCAGGTCCAATCGGAAAGGAGAAACTTGCATCCATATAACTTAATTTCATACAGAGTAGAGAAAAGACATGACCGCTGCTTCTCCCTTTAAGTCCTCTTCTCCATCCCGCCTACTACATCCTGACCTACCTCTGGGGAAGGACATCAGAGGATGTCCAGGGTGGTGGAATAAATGTCAAGCATCCTAATTTCCCCCCATTTTAATCAAACTGTTGTGCTATTTGCCACATGACCACCCTAAGTAAACCAGGGTTTTTCAACCTCCGCACTATTGAAAATTCGGGCAGAATAATTTCTTGTGGGATGCTGTCCAGCGCATTGTAGGATGTCCAGCAATATCCCTAACTTCTTCCTAATAAATGCCAATGGCGACCATCCTCTCACACAGTTGATCACTAAAAATGTCTCCAGATATTGCCAACTGTCCCCCAGGGATCAAAATCACCCCACGTTGAGAACCAATAAAGAAGGTGACAGTCTAGGGCAGGGGTGGGCAACCTTTTTGTGAGTGCGTGCCAAAACCAGCAAAATCTCTGACTCAAAATTCTTCTGTGTGCCAACAAGTCCTTCGGTTGATCTCTTACACACCTCCTCCCGCCCCCCAACCCTCCCCAGCCTTCCCGCTGTAGTTTGACAGTCTGTTCGATGTTGGGAGGTCTTTGATGTGCCTCTTGAGGTTTGGGAAATATCTAAATCTCTCACCATCCACATCCCTCTTAAAGACTTCCAGTTTCTTTTCAAAAGCCTTTATGTCACCAAACATAACATCACGTGTCTTGCCAGTTCTTTGTAATTTAGCATTTAAGTCATTCATGTCTATGGTCTTTAAGATAACTTGTTATGTAAAATTATTTATTTATCTAAGATGCACCTACACTGAATTTATCTGAAAAATAAAAAAGTCGATATTAAGAAAAAAATTGTAAATGGAAGATTATAACAGAGGGTTTTGTGTGCCAGCAAAAGTTACTGGCGTCCATGTTTGGCATGCATGCCAGGGGTTGCCCACCCCTAGTCTAGGGTATCCCCGCCTACTCTCTCCTTGTATTTACCAGGATCTTGACCATATTGAGGCTTCATTTGTTCTCAACCTCACATCATTCTCTTAGACCCCAAAATAAATTTCCCTTTAGTTGTTTGACCTTGGCATTCTCTTAGACTCAACTCTGGACTTGCCTGCTGATGTCTCTGCCCTGGACTGAACACCTTTGCTTCCTCATTGAACCAGTCCTTGGATTGTAGGACCCATCATCCAGGAGTGCTTTCCTGATTTGTAACTCTACCAGACCCGCCTGAGATATTAAAGGCAAATGATACAACCCTGTGAGGAGGAAATGATCTAATATCTGGGGAGTTATAGTCTCACCTGGGCTGTTACCTTGCTGTTTCCATATCACCTTATATCAGGTAACTAAATGCCTTGGGCCTCAATTTATTTGTCTCCATGATGAAAGTACAGTTGACCCTTGAACAACATAGGTTTGAACTGTTAGGGTCCACTTTCAAAAGCAGATTGTTTTTAAAAATAAATATTTATGGTTTTGCAAATAATAGTTTCTCTTCTATATGTGTTATTAACATTTTCTTTTCTCTACTTACTTTATTGTAAGAATGCGTATAGAAAACTTATAACATACACAAATATGTTTGTGTTACCAGTAAGGCTGCTGTTCAACAGTAGGCTATTAGTAGTAAAGTTTTGGGGGTGTCAAAAATATATTTCCCCTTTATTGTTTAACCGTAGCATCCTCTAACACTCAAGTTCTATATGGATTTTTCACTGTGCAGTGGGTAGTGGTCAATGCCCTAAACCCTGCATTGTTCACCGGTCAACTGTACTGATTTCTGCCCTAAATGCTTCAAAGATCTGCAAAGTTTAAATGAGATAAATGATATTAAAGTGCTTTGGAAAGATCTTAAAAACTTTTTTCTAAAAGTGTGAGTATAACAGTAGCAATGTTCCTATTCCAAGGAACCTACAGCAAGTTATAGGTAAGTGAAGGCTGGTAGCTCTCAAGCACGCTGCCCTATCATTTCAAAGTGAACATGAGCTTGCTCCCGTCTTTTCTCACAGAGTGACGTACACTGCAATTTTATGGACTGGAAATTGGGGGAGTCTCTTCCTTGGCCCCACTAAACTGGTCTAGCAAAGTTCCACTTACCATCCTCAAGTGCCAGCATTAAATGGGGGTTGTGGAGTGGCTCAGGAAGAAATATATTCGGGGTGCCAACATAGCTCCCCAAAAGAAGTGTGAGCTCCATACTCAGTGCTGGGTTCAAATGATTGCAAACCGTCTCTCCTGTCTTCTCAACTCCCTCAGCCCTAAAATATGGAGGAACACTTCTATTTCTTCTGCTTATGGAATATAAAGTGAGGAATGCTCACTGGAGGCACCATGAGGCATACATACTCCCTCATGTGGTTCTGTGGTGGCTTCAAGGCAGACAGTCTATTTCCCTCTTGAGAGAGTCTCCATGTCCTCACTTCTAACCTTTACAGCAGCTCCAACACGCCCTGGGCACTGTGTGTGTGCTTGGCTGTGTGTTTATGTCTGTGCACACCAGAATCAGGATTCCTTCAGGGAATTGGGGAACGCAGCAGCCAGAAGAGCAAGCGTTCCTAGAACACCTTTGCAGTTTTATAACGAGGAGAAGACACCTTCCCTTCAGAGGTCTCGTTCCCTGAGAATGATGTTTGAGAAGCACCCCCAAGAGCCCCTGCACACATGAAGCAGAACTAGGCTTCTCCAGTCAAGAGACTGAGCCGACACCCTGAGCAAAGCAGGAAAAGTGACCTGGACAAGCCACGCGTGAGCTGGCCCAGAGGCTCAGCCTTTAATTCAGGGCCAGAACCCCACCTTACTGCTCCCACTTTGGAAATGAGAAGAATATTTGCATCGTGTACAGATACATTATCCTTGAGAATGGGAACATTGAAGATAGCCAAGCTGGGGGAAATAGGTCAAAAGATACTGCACAGAGTTAAAAATAGCCACCACGGAAAATGCGTTTGTATTGGGCATGGTGCCTTTTAACATTCACTTTAATTGGCCATTTGGCAGACAGCTTTTCTCACCTCCGGGACAAGCGGGTTGTGGTGCTCTGCTGGCTGCTCCCAGACCACACCAATTGGAGACTACGGCTAGTGTTTCTACAATTAAAGCGAACATTGCTAAATTGCTACAATTAAAGCTAAAATGTTTCATGTCAGTAAGAATCTATTTCCAAAATGAAAACTCGCCCCCTCCCTAGTGTTCACCGTCTACAGAGGAACAGCTCTTTGTTAAAGTCCCACCTCCCCCAGAGCCCTTCTTGCTTGGTGTCAGATGATGTCAGTGTCTAACCTTCGTTACACTCTCTGGCTGAGCAGACACAGCTGGGTTCTCAGCCAACTATGAAGTTTAAATTGGTAAGTCCAAATTGTTCTATAAATTCCAGCAGTAGCTGATATGGGCAGAATTTCAATGTTATCTTCATGCCTAAGTTTAAAAAGAGGAAGGCAAAAAAGTTAACCAGTCTCTTATGATTTACCTAAGAGAATGTATGAACCATAACAACTCGCTTTCCTTTCAAAAGAATGTTCCCATCTATTTTTTTAACCTTCTCTCATAGCCCACAATTTATTATGAGTATGAAACCACAAAATTTTCCAATGGCTTAGGAAACTGTGTAACTGTATATTTATTACTAGACAAGTGCATAATGTGAACATACTCTTTAGAAAAATAACTTTATATTGGGGTATTTGAACTCATGGAATACAGGATTTTGTTTTGCTTGTAACAGAACCACATACCAGCATATGCTTAAGTAATCTGTAGGAAACAGCATTGTTCCGGGGAAATGATCTAACTATGACAAGTAGTGAACAGAGTTTATTTAGAACTAGGAGTTTGGGGACTTTATGTAAAGCATTTCAGAGAACATTCTGGCATTTGTCCAAAAGGATATGACTGTTTTAAGGAGCGCTATGGGTTGTCAGTTGTTTTACATTACTAAGCTCTCCCTCTGGAATCCATCTATACTTCTCTGGAGATAACATAAGGCTACAGTCCCATATCTTTGAAAAACCATTTTATAGCGTCTCCATCCCTGAGTTGCTTAAGAGCCTTGCCTGGTTACCTGAATATTAGTGTATCCCATGCACTGAGGTGGTGTGACCTAATTACAAGCCATTACTAAAGGATTTTGAAAAGCAATAGCTCCAAATTATGTAGAGTTGAGGATTATCTGAGGAGAACTATTGTAAAATTGGGAATCCTATAACAAAACGAAAGAAACAAGCCATTGTCTGCCCTTTTAATTTCCTTGTTTAAAAACAGAAAATACTCTGAGTAGTTCATTAAAAATAGAACTTATATTTTTAGGGGGTAAAGATAATATATGAGTAAGACATTCTGTTCCATATTTTGTAAACAAGAATTCTCAGTTATGAGACATATTGAAAATGGATGACTTTTTTGGTTATATCCTCATCTCATTTAATATATTTTCTGGTAATAAATGCTTAAATGTACCTGATTATTTCTGAATATCCTAAAAAAACAAAAACAAACAAACAAACTTTGACCCATTTTCCATCCATCATAGTAATATAGGTTTCCAGTATTTAATAAGATTAACATTTTATTCATATAGTAAGCAAAAAATGAAATAAGTGGGGACAAATTAAGGAAATAAAAAACCTTAGTCTACCCAGAAGAATTAAAGGGTGCTGAACGTACAAATAGAATGTGATATGGCTAATTTTTTAAAGAGAAGAAATTTAGAAGTCTATATGGATATTGCATCTTTTATGAGTTTTGAGTCATAATAGCACTCTTATCAGGATAATCCACTATCCTTTAGTGGTTTGGGACGGACTACTTTGTTGGAGATACTGTTTTATGAGTGACTATATATCTAATAGCTAGAATATAACTAAGAATTTGACTTGGTCAGTCACTGCTTAGGCTAGAGGTTTAAAAACAAAGAAAGTGAATTGGATAAAATTGACCTAGATGATAAAATGGGATATCTAAGAGATGAAGTATAGGTTGGGATCAAATAAGCAACTAGGAAAATAGCATTGATATTATTATTAATAATAATAATATTAGTGAATATTACTGCTTTATGCTAGGCACTGTGCTAGGTTTTCTAATTCTCACTAAACTTTCTACGATATAGGGACTTTTACTATCCAAATTTTACAGATAAAGGAACTAAGTTGTAGAATGTATTTCGTTTTCCAATTGTGGGGCTTATGTTTCTAGAAGACATCTAATTGAGGTATCATTAGGCATTTGGAATATGAGCCAGCATCTCAGGAGAAAAAAATCTGGCCTATACATAGAGTAATGGGAGCTATTGGACTAGAAATGATAATTCAGGTCACAGAAGAACATGAGGTAAAGTTCCATGGCACTGGACTATAAAAGAAAATAAAATGGGGAATTATCTTTGGATTTGTTTGTTAATGATCATAATAAAAACTATTTTGGAAGAGTGTAAGGGACAAAAGCCATGTTGTGCTGGACTAGAGAACAATGTAAAATATACATAGAAATTTAAAAAACAGTAAGAACTTTTATATATCTTCTATAATATAAAAGCATAATATGCAAATTGACTGAACGCCTGAACAGCAGAATGACCGTCTGGATGACCATACTATGGCACACACGGTGCCAGGCCAGCCAAGGCGGGTATGATGCAATTGGTCAAGAGGCCCGCAATAGCCCCACAATCACCCCGCAGAGGGAGGCCCAGGTCACTGGTTGGTGGGGTGGTCAATTGGTGGGGGGAGAGGGGGGGGACTCTGCAATCATCCCAAAGAGGGAGGCCCAGGCCACCGACCGACCTGTGGGCTGTGGCAGGTAGCCAGGGCCTCCCTCTGTGGGGCGATAAATCTCAGAGCCCCATGATTGATCACCCCACAGAGGGAGGACCAGGCTACCTGGCCGGTGGCACTGCAGTGGGTGGGCAGGACCTCTTTCTGTGAGGTGATTGATCACAGGTCTCCAGGATTGCAAGAGGGTGCAGGCTTAGCTGAGTGCATGAATTTCATGCACCACCCCACCCCAGAGTGCATGAATTTCATGCACCAGGCCTCTAGTATAGAATAAAAGTAGAGAATTCTAAAATTACATTTTAGTCATTACTAGTAATATAACTATAAACACATGGAATTTCTTGAAAGCATTCTGGTCCTAGCACAGTTTGTAATGGGCATTGCCATCTGTTTAGCACAGTCCATTCTTTCATGGTTCTTTGGTGAATGAAAGTAAGACAAGTTGCCCTGGAGAGAATATACCAAGGAAAAAATATGATCTACTGAATCGGAAGCTAAAAAATAAGGTACATTACATTCAGAAACCCAAGAGTAATTCTTTGGATGTTAAAAAATTTTGGTTCTATAACTTTTCTTAAGAAGAAAACTTTATAAGATTGGTTGAAATTCCCATAAAAAATAGTTCCCATCATTAAATCTATAAGTATATTAGGCCTATCTAAAAATTGTAGAAATGACTTTTTTTCATAATCATTTGATCTTTTTACACACACTGCTCCCATAATCAAGCTATTTGAAAGTAATAAAACTTAAAGTTGTCTCAATCATAACTCTTCACCTTTTTAAAAAGCTGTTTGATTTTAATTCAGCAATGCCAACTCGTATGATGCTCCACACACAGAGCCCATCAATTAGAACTGTTAGCTATATGCAGAATGTACTGTGCGATCTAAGTTGAGTTTAATTCTGGAAATAAACCACAGGCCAGAGATGAATGGCAATTTTTACTTTTCCTTAGGTGTCAATCCACACTTTCAGTCCTAAATTTGTGTGCGTGTGTTTTTATCACCACTACTTTCCACCTTAATACTAACAAAAACCTAAAACCTACCCTACTGCATGAAGATTTCTTTTCTGACAACCTGGTCATCTCTTTCCTTCTGGAAATGCCAATGGCACTTTTTAATATGTTAATCCTTCTTCAAAAATTTATGATATACATTTTTATTTATTTGTTCAGTACCTGTTTATTGGGTTTATTTTAAATCTGAAAGCTCTGGTAGTGAATAAAACAAACAAGGTCCCTGCCCTCACTGTTTATAGTCCTAATAGAGAAGACAAATAATTATGAGAAAAGTAACTGCGTTTGAGAGTGATGGTAAAAGGAAAATGCGGGGTGCTGCCGATTGGCTAATCAGACGATTATGCAGTGATCTATGGATCAGGAAAGACCTTCTGGAATGAATGAAGACTTAAGGGGGAAAAAAGAACTATGAAGAGGCAGGTGGAAGAATATGAGGAATGTCCCAGGCAAAGGGAGAAATCTATAATAATAAAAGCATAATATGCTAATTAGACCGACATCCTTCCAGATGTCCTTCCATCCTTCATGACGAAGCCAGGGCTGCGAGGGAAGCCCGGGACCCAGGTGCTGGCAGCCGGGGGAAGGAAGGCCTACCTTTGCACGAATTTCATGCATCGGGCCTCTAATAGCTTCTATAAAACACCCAAGGTTGAGCTTCCCTCCACCTAGCGTATATGTGTCTCTTTTTACAACTAAATTGAGATCTCTGCACAAGAGGACCAAGACCTTTTTGTGCTTATTTGTGTCTCTCAAACATTTTTTTAAAAATACCTTATACTTAGTAAACCTAATAGTTGATTACTAACATGCTGAATTACAGCCATATATAGCCATGACTCTTAATTTAAAGAATCCATTTCCAGATTGAGTTAAATGTATCTACATTAGACTCAGTGCTTATCAGGGGAACATAGAAAAGAGATTTATTGGAAGGAAGAACATCAATTGTTGTGTGAAAAGGATGTAAGGGTATTTGGAGAACTTATGCTTTGGGCCCATTCAAATTCTTATTTCTGAAATTATTGACTTTCTGTGCTCATGCTGTGTGGGGTAAAATACTGGAGGGGAAATGAAAAAAGAGGCTGGTATGGACTGGTAATCGGGTGCCCAATAATAAAAGCTAGAGGAGATTTTATGTGTATATTTAAACATCCTATATAATAAAAGGTTAATATGCAAATTGACCAAACAGCAGAATGACTGGTTGCTATGATGCACACTAATCACCAGGGGGCAGATGCTCAACGCAGGAGCTGCCCCCTGGTGGTCAGTGCACTCCCACAGGGGGAGCGCCACTCAGCCAGAAGCCGGGCTCATGGACTCTGAGGGACCCTCCCCCGCCCCAAGCGCATGAATTTCATGCACCAGACTTCTAGTATAAAATAATTTTAGCTGTTGCCAATAAGTAGATAGTATTATTGCAAGTGTACAAAGCTAATCTTCACAGGTATAATAACAACAACAACAAATCTTATAAAATTTTTTATTATATTTATTGGGGTGATATTGGTTAATAACATGTAGGTTATTAAGTATACAATTATACAATATTGTATACAAATATACAGTTCTATAATATGTCATCTGTATACTGCATTGTGTGTTTACCACCCAAAGTCAAGCCTCCTTCCATCACCATATATTTGATCCCCCTTATTTTTTCCTTCCTCCCCCCATCCCTCTACCCCTTTGGTAACCACCGTACTGCTGTCTGTATCTGTGAGTTTTGTGAACAAAACCATTTTTCTTCTTTCAGTTATAGTGGGAATATATGTGTATTTCTAAGCATACAGGGAATGCTAAACAGTCAATACCATAAAGAAATACATAAACCAAGTTAATGGAAAACAAAAATCATTATTGAACAGAGATAGGACACATATGCCCACAAATAGATTTCTCCCAAGCTATATACTGTATATGGGAGGGTATTTAAGGTACTAAAACAGCTTCCACAAATCGTCACTGGCATCTCAGCACAGACCCTATGAGAAGAGCCTTTTGTACATGTAGCTGCTCATAAAGGACCAACTTGTTGGCAATGCTTAGCAACAAGTATCCGCAAATACCTTCTGCTGACAGTGCCATCTGGCCCAGGATGTGTTGCCAGCAAGACCTGTTGATCAGTGCTCATGGGCTCACTTTCTCTTTTGATCCTTTCACTCAAATTTAGAGTTCAGAGAAAAAATACATTAACATGTTAAGCGCCCAGCCTGTTTTGTCTTCCGGACAGAAAGTATAGTGTCAGTCACCGGTGACTGACTGGGTGCTTAACGTGTTAATACACGTCTACATACTGTATATCAGAAATAGTTCTTTATAAGTTATATTATTTTTTCAATTAGTGGCTCTTCACTGTCCAACACCAGGCAAGTTACTTATGTACTTATATTCTCTAGACCTTTAAACTACTCTGTTTGATTAATGTTTTTATTTACTTTATTCCTTCTTATCTTTCTCCAGTTTCTACGATCAATTCTGCAATTTCAGAACTCTTGCCTTTATCTACAAAGTCTTATGCTTTTCCTTCTGACCTCAATTCTTACCTTGAAGATTAAGGAGTTTTTCCTACTTGAAACCATGTCAAATGTCAGCAATATTTGCTCTTTTCTTCAATTTATCTTCTAAGTATTTGTTGGATTCTCATGGCTTTTTTTCATTTTAGCCTTTCACTGTGCTGTACTTACTTAGATCTTGGGTTTTCTTCTTGGTGGTGTTGGACTTCAGGTTGTCTTTTTTCTTTTAGGCTTGTTTCATTTGAAGCTTATTCTGGGTTTCATGTCCTTTCTCTTTTTTAGCTGGTAGTCTTCCTCAGCTGTGTTATTTTCCTCTCTCAGTTCATGAAGTGGCTTGCTTCTGAGTGTATTGAAAGGTGTATCACTTTTACCCCTCGGACTCTACATGGAAAGATAACAGCCTCTCATTTATTTACAAATCTGAAACATATTTAGTTGATGTTCAATCAATCTGTAGTATCACTAATAGAACTCAGATTGAAAAAGAACAAAATTGATACAGAAAAAATAAATACATGCTGATTCAATATGTAGTACACCCAGAAAATGATAGAATAAGAGAGTTAAAACTCACAAAAAAGAAATAGAAGCAGACAAAATAGGGCTTTTATATTTCTGTTGTATGTCCAAAGGATTAGGCTTCCTCTTATGTAATTTGGTACTCAAGACACATTATTTAACAGCACCGTTCTTAAATGTGCTAATGAGCTTGTCAGAACTCTTGATATGTTTAGTCCAATAGGAATGAAGGGAGAAACCCAGTGAGAAAGTACAGAACTGAAGCCAGGTTTCCCACTGAGACATTCTGTGAAAGATGAATTTTAGAATTTTAATACTGTCTGAGAGTAGGGAAGAAGTAGCAAAGCCAAATATCTACCTAAGATAGGGAGTTGATAGAACATCATCCCACACACACAACTGGCACCTTGAAAAGTAACATTTTCAATGCTAGTATGAACTAAAACATAGCTCTGCACCTCAACTTAAGAAAATATGGCTGTCCTAAACAGTGAAATTAGAAATATATTAGAATTATCAGATATAGAAACAAGACATATATATATATCTGAAAAGATAGTGTGCATCAAAAGCTTTCAGAAGATGTGCAGAAACACAAGAGGCCTATGGAGAACTGTCTCCTAACCAAGTGTAATGAATCGTTCTTGGATAACTTGCTAAGCACACAAAGATAAATACAACTGGAATTTCAACTCAAAAAATACTAATATAAATTCTTTAAAAAATTAAATGTGAAGGGTAAAATTTTTAGAGGAAGTAAAATATTATGCACTCAGATGTAAAGGATCTTAAAATGAAAAATAAAAACCTGTGGTTCTTAAAAACAAAAAATATAATTTTGTATTAAGCTAATATAAATAAAAACTGGACTGCAGTAAAATGAATAATTTTTGTTACTCAGTATTTGCCATATGGAGAACACAAGGAAATATTATGAACTTCAATTTCATGCCTCAAAATGGATTAAGTTAAAAATACTAATGTGTCAAAGAAGTATCAGTGGAATAATAAAGTTTGATTCCATTTATATAAAGTTGAAAAGCAAATAAAAATAAAGTTGAAAAACAATTAAAATAAAACCACATATTTTCTAAGAAAGCATATATTAGTGGTAAAATGATGCATTTTACAAAAAAAAAAAAAGCAAGGGAATGATTAATACAAACTTCTGGAGAGTCATTGGTTGGTGGGGAGAGAGGAAGAGGTTATACAATGAAGAAATACCTTCATGGGGCTTCTCAGCTTATAGGAATGTTTTATTTCTTATCTCACATGGCTCATGGCTGGACATGACAGGATTTAAAGCCATTTAGGTGAAGTTGCCACTGATTGAAACATCCTTGAAATCATTCTGATCCAGAAGTGCTCAGGCATCTTACTTAATATAAAGGGTTAAAGTTATAGCTGTTTAGAGGAAATCTCTTTTTATGAGTTCTATCCCATTTGAAAATTCGAAACCATGTTTCATTATTGCTGTCCCCTTCTGGAAACGGACGGGCCTTGAGAAAGAGTAAGTCCCGCTGTTCTACTGCTGGGTGACTAATCCTAACACTATTTGCTGTTTCTGAGTAAGTCCCTTCTCTTCCACATAAGAGTATCCAAAGAAGAACAGTACACATTGTTCATTGTACCCTTCCCATTTATAGTTCATACATGCCCTGAAGGGTGTATTCAGACCCAAAGATTCCATTTACTCCCACTTGGTGAAAGACAGCAAGTTCTTTGTGATTTTTATTCTCTTGAGAAAAAGAGGCTTATTGGAACAATATTAAGAGATGGTCATAACAAAAGAGGATTTTTTTAAAGGTAAACAATAATGCCCCCAAACTGGAATCAATAACTACTTTAAAATATAACCAAAATATTTAATAGATTTGTTCCCAGTTAAGGCCACATCACTGGCCCTGGCCAGGTAGCTCAGTTGGTTAGAGCATCATCCGGATATGCCAAGGTTATAGGTTCAATCCCCAGTCAGGGCACATACAAGAATTAACCAGTGAATGCATAAATAAGTGAAACAACAAATTGACATTTCTCTCTCTCTCTCAAATCAATAAATATTTTCTTTAAAACATCATTGAGTCAGGCTTGTCAAATTTCCATCAAGCCATTTTTTTTTGAAAGAGATCCAGAAAAATCAAGGATTGGGAGAAACCAGCTGACAATCATTAACAACAGGCGTGCATTTCTGTAAGCCTCTGCAACCTTAAATTGTGGAACAAGTGGAGGTCATATAATGTGTCAGCACCAATTTCCACTTTATCCCTGACTTGCTTTCCCACAACACAGTTTGGCTTACGTAAGCATTCTATGATTTTCATCATACTCATGTAAGCTTGGAAGAAGAGCCAAATCTAATTATTGGGAGTCATACAATAAATAACCTGGTACCCAATTTTCCCTCATGTCATTACAACAAAGGCTACAATTCCTAGCAAGTGAGCAATGAGCTGTACCTCCTGTCACCCTCAGTTAATAATCTCCCTGTTTCCACAATGCAGTAAGGGCCGTAGCAATGGCCTTTAAAAATGCTCTGCTACATAACTTTCAAGAAAGAAAAAGACCCATTTCTTCATGCACATTATATGCCATAGAAATGAAGATATTTCTTGTATAATCAAGTCCGTTAGACTAGGTAGCAGGGCTTAGAGGAAAACTCCAAAGCTAGGATACCTAATAGTGATGGGATCCGATCTTCAGTTCATACTAGTGGATCTCTTAAAACAATAGAAAGGAAGCCTTCACATTTTTCCTTTTGAGAAAAATTTCGACATAGAATTTTTCTTATGTTAACATGCTTTATTTATTTTAAAGCATGAGAAGTCATATATTGTATCTGCCTTAATATAAAACATGTGTTTTTACAATTTCAAAAATATGCCTCCGGGGGAAGAGTTGCCTTTTATCCAAGTCCTTTGGAAGTCTTGAACATTAATGCAATGCCCTCTCACTGAATTTAGTTTGAACAGCCAAGTTCCATTCGGATTCAATGATCGTTTGAATCCGGAACCTGATTGAATTCAATGCTAATTTGCTTTGGTCACAGAGTTCACCCAACAAAATCGCTCTTTTTTTTTTTAATCTTAAAAGAAAAGGTGTGATAAAGGGGATTTTAACAAAGATTCCCAAAAGATGACATGTGTTGAATGTCCCTGAAAAATAGCCTTTTAAAGATCATTTTCAAAAGCAATAACATAAATATGGGGGAGCGCTCCTCAGAAAAATGAAGAATGGCATTCTAGGAACAGGAGTAGCGTGTGCAAAGGCGGCATATTCATGATCAGCTGTTCTTCTCAGCTGTTCTTCAAGTGTTTCTAGAATACTTGGCAAGAGAGGACTGGGTGAATATGAATTTGAGAAATAGTTGGGGAGACAAAGAACATTTTTCCTAGATCTCAGATCTTATTCACCTTATAGCTGCAAATCTGTACCCTTACCAATCGCTGTTTCATCTACTCTCCAACCCCTAGCAACTTCTTTTCTTCTCTGTTTCTATAAAGTTGAGTTTGTTTGTTTCAATTCTACACATAAGTGATGCCATGCAGCATTTGTCTCTATCTGGCTTATTTCTTTCAGCATAATGCCTTCAAGATCCATCCATGTTGCTGCAAATGTCAGGATTTCCTTCTTTCTTTTGGTTGGATTGTGTATATAAACCACAATTCTTTATGTATACACAATTGTGTATATATGATGTAATTTTTCTTTATCCATGCATCTGTTCATGGATACCTATGTTGTTGCCATATCTTGGCTATTGTGAATAATGCTGCAGTGAACATGGGAGAGCAGATATCTCTTTAATATCTTTTCTTCATTTCCTCTGGATATGTACCCAGAGGTGGGGTTGCTGGATTTTATAATTATTTGGTTCTATTTTTAATTATTTGAGTAACATCCATATTCATTGTGGCTGCACAAATTACATCCCCACCAACAGTGTACAAGGGTTTCTTTTCTTCCACATACTTGCTCACACTTGTTATATCTTAGCTTTTTGATGATAACTATTCTAATAGGTGTGAGGTGATATCTCATTGTATTTTAGGTTTCCATTTCTTTTATAATTAGTGATATTGAGCCCCTTTTCATGTACCTGTTGGTCATTTGCATATCTTCTTTGGGAAAAAAAGGCTATTCAGAAATTTCGTCTTTTTTTTTTTTTAGTTGAATTGTTTGGGTTTTGTTGTTGTTTTGTTAATTAAGTTGTTTGAGTTTTTTATATATTTTACATACTAGCCCCTTATCAGATATGTGATTTGGAAATATTTTCTCCTGCTCTGTAGGTTACATTTTCATCTTATTGATGGTCCTTTTGCTGTACAAAAGCTTTTTAGTTTGTGTAGTCCCACTTATTTATTTTAGCTTTTGTGCCTTTGCTTTTGGTTTCAAATTTAAAAAAAATAATAATTGCCAAGATCAATGTCAAGGAGCTTTTCCCCTATGTTGCTTCTAGGAGTTTTATGGCTTTAGGTCTTACATTTAAGTCTTTGATACACCTTGAGTTCATTTTATTCTTTTCATGTGGCTGTTCATTTTTCCTAACATCGTATATTTTGGGCTGCTTTGTCATAAGTAATTGACTTTTGAGTCTCCTGGTTTTGAACTTTATCCTTCAGAATCTCCACATACTTTGGTTGGAGGAGTATGACTTAATTTTCAGCACACACTTTTGCTACATGTATATATTTTCTTATCTTTCAATTGTAATTGACATACAATCTTACATTTGTTTCAGGTGTACAATAGAGTGACTACACATTTACATACCTTATGGAGTGATCACCCAGATAAATCTAATACCCATTTGGCACCATGCACAGTTATTACAGTATTATTGACAACCTAGAGGCCCGGCGCATGAAAATTCCACGCACTGGAGGGGGGCGTCCCCTCAGCCCGGCTTATCCTATTTACTTGAGCCTCAGGCGGCCCTGCGTTGCTGGGCAGCCGCCATCCGAGACTTGCCTGCACCTCGGGCCAAGACCTGCCCCTGGGCGGCTGGGGGGCTGAGGGGACTGGGGGATTCTGGAAGAAGGGGCATGGAGCAGCCGGGCCCACCTGGAGGCGGAACTGGCATTGCAGCGAGTCTGCCACCCCAGTGGGGCTGAGGGGACTAGGCGCAAACATCTTCTGGCTGTGGGCACCGCCATCTTTGAGAGTGTGGCAGTCAATTAGCATATTCCCTCCTTATTGGCTGTGGGTGCTGCCATCTTTGAGGGCATGGTAGTCAATTAACATATTCCCTCCTTATTGGCTGTGGGTGCCACCATATTTGAGGGTGTGACAGTTAATTAGCATATTCCCTCCTTATTGGCTATGGGCACTGCCATCTTTGAGGGCAGGGCAGTCAATTAGCATATTCCCTCTTTATTAGATAAGATATTTTCTATGCTGTTGTATATATTTTAAAGAAGCAATTAATAGTTAAAGTTTTATTTTATTTTTATTAATTGAAATTCTCATTGGCTATATAAGGATGACTCTTTAGATACTTCTCCAAGTACTTTGGGCATGATATTCCATCCAGTCTCTGCTATGTAAATATTGTTCAGGTTTGGCAAGCAGTTCCCTAATGGTATGTGTCTCATTAGTTAACTCAGTTCTTAATGACTAAAGGACTTGAATGATCGAATAAAACACATTTTAAAGGCAAAACATTATAGAGAGGTAGACGGTTTCTAGTTTCTAGTTTGTGCTTGGCAAAAACAAACAAAAAGTCACACACACATGCAACAAAAACAATTTATTGTATTGCATTTAAATACTGAAACTGTTTTGCAAGTAAAGGTAGAAAAAGTGTAGTTCAGCTTAATTCTAGAAATTTAAATGTGTTGCTGTTTAAATGCCTATATCTTATAAACTACTCCAAAATAATTTAGAACTGTCTTCACAGAGGTTTTTCTGGGTTTTAGATAGTAATATGAACACTAAACAAGAGGTTTATACTAAGAAGCCAAATGGGCATGAAATGCCCCATTGTCAGCAGTGCCAAGTTCTGTTATTGACATTAATTTCATTGTGGAGTTTGAAACCAAAAATTACTGAAGCTAATTTTAGGAAAACAGAACACTAAAACTCTAGCAAAATGATCAATGTCATGAGCAAAGTGAAAAAGTATATCCTTGCTTTTCTTTTTTTTTAAATATATTTTTATTGGTTTCAGAGAGGAAGGAAGAAGGAGAGAGAGATAGAAAAATCAATGATGAGAGAGAATCATTGATCAGTTGCCTCCTGCATGCCCCCTACTGGAGATCAAGCTTGCAACCCAGGCATGTGCCCTTGACTGGAATCAAACCCAGGACCTTTCAGTCAACAGGCCAACACTCTATCCCCTGAACCAAACCGGCTAGGGTTGCTTTTCTTAATGTACCTTCAATGGAGAAGTGAATTTGCCTTAAACCAACTACTTGTAAGTGGATTCCTCGTTACAAACATACGCCTAAAGGAACACAATTTCAATGTTGGGATATAGGCGAGCAATGAAAAAGAAAGGAGATAAAAGGGTATCCTAGGAGAACAATTCTTCCTCTGCCACAGAATAAAAATAATCAATTCATATGCCCCAATTTCAATACTCATAGCTAATTAAATAGAGTGCTTATTTTCCTTTATGAGAAACATAAAAGGTACATTTAAAAAATGAATAGCCCAACTGGTGTGGTTCAGTGGTTGAGCCAGGAGGTCACAGTTCAGTTTCTGGTCAGGGCACATGCCTCGGTTGTGGGCGAGATCCCCAGTGGGGGTTATGCAGGAGGCATCTGATCAATGATGATTCTCTCTCATCATTGATGTTTCTATCTCTCCCTCCCTCTCAATAAATCAATTTATATCTCTCAATTGATGTATCAATAAATTGATATATCAATATATATTAATTAATATATCAATATTCATATGTATATATGAATAAATCCAACTCAGGAGTCTGGTTGCAATTGACAGAAAGTTAACTCAAACTAAGTCAAAGAAATAAGAAAAAGTATTGGTCTTGCAACCAAACTGTAGGAACTGCAGGCAAGAGCTAACCTCAAGGTCAATCAGAACCAGGCCTAGAATCCAGAAGGATTTTCTCTGCTGCCCTTATTTCTGCTTCTCTACATGAGTCGCTTTTACTCTCTTCAACTTTCCCCATGTTGTTGGAATGGTCACCAACAACTCTAGGCCTCCACAGAGAAGGACTGAACTCACTCTGCATGTTCCCAAGTTTAAAAATACCAGGGAAAGGATTTGAAAAACTTAACTTCAACTGTGACAACTGCTGCAGGGTCTGAAAAGGAGTTACACACTCGAACCATATTGTTAGCAGGAACATTTCTCAGAGGACGGTAGGAAAGCTATTATGTTCACTACAGGTTATGGTGTTCTATGCGTAGATAATGTCCCATACTTATAGAAAAAGTTCACACAACAAACTAACCAATCAAGAAAACTTGGCAAATTCTGTCTGTATGGTAAGTGTTTGTGTGTATGTATATGTGTATGTGCGTGTGCTTGTGTGTAATGGATGAAAGAGAGGGTAGGGGACAGGAGGTGGGGAGGGTAGGGAGAAAGAAAAGAGAAAGAATAAATGAGGAAGAGAAGGGAGGAGAGAAAAGAAGAGGATAGAAGGAGGGGAGAAGAGACTGATTCAGTAATGACCTTGGGAAAAGCTCATATTCATTACATCTGGTATAATTAACGCTGAGGAATCACATGTATAAGTTTTACTCACTGAGAGAAAATCATTCCACAAATTGTAGTTCAAGCAGATTCATCTAGCAAATGGAATAAGTTCTAATATGAGGTAATAAAATATAAGAAATATAGATTTCAGTTCACCTCTTTTGGAAATAAGGCACAGTCCCAAAGGAAAGTATTTTAACATGAATTGATTTGTCTATAGGTATTTGACATTTTATTCTTCAAGTAGATTAATAGAATGACAGACCATGGTTTAGAGACACTGTAGACTGTAACTTTAATGTTGTTTTACAATTGAAGAAAACTTGAATTCCAAATCTTGCTATCTCAATTAAACAAAATAGTACTTTTCAACAGTGCACAGTTATCAGTGAATAAAAAATTAAAAGCATTAGTTGTAATTGAAGTGGTACCCATGCTCCATGGACACAAGGTTTGAAATGGAAATAAGTGAATAATAATGGATGAAGGAAAACGGAAGAAATTGGAAGCTTTGCTAATGTTGCAAAGCTATCAGACAAGAAATACATCTTAGCCATTAAAGTCTAAAACATTAGAAATGGCTCAAATCATAATGATATGCAGGTTGAAGATGTTGCCATTGTGAGAGTGGCTAAGGTTCAGTACAGGTAAAAGTAGCTGAAATCCTGAAGATTAAGAAGCTTTGAGGCCAAGGTCTCAGATGGGTCAAGCATATGGATGTTGAGCTTACCCAAGGCAACCTACAGAAGAATATGGAGACAGAATGTAAGACAGGTATCAGAGTCCTCATGGACTAGGGAGAGAGTGAGATATTGGTAGAGAGCAATGATGAGGAAGACTAGAGAGCAACAGTGGTGCTGCTTAGGACATTAGCCTCTCAGAGAAGAAGGATTTTTGCATGAGGGGGAAGGACTACTGAGCTAGAAGTGGTATCAAAAAGGAGTGGGGCTAGAAGACTATTGATATAATATTTGTTGGGGCTTCATTTCATAATCAAACATTATATTTGGATCTTTTCATAATGTATTGTATGCTCCTTGATGCCAAAACTAGCTTATTCACCTTTATATCCCTCATAGCACTTAACAGACTTCCCTGTATGAAATAGGAGCTACTCAATAATTCCTTAGCAATTTCACTTGAAAGTACACATACAAATAATTTTATGTGCCCTTGACAGGGAATCAAACCTGCAACCCTTAGGTGCATAGGCTGGCACTCTAACCACTGAGCTACATGGGCCAGGGCTAAATAATAATTTTATAATATGTGCAAAGTCAGTTATTAAGTATCAGTCAGTCAAGAATAAGCCATGTGAAGCAGTGAATGCTAATTGTCCCCAGTAAGAATTCTCCTTTTCTTCCTTGGAAATACTAGTAGTCATCTCTATTTAAAATGGAAACCTGGCCATTGGAATTGAAGCTACTTTTCTCAACCATATGATCATGTGATTAAGTTCTGCCCAAAAGAAATTAGACAAAGTTTCTTGTGAAAATTCTAAGAGGTTTACTTCCAAGGAACGGGCACAGCATTCTCTGTCCCTTCCTCCTTCCCCTTGGCTGGAATGTGATTGTGGTGACTGGAACTCAAGCAAGTGTTTCCTGTCATGAGGTAACACATAAACCAGTGATGGCGATCCTATGACACGCGTGTCAGAGGTGACACGCGAACTCATTTTTTTGGTTGATTTTTCTTTGTTAAATGGCATTTAAATATATAAAATAAATATCAAAAATATAAATCTTTGTTTTACTATGGTTGCAAATATCAAAAAATTTCTATATGTGACACAGCACCAGAGTTAAGTTAGGGTTTTTCAAAATGCTGACACGCCGAGCTTAAAAAGTTCGCCATCACTGACATAAACTGTGAGAAGCCAGATAGAAGAAGCAGCACTTGGCAGAGCTGTCACACTACCTTGCTCTGTGTATCTCAGGACTTTTCTCACATGAGAGGACGAAAATGTGTGCTGTTAAGCCACTTGTAATTGATTTTAATTTTATGGTCCTTACAGCCAAATGTCATCCTAATTGACATCGTGTATATCTTTGGGTTTATCCAGCTTCGCTATAATTTAAATTTAATAAATTGACTTTCAGGCTAATCTGTATCACTTTCATCAAGATTGCAATGGACAATTTGTTTCTTGTGTAACATCTATGGAGAATTATTTCCCTCTTCCTGAGGTGAAAAAGTGCTGTGTGACTCATTGTTCCAATAGTTTTCACTCTTGTATTTGAGACAAAAACTTTAAATCTTCTATTAGAAATTATTTGTAGAAAAGTTAAAATTACAGAGTCAGCTGCAAAATCCCATTCAAATTTAAGCTCTGGGAAGCTATTTAAAAAGAAGAAATTAGCCTGGCTGGTGTGGCTCAGTAGTTGAATGTCAACCTATGAACCAAGAGATGATGGTTCAATTCCCAGTCAGAGCACATGCCCCGGTTGAGGGCTCAAGCCCTAGTGTGGGGCATGCAGGAAGCAGCCAATCAATAATTCTCTCTCATCATTGATGTTTCTATCACTCTCCCTCTTCCTTCCTCTCTGAAAAAATACAAATATTTTTTTAAAAAATCAATAGAAAGGAGAAAGTGTTTTAAAAAAATCAACTCCTGTGAGTATTCTACCATGATGATCAGGCTTACTTCTTTGATGTTGAGTTTGCTCAGTTTAAATATTTACCTTGGTTTTACAAAACCTTCCATATTTCTATTTAACATTTATATAGATTTTTATATTCTCAAACACATTGCACAGGGAATGTGTTAACTCTCTTGTGATGCCTATGAAGTGGGTAAATATTCTCTCACTTTCAAAAGGTCTGGAGAGTGGAGAGGTTAGACAACTTCCTTAGAGGAGCTGGAGGATCACTGTATAGTCAGGGCTGGGGGCTGTCCATCTTGGTCATCTGTTGTTGCATAACAACCACTCCACAACTTAGCACTTAAAAACAGCAATCTCTTTATAATTTCTCAAACTTTGTGGCTCAGGAATCACACAGGGCACTGTAGGGGAAAGTCTCTGGTCCAAGCCCAAGATGGCTTTTTGACTCACATGTCTGGTGCCTCCACTAGATGGCTCAAATCCTTGGGGGCTGACTGGCTCAGTACAACTGAGGTCATATGTCTGGGCCCGAAGATCTTGGTCGCAGCTGAGCTAACTTCCATGAAGTCTTATCAGTCAGCTGGATTGCTTATATGATGACTTAACACCCACAAACCCCAAAAGCAGAAGCTGCCAGTTCTCAGCAATGCTTGGGCCTGAAGCTGGCAATGTATCCCTTCTATTACATTCTTTCAGGTTTAGCGAGCCACAGGCCCAGGCCAGATATAAGGGATGAGGGTTACTTAAGTGTGTGGATCCTAGATGTGTTGCATTAGGAGCCGACATAAAGTTGTCAGGTAAAATACAATTGAAATTGAAATATTGAAACATTGTTCCTTGCTAATCTGAAATACAAACTATACTGGGTATTCTACATTTTTATTGGCTAACTCTCACAATCCTAGAATCCACCAATGTAACAGACTGCTGATGAATATAGACGGATATTCTCCTTAGAATCTCTAGAGTCACATCAGAATGTGTAGTTAAATGAGACCACTCGTGAGCCCCACCTGTATGTCCTAGGTCAGTGATGGCGAACCTATGTCACCTCTGACACGCAAACTCATTTTTTTGGTTGATTTTTCTTTGTTAAATGGCATTTAAATATATAAAATAAATATCAAAAACATAAGTATTTGTTTTACTATGGTTGCAAATATCAAAAAATTTCTATATGTGACACGGCACCAGAGTTAAGTTAGGGTTTTTCAAAATGCTGACACGCCGAGCTCAAAAGGTTCGCCATCACTGTCCTAGGTCATGCCCTGTGTATTTATATTTTTAGCTACATCTCTGAGTTCAATAAAGTGATCAGAGTAGTCAGAAGAATTAATCAATGATATGGGGTTGAGCTACTGGGAAGAAAAATATAAAGAAACTGGAAAGATAATTTAATATAGTTTTTATGCCTGGATTCTTCTGAAAAGCCTGTTTATGTCCACAAGTTATTTTTCTGGCAGCTTTTGTGTAGGCATTAAGTATCATTGCAAGACAATGGCCCTTTTTGTTGTCACCTTTCATTTAAAGTGAATGATATTGCATAGACAGTAACAGTATCTTAATTGCATGGAGCTTGTTAGAATCCCTTTACTACCTTTGTATAAAGAACTCAGTGCCTTTGTTGCTATTATTCAGAAGAGCTTTGAATTCTGGGTTTATTTTTAATTTTACTATTAGTAACTCCTGACTTAGAAATCCTGCTTTCAAAGGTTTCCAGAAGAGCAGAACTCATCTGCCGGTAACTTGATCTACCCAACACTGTTTAAATCAGCAGTGGTCATTAGAAATCTACCCCTTTCTGCCAGGAACTTCTTCTGCATGTGAGGTCACAGGTCAGATGCCTTAAAAATTATGGAAAAGTCCAGCTGTAGAGGCTCAGCAGCTGAGCTTTGACCTATGAACCAGGAGGTGACAGTTTGATTCCCAATCAGGGCACATGTCTGTGTGGGGCATGCAGGAGGCAGCCGATCAATGATTCTGTCTTATCAATGATGTTTCTATCTCTCTCACCCTCTCCCTTCCTCACTGACATCAATAAAAGTATATGTAAATGTTATGCAAAAATATTGCATATAATTTTCTGGCATTTGCATTTAAAATACACTTCATCCGTCATCTGGTATTTTTTATTTAAAATACAATTGCTACCCATTTGATTAGCACTTACTTATCTAATAGTTCTCAATCACCCACCAAACATGACTGATAGTTTACTAGCTGTACTGGTTAATAATGTGGATTTTTTTCAATAGATGGAGTTACACATATGTTGATATGTATGCGATTTGATATGTATGCTATTTTGTTGTATTGACAACAAGCTTCAAAACTTCATATGTCAAATTTTCTGAAGGTGTTAACATCATAGATATTTTTACACTTAAATATGTCGAATTTTATGCCAAAAAAAGAGCATTTGCGGGAAGTTTTAAGTCATTATTTTGAAGAAAAGTGCTACTGAATCCTTCAGGAAGCTTATGGTGAACATACTCCATCTCAAGATACTTGTGAATGCTGGTTTAAACGCTTTAAAAGTGATGATTTTGATGTGAAAGACAAAGAACGTCCAGGTCAACTGAAAAAGTTTGAAGACCAATAATTACAAGCATTATTGGATGAAGATGCATGTCAAACTCAAAAACAACTTGCAGTAAGATTAAACGTTGCTCAGCAAACAATTTCTGATCGTTTACAAGCAATGGAAAAGATTTTAAAGGAAGAAAAATGGGTGCCACATTGAACGAAAGACAAATGGAAAACCAAAAAGTCATCAGTAAAATGTTGCTTCAATGGCACGAAAGAAAGTCTCTTTTGCATCGAATTATGACTGGCGATGAAAAGTGGATTTATTTTGAGAATCCCAAATGCACAAAATCATGGGTTGATCCAGGTCAACCATCAACATCCACAGCAAGGCCAAATTGCTTTGGAAAGAAGACAATGCTCTGCGTTTGGTGGGATCAGGAAGGTGTGGTGTATTAATGAGCTTCTAAAACCAGGTGAAACTGTTAATACTGATCGCTACTGACAACAAATAATCAATTTGAACCATGCTTTGATCATGAAACAACCAGAATGTGCCAGAAGACACGGCAAAGTAATTTTGCTTCACAAGGACTCACCATCAGACACTTCAAAACCAGTTAAAGACACATTAAAAGATCTTGTCTGGGAAGTATTAATCCACCCGTTGTATTCACCAGACCTTGCTCCTTCAAATTAACACTTGTTCCAATCGATGGCACTCGAATTTTCTGAGCAGCACTTCAAAACATACAAAGAAGTGGAAAATTGGGTCTCTGAATGATTTGCCTCAAAACAAGAAAAGTTCTCTTGGGATGGTATCCACAAATTACCTGAAAGATGGGGGAAATGTGTAGCTAGCGACGGACATTACTTTGAATAAAGCACTTTTGATGTTTCTCTTGAAATTATCGTGTCTTCTTTGATTACAAAATCCGCGTTATTAACCGATACACCTAGTATAACCACATTTTCAAAAGAAAGACACAGTATTTGTAAAGAGAATAAAGAGAGCCCTAGAGCCAAGCTAACGTCATTTTCTAGGCCCAAACTATCCTCTCTACATCTCCTGTTCTTTCCACATCTCTGTCCTTCCTGTTATAAGTGGGTAAGTCTAGGCTTGATAGTCAAGAATACTTAAGATTGGCAATGGGGCCTGTGCACAGGAATGACCCACTAGCCAGAGTGCAGTAGGATCTTCTAATAAATATGGAGCCTCCCCATCACTCAGAGGACTTGGGACTACGAACGTGCTGCTGTATGGTATTTGGTTCCGAAGAAATGTTTTCACATCTTTCTCAGTTTGTTAAAAGCATGATCTCCCAAAGAGAGGAGCGAGGAAAATTTAAGTGGCAATGATACAAGAGGTTACAGAATTTTGTATAGCAATGGGTTCTTAGAGATTATTTGATCTGGCCTTTTAATTTTACCAATGAGGAGAATGTTGCTCAAAGAAATCCAGGGACTTGTCCAAAATCATGGCAACACTGAGACCAGAATGCAGGGCTTCTTCAACCAGCTGTTATTCTAACTACAGCGTGTCCCATGAGCACTAATACAGTACCTAACCACAAAAATCAATGGCTTCTAAAAATCCTCTTGGTTTATTGTCTGCATGCTTTGTGCCTTCAAGGAAAGTGTCTGAGAAACTTCTGAAATCCTTGTGTCAAAAATTTTCCATTCCTTTAAATTACTTTGTCACAGGCTCAGGTTTAAAGCTGGTGGCTTTAGTTAAATTTTTAACCAAGGTTGAACTTAACAATATGAGCATACAATGATCTGTTACCATAATAGAATTTCATTGTAAGCATGTGCTAAGTTTATTAACTTAAGTCTTATTAATGATCATTTAGGTTTTATACATATATATTTCTTAATATATGTGTAAGTATATCAACAGATAAATTTAGACAAAAGGGTTTCTTTTGATTTAATAATTACTTTAACCTACTGAACTTGATTTTTTGAAATATATAAGCAATTAATAACTATAAGTTGTGATGATATTATTAATTGCTAACTTATCTATATGAAAAGTGAAATGTTCGGTTGTTTTCATTTTTTCTTTCTGGATAGAGAACTAACATTTAAACTCATTTCCCATTTGAATGTCCAGCTCCATTTGGTTCTAATCCTTCAACTGGTAAACCAAGTTTACAAGGAGGTAGAACTGTGAGTTCCTAACTCATGAAATATGGAAAAATGCCCATCAGTGAGTGTACAAAGACACATTAGTTCAGAATTGATTTTTGGATGGAAACTCATTCAGTTCTCAGCTCAAATTAAGTGACTTTGTTGTGACATAGGAGTTAAAATCAGTTTAAGAGCTTCCTGAAATACCATGTAGAGCAAATATACAGACATCTTATTTAAAACCTGGAACACTGACAAACTCCAGCAGACTGGGTCTCACAGGCATTGAAACTGTGGGAACGTACACAGTCACAGTAGATCTGCTTCTCATTTTCTAGATTTCAATGACTTAACCATGAATAAGATGCAGCTATATGCTTAGTTCTTAATTCATCCATTCACTTTCAATGTATTTATTTTTGAAAGAAACAGCCTGGTTTCTTCATGTGCTTTTTAATTTTATGCCTTTTGTTCAACTAAAGGAAAGGAAATATCATTGGGCATAATTTTGAACTGCATTTCATGCTCTGAAGTTCTGTTTTACTAAGGGTATTTTATTGAACACTAGAGGCCCAGGCACAGATTCGTGCACTGGTGGGGGGCATGGCCTGTGGGGATCACCCCACTGTGGGAGCGCGGCTCATCCTGGTCAGCGGAGCGGCTGTGGACCTGCCCTCTGAGCAGCTGCTGAATGAGGAAATTAGTCTGAGCTGATATTTTGGGGTAATGTCTTGAGTAAAGGCATGTTCTGTGTCCTGAGGAACCTGGTGGAGAGCTTTGCACCCCAAAGCCACTCGGTGAATGTCCTTGATGTGTGATGCCAGTTCGGTGACACCATCGGGGATGTTCAGGGCAGCCGTGCTCCAGGATCCTCAGCCATCAGGACAGCCTCCCCGGGGGGCCCACGTCCCCTCTTGCCATCCGCCTATGCCAGTTCCCCGCGCTCTTTCTAGAACACACCTTAGAGGGCCTGCATCAGCTGGTGGGGTCAGGCCAGAGTCTGGATTGTCTCAGGTATTTGATTGGTGCAGAGACTGGGCCTCACTCTGCAGCCGCTCATCCCGGTCAGCTGAGCTGAGCTCCCACAGTGGGAGCGCACTGACCACTAGGGGGCAGCTCCTGCATTGAGCATCTGCCCCCTGATGGTCAATGCACATCATAGCAACTGGTCGACCAGTTGTCGAGCCAGTTGTCACCGTTTGGTCCCTGGGCTTTTATATATAGAGATAAGCCTAAAGAGATGCTTATGTACCAAAGAAAAGTTTCTGTGGTTAATGTGTTTGGAGAACTGCACATCATATCTTGGAAATTCTCAGTATCCATTAGCTTTGAGTTTCTAACAATTTTCTAGGGGATGCCTATGCTGCTAGGACAGAGACCATACTTTGAAGACCAATATTTATAGGCCACCCTGCCAGAAAGGTACTAGATCCCTGTAGCTCCATGGAAACAGGTACCAATTAAGTGGATAAAATGAGCAAACCTGATACATTGCAGAGGTAGTGAATCAGAACCAGAGGCTCTGGTCCCTATGCCATACAATTGCTTTCTATAGAATCAGACCTCATTACTTCTAATATGCTGGAGGAAGGGCTGTTCTCCATTCATAAATCCCGAGTGGCAAAATAGGACAGGAAGCAAGGTTTCCTTTATGTCATGTGGTTGTAGCCTCAAGACTGAGTCCAAGTGTCTCATAAGCTGGAATTGGGGCACACTGTTTTCCAACCCTAAATTCTGTGGTAGAAAAATAGGGTCAGAGGCCAAGGGTTTTTTTGTTGTTGTTGTTTGTTTGTTTTTTGCTCCGTGTTTTCGGCTCTTGATCATGCCTTGTAGCCCTGGGCTAAAGTTTCTCTCTCTCAGTCTGATTTCCAGTCCTGCTAAATGATGCATCTCATGGTATTTCAATCCTGTTTTATGGAAATGCTTGGACATGGGAGTGTTCACCCAGCAACCATCAAAGGGATGAGCGTAATCAGATTGTACATAAAATAAAGAATATTAAGGGGCATATCATCAAGAGCTGAGGACAAATTCCAACCCACAATTTTATCCCTGCATTAGTAAATTAAACGGCAAAGATATTAGTCAGATGGGGTGGCCCCCAGGGCAATCACCAACCAACTGACCCTGCAATCTGGGAGTCATTTGATAGTTTAGATCATAAATCGAAGATATTGCTTTTCCAAAGGCAGGTGTCTCCCACACAGTTTAAGCATTAAGTGCATGATTTCAGTTATTTTTGGCATCTAAGATGTTATCCAAATAGAAAATAGAATTTCCTATGCTATTTTGTTGGTCATTCAAACAGATGTTTTCCGCATGATTAATGTATTCTACAGAATACGGATTAACCCACGTTAATCATCTCCTGCATGCAGGACAGGTAATATAGATTTCTGGGGCTTCAGGGGTCACTATCGCCTTCCCCTTGGTGTTTATCGTGCTGACCATGATATCAGCAGCTATAATCTCAGCTCCTATGTGTTGAAATGGTACAAGTTGGCCAAGGAGTAGGGTATAGTGTCCAACCCTTGGGTCAGATGGGTGATATGAGGAGAAAGAGTCCATTTGGCTAACTCATGGCAAGTAGGACTGTCAGAAAGAGTTGACTTCTGCATTAAAATTCATAGAACTGCATACAAATAAATGAGCATTTTATTATGTTAATTTAATAAATAGGTAGAATTTTACTTTTTTCTTTATGATTTTATTTGCTGTGTTTATTTTTATTGCCTTATTACAAGGGCTATAACTCCTAGTACAATATTGAATAGAATTTGTGGAAGTGGACATTATTGCAATTATTGCATTTTACTTGATCTTAGCAGAAAATAATTCAATCTTTCACCACCAAGTTTAATGTTAGCTTTGGGGTTTTTGTAAAGGACAATTTTTGAGATTTGTTAATAAGTTTAATAAGGGACTTACTCAAATATACTATATATAGGGTGTCCCAAAAACATGTATACACACGCTAACATCTGATACCTTACTTAATTTTCACTCCTTTTCAGTTTTAACTGACTTGAAATAATGGGTGAAGCCACACTGAGCTTTGCACAAAGAAAATTTACCCACTAGTCTTTTTATGGGGATACACAGAAGGTGAAGTTGACAGTACAAAACCAGCGACAGTGGATGAATTGATAGCACACAAATACCAAACAAAATGAGTCTTGGTGTTTGCCGTTCTTTGCTTAGAGTTATTAGCAGTGCCTGGACCAGAATGATCATCAGTTTGAAAACAGGTGTTGAGAAAAAAAAAAGTATTCATTTCTGTAGATTCTTTTAAATTTTGAAAATAAACTGTATGTTTATAAACATTGACTTATAATCATTCAAAGTGTGTATACATTTTGGGACACCTTACACACATACACACACACATATATATATATGTGTGTATATTATGTA
Organism: Myotis lucifugus; assembly: GCF_000147115.1. Lineage (NCBI taxonomy): Eukaryota > Metazoa > Chordata > Mammalia > Chiroptera > Vespertilionidae > Myotis > Myotis lucifugus. Next base: position 13,764,514 of record NW_005871063.1, on the reverse strand, counting down.
CATGACATAATCTTGGGAAACTAGTTGCAAAATAGAGAGTGATCATTAACACAAGAAAAAGTATAATAGGCAGAAACCTCACTGCATTTCTTAAGAATAATTTGATCATTCAAAAGAACAAAATACCCTCATATTTACGCAGAAAAATAACAGAAATAGCCAGTCCAAACAATAAAAAGAAAGTTTGAAATTGTACCATCTATTTGTTGTAAGAAAAAAAAATTCATTACATGGGAATCCTTATATAAAATAAGAACCTCCGAAGGTTGTATCTGGCTGCTTTGAGATTTTCACTTTGTATTTGACTTTCAGCTGTTTGATAATGCTGTGTCTGCGCGTAGTTCACTTCTGTGTATGTGGCTTGTGATTTGCTGAGTTATCTGTATCTTTCATTTACTGTCATAATTTTTTAAAATATATTTTTATTGATTTCAGAAAGGAAGGGAGAGGGAGAGATAGAAACACCAATGATGAGAGAGAATCATTGATCGGCTGCCTCCTGGACATCCAGGGATCAAGCCCGCAACCAATGGCCTGACCTGAAATGGAACTGTGACTGTGGTTCATAGGTCAGTGCTCAACCACTGAGCCACACCAGCTGGGCTACTGTCATAATTTTTGAATGTTCATAGTCATTTATCTTTTTCTTTCCTCTGCAACTTCAAATGTGCAAGTGGCATTTTCTCACAGATCACATTAGGCACCATTTATGTATTCATGTTCAATATTTTCCCTTTATTGTTTACATTTATGTACCCTTTAATTTATCATCATCAATTGGCTCTTCTTAAGCCCATCATCGAATTTTTTATTTAAGATATTTCAGTTGTTTTTTAAAATAGTTTACGATTTTTGCTGAGACTTTCAACATAATGACCCATTATGGCCATCATTATGGTTTGTATATCCTTACACATATTTATAGCAATTGCTTTAAAATGTTTGCCAATTTAAACAACTGGATCAACTCAGTGTCCATTTTTACACATTGCTTTTCTTTTAACTACAGGTTAAACTGTTCCTATGTCTTTGCAAGTCTAGTAATATTTTTATTGGATGTTAGACTATTGTCTTGGTGTTAGAAAGCAAAAAATATTACTGGCTAATTACTTTGAACATGTAGCACTTTTAGTCTTACATTTTTAAAACATGGGTCTTTTCATGTTTTGTCCTTTGTCTAAAGATAACTTTTTAGTCCTGTTTTAGTATGAAGTTGTGGCTTTCTGTAATTTCTATGGAAATCCTAAAGTGAATAAAACAAAAGTCAGATGCTATATTTTATCTCATTTGCATTTGACAGGAGCTGAGAGAGCCGCTCAGCTTTTTCAAATATCCAGCTGTTGTTTTCCACTAAACTTCTTGCAGTTTTCCTTGTGCTTTCAAAGGTCAGCCAAGGACTTTAGTAGAATTTATATGCTGATTTGGGGCCTCTTCTCCTTGCGGTTCCTTCCTTCTCAGGATTTCCCCCTTCCATTTACAGCTCCTCTCTGAGCCCCAAACTTGCCTCTGACACCTCAATTTAATAAAACAGCAGATTTCTGCTTGAATTATAACTGCCTCGTGCCATATGAATTGGGAAATGCCTTCACAAAAAAGTCAAACTAATGTGGATCTGACTCAATGCAATTTAATTCTTTTGAGGGTTGAATCTATCATAATTTCTGCCTGCTTTTGGTCATTTTAATGTGCCTTCAAATTGTTTTATAGATTATTTTGTTATAATAATCATTTGCGGGAAAGTTATCCTTGATATATAATATATAAGGTACTCTATCTTTACCACAATCTAAACTTAATTTCCTTCATGACATTTACAGGCGTCTCTTCATGGCCTTCCAGCCCTGAATGTCCTTTGAATTTGAGCCCAGGTTATTTTTATCCCACTCATAGTTGAGCTTTTTGCCTTGACCTCAGAAGGATTCTCTTTTTATGCTCAATGAAATTCATGAGGCTGTCTCTCGGCCCATATTACCACATATCAGTTTATTCATTTGCAAACACTTGTCACCTACTATGTACCAGCTATTAAAAAGATTGTTGGGGATACAACAATGAACAAAACAACATAATTATATTGTAACAGGAGACCCATTTTATAGTAAGAAGAGAGAAAAATGCAAATGATATTAGGAACACCATTTCTAATGATATTAGAAATACCATTACTAATATTTTTATATTCCTATTTTTCATATTTCTATTTTCTTTACTGCCATCACTTGATAAATATAACATAATGAATAGTAAATAACAATAGTATGCCAGTCTCTTCTTCATGTTTCTCTAAAAGTGTTCTACTTTATCAATAGCATTAAATACATCAATCAGTTGCCTCTGTGGCGTTGGTTTGTTTATTGAAGTTTGGGGATTTTTTTGAGTAATATAGTTGTCTTCCACAGAAATTTTATTTATATGATTTCTAGGGAAGTTATATCATATTTTATATTCTTCAATCCATACATGAATATTTATTGATATTTCTTAAATAGAATTCCCATGCTTTACTCTATATTGTTATTTATTATTATTTTTTAAAATATATTTTTATTGATTTCAGAGAGAAAGGGAAAGGAAGAGAGAGATAGAAACATCAATGATGAGAGAGAATTATTGATTAGCTACCTCCTGCACACCCGCTACTGGGGATTGAGCCTGCAATCCAGGCATGTGCCCTTGACCAGAATTGAACCTGGGACCCTTCAGTCTGCAGGCCAGCGTTCTATCCACTAAGCCATACTGGCTAGGGCCACTCTATATTTTTAAAAGATATTTTTTATTGATTTCAGAGATGAAGGGAGAGAAAGAGAGAGAGAGAGAGAGAGAAACAGAAACATCAGTGATGAGAGAGAATCATTGACCTGCTGCCTTCTGCATGCTCCATACTGGGGATCCAGCCCACAATCCGGGCATGTGCCCTGATCAGGAATCAAATCGTGACCAAGTCTCAACCACTGAACCATGCCAGCCGGGCATATATTTTTTACTGTACAAACACACACACACACACACACACACACACACACACACACACACACACACACACACCCTACAAAAACTCTGCCTTTTTAGGAAAACAAATGAGATGGGTTTGTTCCATGTGTACAACGAAGCAAAGTGAAATTTACGACCAAGTAGAAACCACTTCACCCAAAGATACCGGCACTGGTGCATGAAATGGTCCCAAAGCAGTTCCAAAAGAACGTCATAAGAAAATGCTCTATGGCTTTGGAACAGGTTGTGCGTTTGAATATGTGTGTGATGTATTAGCACATTTTCCAACAGCTCAGCTTTCTTTGTGCTTCCTGTTGAAATTTAGTATTGATATACACATAAAACCTAACAAGATCAAAATTAATGTTACATAGTAATAGGAATACGGGGTCTTCTGAACTTTAAAATCACATGTTCATAAAATATTAAACCATGAGTAGAAACCAGTGTTTATAATATCGATTTTCAAACTGTGATCAGTGGATCTCTAGCATTCTCTTAGAGTTGTCGCAAAGGCTAGTAGATTTGTGTGCAAGGTCAAGGGTGGGTGGGGGTAGGAGGTAGGCAGCGTGACTCAAAGGATGTTTAATGGACTATATTTTCTGTCCATCAAATTGGGCACAAACCCCATTCCCATACACACATAGACATGCCGACACATTTCATGCACCAGTTCTGATTTTATCAGTTTTATATAGTGGCGTTCTATAAGAGATTACTTTTGAGAAAAACTTGCTTCTGTTAAGAAAATATTTTAACGCCAATGATTTAGTTCAAATCTGTCATTTAGCAGACAGAGATATTCAGAATCACAGAGGATATGACATTCCCAGGACCATGCTGCTATTTAATGGTCACAGTACACCTTCTAATACTGAAGAAAAGCTCACTCACTCAGACTTCAACCAAATCACAAGAACGTTCTGGAGTACAGCAAATAGATCTTTGTATAAACAGGAAAGCTAAAGAGAAGAGGAAGGTGTTTATTTAAGAGCCATGTGATGCCGGCAGTGTCAGAAATTGCTATTGTTACCTGTTCAACTTCCACTAAATACTCACTTCATTGGGTCTAAATACTAATTCATCTACCCATTATAAAATGATTAATCATATACATATATATCTGCACATGGTATATATATACCATGTGCAGATGCTGAGGACATGTGAGAGAATAAAATTGGCATAGTCTCTATCTTTATAGCTCTTACATTTTATTAATACACTAGAGGCCCGATGCACGAAATTCGGCCCCTGCCCGCCTGCTGCCACCATGGCCAGGGGCCTCTGCCACCTTTGCCATGGCCCCTGCCCACTGCAGCTTTGTCCAGAAGGAAGGACGTTCGGAAGGACGTCCAGTCTAATTAGCATATTACGCTTTTATTATTATAGATTGATAAATAAAAATAAATGTATATATACTTTAGGACATAAAAATTTTGTATTGTAATTTGAACAATAATACAAAAATAGCTACTGTTTATTGAAAGCTAGGGGCTCTGTCAATATACATATATATCTTACCATTCTAAAAGGTAGTTATTATTATTCCCATTTTGCAGGTGAAGACGTTGGTGCCCATAGAAGTTAAAAAATATATCCAAGTTCATTACATCCAGGAGCAAAATTCAAGTTTTCCCAGTTCTAAACTCTCAGGTGGGTGTAAGACATTTTCTGTCCTGAAGAATCCCTAATAAAAATTCTATATAAGGGGCCCTAGCTGGTTTGGCTCAGTGGATAGAGTGTCGGCCTGTGGACCAAAGGGTCCTGGGTTCGATTCCAGTCAAGGGCACGTACCTAGGTTGCAGGCTCCAACCTGCCCGGGCCCTGGTCAGGGCTCCTGCAGGAGGTAACCAGTCGATGTGTTGCTCTCTCATCGATGTCTCTCTCTGTCTTTTCCTCTCTCTTCCACTCTCCCTAAAAAATCAATGGAAAAATATCCTCAGGTGAGAGTTAACAACAACAAAAAGAGAGAGAGAGAAATTCTATATAAAGGATACATTTTGGTCTATACTTAACACATTGGGGAAGGTAAGGGAAGGCATAAATGGCTGCAGTGTTATATCTGTTTTAAAAAACACCATACGAATGTTAGAAATTTATATTTTACCTAATTTATATTTCTACCAACAAATTATGCCTTAAAAAGAAAAGTTCTGATTAATGATTAAATGTCTCTCCAATATGTCAAATATGTAATATATGTAAAGCTATAGTGAACCAGGCCCTTAACTTCAACTTTTTGAAATGAAATATTAATACAAAAGCTTTGTTCTACAAGTGCATTTATCCTCTGGAGGTGTACACATTTGCAAGCTGTGGCTAAATCATGGCCGTTTGAACACACTAAGACTGTTATTTCCCTTTGGCATCCATCCTTGGTGTTCAATATTCTCAACAGAAAACAATTATGGATGGATTAGTTAAACATACATATATCCCCAGGCATGTAAAATCACTTCTATTTATATAGAGGCAAAGACTCTAGTAAGCAACTAGGAAGAAAAAAAATATTTAAGGTCTAATGAGATTTTTTAGATGATGTTTCTAACTCTCTGTCTGAGAACAGCTTAATCTAATGTTAAGGTTAAGATGCCACTAATCTAGCCTCTAATTTTTTTAAATTTTGTTTTCATAAAGAAAAAATTATGGAATTGTGATTATTTCCATAATTAATATTTGGTTCATTGATACAAATTGATATCCTCTTGTTCTCTGTGTGTGACTTGCGGAGTATTAATCACATTCTTTTTCAGTGACAAGTGATTGAGTATACTCCTTGTCTTGACCTTAAAAATGTCAATTAAATTCAACATATGTGGTGCTGACAGTGCCAATAATTATTTTTAAATGGCGTCTATATGAATGGCTTTGACCAAGTTCATGTATGTGCAGGTAATGACAGCATTGTAAGATGCCATAAACTATATTTTGCAGATGGAGTTCAGATATGCTAAAAAGAAGAGGTGAGAAATAAACTATTATTCGCCACTACACATTTTTATGTTTATACAGGATTTAAAGTGGTGTTTGCTGTGTCATTTTAGTAAAGTGTCTCCCTATAATTAAATATTTTATCTACTTGAACATATGAGCATTGGTAAGAGGCACCATTTTATTTCCTGTCATTTTGCAACTAAAAAAGACAGGAAAAATCATTAAGCGTGTGCTTGTGGCATTGGTTAATAGAATTATGTATCTAATAAAGTTCTAGACTGTGGGCCTTAAAGCTTACTTCTCAAACCAAATATGTGTGTTTGAATAACCGACGAATTTTGATAATTCAAATTCTGACTCAGTAAGTCTGAGCTAAGGCCCAAGATTCTGCCTTGCTAGTAAGTCCTCAGGTTTCACCAGCTCTGCTGGTCTGCACGCCTCACCATGTGTAAGGAGCAAAGCTGTACCTAGAACATTTACTTTCCCTCGCTGGATCTGAAATCTCTCCTCTCCTCTACACATTTGACTCTTCTAGTCAAACTTTTCCTTTTGTTGTGGGTTAAATTGTGTCGCCCCCAAAAGACATGCTGCTGCCCTAACTCCTGGTACCTGTGAATGGGGTCGTATATGGAAATAGGGTCCTTGCAGATGTGATTAAGGCAAAATGAGGGTATTAGGTTGCACCCTGAGCCATATGATTGGTGCCCTTACAAGATGAGGGAAATATGGACACAGAAACTCATTTGGGAGCACGTGGAGAATTCCCAGGGGAATACCATGTGAAGACAGATGCAGAGACGAGTGGTGCATCTACACACCAAGCAATCCAAGGACTGTTGGTGGTCCCCAGAAGCTGGGAGAGAGGCATGGGACAGTGTCTATTCCAGAGCTTTTATTGGAAAGCAACCCTCCTGATACCTTGATTTTGGATTTGTAGCTTTCAGAACTGTGAGAAAATACATCTCTGTGGTTTTAAACCATCTAATTCTGAAATACTTAGTTACCACGGCCCTAGGAAACTAATAGAGTCATCCCTCTGTATCTACAGGGGATCGGTTCCAGGATCCCTGCCGATACCCAAATCCTAAGGATGCTCAAGTCCCTTCTACAAAGGCTGAGCAAAATGTATACAGTCGGCCCTCCACATCAGTGGGTTCCCAAGTGTGTATCAAAATTACTGTTTTCAATCTGCCGTGTGTTTAATCTGATGCAGAACCCACAGATCATGGAGGGCCTGCGGTACACAGTTATGTGCTTTAATGTCTAGTTGCTATGGTTTTTAGCATAATACTTATCCATCAGAGAATAAAAGTAAGTGAAAAAATGTCTCCCTTTTCTTTGCAAACAGCAAAGGGATTAAAAATAATTCGTATCTTCTCAGCACCCCCTCCAAAAGTCTTATCATCAGTGAATCACTGATTACCTAAGGTGTCAAGAATGTTTAACCTCCTTGTGAACATCAAGCATGAGAAGCTTTGATTGTTTTTACTTCTTCTGACATACAGTTTGCTTAGTGCATTTCTACCTGATTACCCGCTTTGCGTGGAAGATATAAAAGCGACCTAAAACTGCCTGGGGGCTCCAGAACTGCTGATGCAGTTATGCTTCTGAGAAACAGGGCCTTCAGACTAATTTTTCTCAGATTCCCAAGTGATGAAACTACTAAGGAGAATTTTTCCCTTTTTTGGTAATGAGTCACAATGGCTGTCAATTCCCCGACCCTCTTTATTCCTATTCGATGCTGCTCTTTCCTGGAGCTCTTCATTAGATACAGCTAGGCAAAGCAGGGTGAGATCATTTCCCTCTGTCAATTGTATGAGAGACAATTATTGTCCACTTTTTTTTTTCTTAGAGAAAGGAGTCATTTGGCGGAATTAAATAAGGAATCCGAGGTAATACATAGCCTTTAAAATATCTTCCCTTTGTTATTCAAAGAACAGTGCTGGATGGGGAGGTGATAACACATTTTCATAACTTAAATACAGATGAGTAATTGTAGCATTGCAACTGATATTTGGTGTTCTTGTTGTTTTGGTAAAGTGTCTATCTATCCCTTCTAATTACTTTATCTGATTAAACATGTTAGCACTGGTAAGAAACATCATCTTGTTTCAGGTGTCACTTTGCAGCAAGGAAAAAAGAACCAGAGGGAAAGTCATAAATGGTGTGCCCATGGGAATAGATGATGCCAAGAAAGAAGAAGAAACTAAGTTAATTTCTGGAGAATGAATCCTGTTGCTCTTTAATGAATATATTTAACTGGAAAAATTTCCCCCTGGACTTTCCTGCCCTGAGTAGTGGCATGGAAGTTTGTTGTGGATTCCGTGCTGTATCCTTTCAGGATGGAGACACTCATTCCCCAGGTGATGGGAAACATGGCTCACTGAGGGATCTCGGCTGAGTTCCTTTGATGGAATCTATGGCCACACAGCATCTGGGGAGGGTTGGAGAGGCAGCCTGTATCCAATGGCTATTTGATGCGAGATATCAAGGCTCAAGCTCTGTGCCTCCAGGTAAGACAACTCTCAAGGCCACCCCAGCTTCACAGCTCTCAGGGGATTGGCCAAGACCTTTGCTATGATTGCATCACAGTTCAATATTTCATATCCTGTCTTCTTCTTTCATTAACTGCTGTTGATCCTAGGGATGCTTCCCCCAAATCTCAGAATCTCTATTGGTTTCTCAGCTAACCAGGCTTACAATCTATGTATATAAAAGCCTGAGTGACCAAATGACCAAACAACCAGTCGCTATGACGTGCACTGACCACCAGGGGGCAGATGCCCAATGCAGGAGCTGCCCACTGGTGGTCAGTGCACACCCATAGCTAATTTCCCGCAGCTGGCCAACCTACTGTGATCCCTCCCCCCAGCCAGCCAGCCCCAATGACCCCAATTGGGGGCCACCAGCTAACCTCCTGTGGCCCCTTCCCCCCACTCGGCCAACCTCCTGTGTGCCCCTCCGTCCCTCCTCTATCTCCCCCCCCCCCCCGCCGCCAGCCAACCTCCCGTGGCCCCTATTGGCCCCGATCACTGGCGAGGCCAAGAGACCCACCCATGCACGAATTCATGCACTGGGCATCTAGTAGTTTGTAAATTCAAGAAACATAAGACATAGTGAAGGATAGTGAATGGTGATAGTGAATACTGTTACTGAACGTGAATACTGATAGTGAAGGATACTGACACTAGATCTAGTATATATGTTAGGTAAAATAATGATCCCCCAAAGATATTCAAGTTCTGGTCCCTGACACCTGTGAAAATGCTACCTTACATTTCAGAAATGACTTTGGAGATGTGATTAAGTTTAGGATCTCGAGATGGGGAAATTACACTGGATTATCCAGCTGGGCCCAATGTAATCCCAAGGGACTTTAAAATTGGAGAAAGGAGTCCGGCTGGTGTGGCTCAGTTGGTTGAGCATCATCCCATCACCAAGAGGTCACTGGTTGGATGGATTCCTGGTCAGGGCACATGCCCAGGTTACAGGCTTCATCCCCAGTAGGGGGCCTGCAGCTGGCAGCTGATCGATGTGACTCTCTCATTGATGTTTCTAGCTCTCTCTCTCCCTCTCCCTTCCTCTCTCCCTAAGAAATCAATAAAAACATTTTTTTTAAAGTGGAGAAAGGAGACAAAAGAAAGTATAGAAAGACATGTGACAATGGAAAACAAGGTCAGAATGATATGATATGAGAAGGACTCAACCCACTGCTGCTGGCTTTGAAGATAAAGAAAGGGCCACTGCCCTGACCAGTTTGGCTCAGTGGATAGAGTATCAGCCTGCGGACTCAAGGGACCTAGGTTCGATTCCAGTCAAGGGCATGTACCTTGGCTGTGGGCACATCCCCAATAAGGGGTGTGCAGGAGGCAACTGATCGATGTTTCTCTCTCATCGATGTTTCTAACTCTCTATCCCTCTCCCTTCCTCTCTGTAAAAAAACAATAAAATATTTAAAAACATAAACTGTACTGTATCTTTAAAAAAGAAAGAAAGAAAGGGCCACCACCAAGGAATGCTGATAGCCTCTGGAAACTGAAGGGTCAGAGAAAGGAATTCTCCCTAAGAGACTCCAGAAAGAAATGAAGCTCTGTTGACACTTTCATTATAGGACTTGTAACCTAAAGAGCTGTAAGGTGGTAAATTGGTGTTGTTTTAAGCCACCACGTTTGTGGTATTTTGTTACAGCAGCAATAGAAAAGTAAATACAGTAAATTTCCTGTGCATGTTCAATGGTGTGAGCTATATAGTGAAATCAGCGTCATCATTTTATGACAATTAACACTGGATAGTGTGGTCTGACTGAGGTACTGAACTTGGTCTGCTCAGTTCTTCACTGCCTGCCCAATTCTGGTGATCACATTGCCACCTCACCCCTTCATGCTTATAGTTGATCAACAGCAAGCTGGACCATAACTGGATGTGTCTTGATGCATAGCCACAGGGTTAGAACACCATAGTTTCAGGATGACAATGTCAGGTGGCTTCATAGGATAATCCTTGTAGTTCTGTGGATCTAGGTCCAAATCCCAGCATCATAATTTACTAGCTGTGTGGCCAAGTCAATTACCCAACTTCTCTGAGCCTCCTTTCCTCATCTATCAAATTGGGGTAATACATAACTTACAGAGTTGTTATGAACATTAAATTATATCATGTTCTTACACAGTGTCTGGCTCAGAACAGGACCTTAATAAACATATGCTGTTTTTATTATTGCAACATATGGTAGTTCAATCTTTCATTCTTCTCAACATATATTTTGTGATCCCCTACTGTATGCTAAGAATTGCTTTCCCAAGGTATTTAATCATCACACAAAGATAGAACTGAAATAGATTTTTCAGGATTAGAGAATTGTAGATCACAGGCACAATACCTATTACTGTATCCAGAAGTAAATATATATGTGATGGTTAATAAATTAATCAATTCATTAACAAATGGCTTTGATCATTATTCAGTGTGGACTGATTTCATGTTATCTATTCGCAGCCATATGAAAGTATCTTACACCAGCCCAAAACACATAAACTACACACAAAGAATCTGAAAAATACAACATTTTCCCTAGAGTTCTTGAAAAAATGTGATTTAGTAGACTTCACCTAAAATGGAGGGGGAAAACTTCAGAGCATTTGAGGTCATGACCGAATATGTATTTTTTACCCTTAGGTTATTTGAGTAGAACAGCATATGCACATTCAGTATTTCATTAAAAAGCACATTCCTGTCCAGAGACATAACAGATACATTTGCAGTGAAAGAATTTTATTTATTTTCCTATTGCCTGCTCTGCCAGAACCACATGGAAAAAGACCAAAGGGCTTATTACATTTATAAATCCATTCACCTAGCTTTGAAAGACTTTTCTCTAAATACCCATTAAAGTGATTTTATTACCTTCAGTTCTTGTTGAAATGTTTAGACTTAAAGTCATCAAAGAAATAATTAGCAAAATGTAAGACAAATAAGAGTGTGACTATATAGACTCAATAAATCAAATGCAAACAAATACCTTCTATGAATCAAAATATAAAACTATTTTGTGAAACCTAAAGGGTAATTACAGGGATGAATAAGTATAGTGTTTGAGTATAAATGAACCTTTACACATTTATTTATTTCCTTTACAAAGAGAAGGTCTAGTGAAATCAAACACACAAGAGGAGAGAAAGAATAATAGGAAATGCTTGCTGTAATGGGCTTGTATTATGATGGTTAAAGTCTCTATTCTCAGTGGAGAATGATGCCATCAATGGATCTAGACATGGCTGAAATAATTCTTTCAGTATTTTAGTGGATTCCAAAACCAATTCCACAATCTTATACCATTAAGGCTAATGTGAAATTATTTATGAAATTACTAAGAGAGCTGAAGGAGCCTTCAAAATAGGTTAGTAGAAACTTTTCATTTTATAGAAAAGGAAATTAAGGTCTGAAGAGATGTACTACAATCCAATTTATGAGTCACCCCAAATCAGATTTAGTTTTGAATTTTGTTTTTGACCCCTAGTGTGTTATTCAGTTTTATCACCACCTCACTTAACAGGTTTAGTTTGAAATGATTTTTGATTATTTTCCAAGATCCAGTCTACATTCAAATGAGATTTGCTTCTAAAGTTTTTCCAAAAATGTGCCCCAAGGCTTTGAAAATAATTCTAAGTAAGAGCAACAGAATGTCTCCAAGGCAAATTAGTATTGTCTAGAACAGCACTGTCCAATAAAAATATTTTCTAATAGATACATTGAAAAAAAGTAAAAGGAACAGATGAACAAATTTTAGTAAGATTTAACTCTACATATCAAACATATAATTATTTCAACATGTAATAACTGTTAGCATTAGTAATCACATATTTTATATCTTTAATGCTTAGTCTTCAAAATCAGTGTGGATTTTACAGTTACAGCACATCTCAGTTTGAACTTGACATAGTATTTCAAGTGCTCAATAGCCAATTGTGGGATGTGGCTAACATTGGACAATATGAATCTAGAGTGACAATCATTCAAATTCTGTGTTGAAATTAAACTTCTTAAGGTTAATTATAAGCATGAATAATTGTTGAATAAATATTCAATTGGCAATTGAGGATACCCTGAATATTAGAAACTACTCTGTTCTCATATTTTGGAATTTATGTCACATGGATCCTTCATGTCTTTTCTCTTCTACACCCTCCCTCCCCCTTTTTTATTTATCTCTTTCCCCATTTATGCTGTGTTCTGGGAGAGTTCCTATAACTGCCCTTCTAATTCATTGGCTTGATTTTCCATCGGGTCTTATCAGTTTTTCAAGGTTTCCATTGCATATTAAATTTGATAATTTTGTTTTTCATTGGAGGCACTATTTATTAATCTCAGACTATTATCCTTGATAGATTTATTTTACCTTTAAGTCTCCCTGATACCACAGGTTCTATATTATTAATTTTCTCCCTTCTATGGATGTATGTCATTTGATTACTCAGAATAAGTTTCCCTTTTTTTATGCTATGTAAATTTGCACGAGTAGCATATTGGTAATTTATTTCAAAGTGCAGTGGCAAAAAGTGTTGGTTAATTAACTTTTAGTTCACACCTGAGGCACAGGTGTCTGAAGCCACTTAGTACATGGCTTTATCAGTAAGGGGTTAAAATAACATAATTAAATGTACACCAGAAGGAACATCACCATAAAGGTTGTTGGAAATTAGTTTGGTGAATTTTAGCGACACTCAAGATATGTGGTTCACATGGCAACACATTTCTGGTGAACAATATGTAAATATCTAGTTCAGCCCAGGTACTGAAACCTTTGGAGTAAGTAACACATGATATCCGAAGTCTACATGGCCCAGAGTCTATGTAACAAGGAGGACTGTGCAGCCAAACTCAACTATAAACTAGGCTGATTCTACTGTCAGATGTGTTTGTATTCAACTTTGAGTGAATTTCTCAGGCAAGATCCTCTTTGGTGTACCTGAAGACAGAGAATGCATTCACCCCCAAGTTTGCAAGAGCATGTATGACTGTGTTTGTATCTTCCTATTAGTAAATGTGGTTCATGTGGCAGATTTGGTCTAAACTTACTTTACATTTTCACAGACCACCTGATAGCCGGACGCCATAGAGTACCCACGCAACGCAGATCTCCAGCGGCTACCAATATTTGAACAACCAATTGGATCAGGTCAGTTTAAAATGACAGGTTCCATCTTTTTTCCCCATTCATTTCTTAATCCTCACATAGAAAAGTCTGCAGTTCTGTTACTGTCATGTAAGTACCTGTTAGATGTTACCTGGCTTTCTGTTAAAGAACGGGTCTTAGGAAAATTTATTCTTTCTCTAGTTTTGGTGGTTTGTTTTGCTTGTGAGTCATAGAGAGGGCATACCTAGTTTGAACAGTTGAGAAGTAAGGGAAATATTTGTGATGGCAGACTGAAGAGCCTCATCTTCTCTGGCTGGTGTACCTGCCTAATGTCCGGGTAATGTCCCTGAGGCAGATGGGCATGCCTCTTCCAGGACTGGGCAATCCCTATAGTCTTAGGTGGGGTCAATATTGTCTGACTCCATGGCATCCTGCAATAACTGCTCACCGTTTCTGTCTCTGTTTTCTTCTACCTGTCTCAGAGTCATCTCCCATGTAGTCATGGCTGCTTGGACTTGTAAGAAATTATGTGCTAGAGAGAGACAAGTAGGTTCGAAGACTCTTAAGGGTTTTCACTAATCATATGGTAATTACCATTCCATGAGGAAAAGGCAAAAAAAAGATTTTAAAGCATTGCTATTGCAACAATGATACTCTCCAGTGTCATTTCAATGTTGTTCTTCCTATCACACTACAATCCAACCAAATTTCCTTTTAAAAGAAGATCAAAGCTGTACAATTCTCTTGCTATCTTGTCCTTCTGTAATTTCTATTATTGGCCTATACATACAGCATTATATTTGAGATGGTTCAGGATTATAGCAATTCAATAGATCCCAGGGAATGGGTTCCTGCAGAGAGCTATAAATAAAACACAGAGAAGCATCGATCAGACCGTCAAACCTCAGAGGGAAGGTAGGGGAGGGTGGGGATAAGGTGGAGAGATCAACCAAAGGACTTGTATGCATGCATATAAGCATAACCAATGTACACAGACACAGGGAGGTGAGGGTATGACCAGAGGGGTGGGGGGTAAGGGGGGGTAAGGACACATATGTAATACCTTAATCAGCAAAGGAAAGAATAAAATAAAAATAAAACATCTGTACCTCTATTCCTGCTACCTTCTGAGGTCTAACTGAGATAGCAAAAACATTCTAAACTAGTTACCAGTGTCCAATAAAAAAGTCATTATACCAATTTAGGACCATTCACAGCAAATATTCCTCTTAAAAAACATAATGAAAGATTAAATCAGTCCTTTCTTTAAAAAAAAAGATTTATACTTTGCATTTCATTTACATATTCACTAATCCATCCCAATGATATTTTAATAGTAAACATCCTTATAATTAATTTTATATTCATAATTCCAGGCCTTCAAAGATTTAATTAATGGCCTTCTATGATAGTTATTCTTTCATTTCATATAATCAGTGAGGATATAGGAAGGGGGAAAGTTCAATGTTAACTGGAATTAAAATCCCAACTTGAAAACCACACATCAATTCCAACTTTAAATTTTTTCATCAACTCCAACTTCAATTATTTGTTGTATGTTGATTTTACTTCTTCCTTTCTCAGCCCTGAAAGAAAAGCAGGACATGTTTTAATATTATGAAGCCTAGGATTCACTCTTTTGATTGACTTTCAGAAAATGCCTGTATAGCCTCACTGTATGCACAACATATAGTATTCTTTCAAGGCATTGCTCTTTTGAAAGGCATGCATTTAATAATATGTAAAATGATTGAGTGCACAATGACTAAAAGACTCAACTCAGAAAGGAAACTGATTTCATCTTCTCATGTCTATCATTTCATTTGTAAAAGGCTTGAAATGTGTACTCCCGATGCATGAAGACCAGCTTGACACCTAATCTTTTATTTACTCAACACAGACTTTCCTATTTTGGATCTTTGGCTTTTAATAGGATCAAATTATTTTCCTGTGTCATGATCTTGTACTGAGGATGCTGCATAATTGGAGGAGTAATTGATTGAAAAGAACTGCAAGTCTCTGGAAGTATGCAAAAAATATCCTGGAACCATCAACCCTAAATGACTCCAAAAATAATACTTTATGTTCTAAAAAAACAAAACAACAACAACAAAACACCATGATGCTATTTTTTTTGCTCAAAATATTTTAAAGTGTCATTTTTAAGGCCCAATGACAGATGAAATGTTTGAAAGCTATTTGGAAGGATTGTAACAACAGAAGCAAAAGTTTGTAGTTCAGGTAGAATGAACATGGGTGTCAAAAAGGCATCTGTCAGGAGGAAAATTCTGAAGCCTGATAGTTCTCACTTCCAATTACAGCAGTAGATACAATATTAAAACCTGCTGCAATGACAGCCAAGTGCTGTACTCAGCGCAGTGTTTCTTGTGTTGCTTTCTCTTTTAGAAAATGTGTGCTTCCAGGAGCTATGTGTTGTGCAAAAGTCATGCATTTTTGCATATGGATTTCCCCTCATCTGTTATTATATGTAATAAGCTCATTTCTCATTGAATCTTTTTCATACAAGACAGGACTCTGAACATTCAAAATCAAGCATCTAGCTGTTACATTTTTAATAATTTCAGAGCAAGCTTGAAATATGGAAACTATTACTAAAACTACCTGAAGGGTGATAAATCTTAATAGAGTTAAAAATAATGTGGAAATAGGTCAACAAATCTCATTAATATTTCTAACCTAGCAAACCAAAGGAATATTCATTAAGATAACGTTCAGCAGAAGATGAACAGACATTTTCCCTTCAGTCTAAGTATGTATTTACTCCGGAACTGTAGACATATACAGCATATAAACTTATTTTGTTTGCAGATATATATGCCAGTGTACTCAAACCCAGTGACCAGTGAACTTCCCTGAAATGTTTTTAGCTTTATAATTTTAGGTCAAAGGGACAGAATAAATAAAAAAACAAATTCGCATAAAAATCCTATATAATAAAGAGCTAATATGCTAATGGTTGTGACGCCCTCACACTGTAACGACTGATCAGCAGGAGGCTGCATGCATGACAGGTGCAGGTGGGCGGGGCTGTGTGTGTGGCAAGGCACATTCGGGTGGGCAGGGACATGACGCTGTGTCCCCGCCCGGCGCCAGCTGGGGACATGACGCTGCGTCCCCACCACCAGGGCTTGACACTGGTGGGGCCGGCTGGGTCTGGGTCTCGCCCTATGGGGGTGGGGCCCGCCGGGTCTGGGTCTCTTCCCTTTTAATGTGCATGAATTTTGTGCACCGGGCCACTACTTATTTAATAAAGGAATTACATGCTTTTAGAGGTGGAATGAAAGTTTAACTATGTCTTTCTTGCATTTTCTTCATCCACACATACGAAGTGTTAAACCATGAGAGTGACTGTAAAACTATACCATAGTGACACTGTGAAATCCTTAATTAGTTAAGAAATGTTATGTTTAACATTCCTCTTTTCTTATGATAATAAGAAAGCAATATCTGATAGATAATCTTAATCACAAGGTTTGAAACCAAAGGGTAGCATATAATTAATCAGCAAAGTTAAACTAAGCACTCCACTTGATTGAGGTTTAAAATAGTGCTGAACTTTGAGATTTATTATCATCAAGGCTTTTGAAATATATATATATATATATATATATATAT
>NW_005871063.1:13710993-13747217 GCF_000147115.1 Myotis lucifugus | reverse complement strand
TTATTGGTTTCAGAGAGTAAAGTGAGAGGGAGAGAGAGATAGAAATATCAATGATGAGAGGGTATCATTGATTGGCTGCCTCCTGCACACTCCACATTGGGAATTGAGCCCACAACCCAGGCATGTGCACTGACCAGGAATTGAACCATGGCTTCCTGGGTCATAGGGAGACACTCAACCACTGAGCCATGCCAGTTGGGCAAGGCTTATTTTTTTTTAATTGCAAAAGGTAACTACGTATTTGAAAATGTGAAAATTTTTTAAACTAAAATCGTGTGAAAGATAAACACATGGGCTCATAGCTGATGGATAACAATAAAATACTTTTATGTTAACCTTTTCAATTGTATCTAGATCATCTATTTGAGAAAAAGCTTTTGAAAAGCTATAAAATAAAGAATAAAGGATCCCTTTCCAAAAGGTACATTACTAAAGATTTAGAAATGTGGTCCTGAGGATTAGAAATAATTTACTTAAGGAGGAGGTTATATAGTGATTAAACCACACTATCACTGCAAATTATATCCAGGATTTTACAGAGGGATTCTATTTAATTCCTTAAATACTGCATTGTTAAAGCTTGGAGTATGATGCTACCAAAGAGATTATACTATTAAAAAGATTGGATGAAATCTTTTTACCAGTAGGAAGGGATTACATTGATGTTTTAAAGGATAGTTGGGTTGTTAAATATTACTAACTAGAGGCCTGGTGCACAAAATTCATGCACAGGTAGAGTCCCTAGGCCTGGCTGGCAATCAGGGCCGATCAGGGCCTTCCTTCCCCAGCTGCCAGCTGCCAGCCGGGGCCTTCCTTCCCCTTTCTCCGTTCGGCACCACTCCCTGGTGGTCAGCCCACGTCATAGTGAGCGGTTGAACTGCTGGTTGCTCAAACTCCTGAGGGGACAATTTGCATATTAGCCTTTTATTATATAGGATGTCAACAGTAAATGGAGTAAGTAAAGGAATATATTTATCTGTATAATTGGAAAAGTGTTTTGTTTTAAATTTTCAAGTTATGGAATTTAGACATACACACAAAACACATACTCAATTACATATATCCTTTTATTAACTTATTCACAGGGCCCAGTTAAATGATGTCTGAAAATTAGCATTGCTCTTGTGTCAATAACTCAGCAGTTTCCAATTTTAATCCTAACACAGAGAGGATCACTTCCGGAGAAATGGAATAATTTTGTTAAAACTCCTTGCAGTTCCAATGTTTGTTAAGCCACTAAGAGAGAATTTGGACCCTTTAGTAATTCAGCTTGAAGATATATCCAAACCTTTTAAAAAAAAAAAAACTAAATGATTTTATCCCAGGAACCATTCTAAACAAGTTGTGGCCTTTATAACTGAGACTCCTTACACCAGTGAAAATAAGCAAAGAACAAGAAATATACTTGAAAATTAGGACCTTATAAAGAGAACAAAGCTGTATTTACTCTATTGCAGTAGCTTATCAAACAAATCAACATGTGATACATGAAAGCATTTTTGTTGTAAAATTTTCAAATAATACAAAGCTTAATATTCCATAAGGAAAACATTTAACCAAATCTGTATCTTCTCATGCCTTAGAATTCTCAATTGGAAAATAATCTCTATGATTGTGGGCTTGATCTTAACATAAATATACAATATATATTCATCTATCTCCAAAATGCAATTTTGAAAAAAGAGTGCTTTGACTCTTTGAAATAGTAGGATATAAAAAAAATCACAGGAATTCCCACACGTGCCAGAGATGGAACTCTGCTTTGTCATCACATGCCATAGAGTTGGAAAACTTTCTGACAAGAATGTGGGTGTCAAGGTAATAGGCTACTTATTTTCATTTCCACGATGATTGATAAAAGGGCATGAGCTGTCATGTTTATCGAGTAACACAGATCATTTTTTACTTTCCCTTTCTCCAGTCTAGCAACTAGAGCTTGATAATAGGTGCTTTAAAAGTAAATTAAATTTTTTAAAAAAATAGGTATATAGAGAATCTACTTCCCATTCATCTAGAGCAGTGGTTCTCAACCTTCCTAATGCCGCGACACTTTAATACAGTTCATGTTGTGGTGACCCCCAATTTCATTGTTACAAATTGAACATAATTAAAGCATAGTGATTAATCACATACCTTACCCTGGTTTGTATTTCAGACTATTCTGTATGTTCCTTATGACACTTCAAATCCAATAAAACCACCCTGTGAGGAGGTGTAGGAATGTACTTGTGTGTGGTTATTATAGCTGACCCATTATCACAATGCATGCCTATCTTTAGCTGTAATACTATTCATGGGAAAATGAATGCTTTGCTTACCTTTGGTATCTTCCTATCATCAGATGACTCTCAAGTCACTCTAGCTAACTCTACTTTTTCTTTTACACCAAGCGTTGGATTGTCCAGAGGACATTTGTATACCAGACCAATATTGATTGTATATTCCAGACAGCCAACAGTGTTCTATATTCAATATATTCCAAAGTAAACACTCCTCCCCCTTTGCTATCTCACACCTAATATTCTTTCAGTATACTTTTTTTGTTTTATTGTTGACATTATTACAGATGTTCCCCCTTTACCCACCTCCACCCAGCCCTTCCCCTGCCCCGACTTCACCATGGCTATGCATATATGTTCTTTGACTAATCTCTTCACCTTCCTTTATCCAGTCTCCCCTTCCTCCACCTCTGACATTTGTCACTCTGCTCCACGTATCCATGCCTCTGGTTCTATTTTGTTGGTCAGTTTACTTTGTTCATTAGATTCCACATATTAGTGAGATCATATGGTATTTGTCTTTCCCTGACTGGCTTATTTCACTTAGCATAATCATCACAGTATACTTGTTTTTAGCGGTTACAAGATACCTATAAAGAAAATAATTGTCCATTTAATATCTATTTCTCCTTCTTGTGTAGCAACTCAACTCTAAATGCATTCAGTGGAAAAGTGCTCAGATGAAACACAACCCTTCCCAGCCATCATTGCCTCTAGTTGTGACCAAGTTACTAAGCTCTGGCAAAGAGACCTACATGGCTGCTGTAAGCTGGGAATTCTGTAGGCATTTCCAAGGGGAGAGAAAAGGCTGGGCTGCACTCATTTTGTTCCTTTTGCCCTATGTCTGATATGAAAATGATACATGAGCTCCAGTAACCAGCTTGAATAATGCAAATTCTAATGAAGAAGAAAAACAGATGGTGCAGCAGCAGATGGAAGAAGCCTGGTTCTCTGTTAACACTGTGTTGCTGTCATCTAGGCCTAGAAAGCCGACCTTCACAGTTGGCTCGTCAATGAGAGAAACAAACTGCTACTTATTTTAACCACTGATATTTCTGGTATCGGTTACCAGCAGTAGAAGGCAATTTCTTACACAGTACAATACACAGAATCCGTAAGAATCCCTCTAGAAGTTCTCTCTTCTTTGTAATCCACCCCAGGAGCTAATTAATCACCAAGTCCTGTCAGTTTAACTTCTTAAATTGGTTTCAAATTTTTTGCTTTTTCTCCATCCTCACTTTCATTGCTTTAGTTCAAACATTCCTCATCTGTCACCACACTGTTGCAGCAGACTCTAATTTGTGTGCTATCGGTCTCACTTCCCTAAGGTACATCATCACACTGCCACCAGAGTGTTCTTTCTGAAATTATTATCTGATCCTAATCCTTTCTTCTCCCTGTCAAGTTCACATACCTTCAGTGACTAATTTTCAACCACATAATATTTTTTTTTTAGTGTGCCAAAAGATAGGAATTTTGAGTATTGGCCTTATCCTTGGTTTTATGCTAGGAAATATCAAAACACTTTCCATGCCTTGTCAGTGCACTTATTCCCTGGAATGCCTACTCTCAGACTGGTGGCTATAAAGCTCTTCGTCATCAATCAAAAATGTGTTTAAGTTTCTCTTTGAAAATTTCAAAACTCTCCGACTTGTGAAACCCAATGTAAACATTGTAAAATTTGTTGTACACAATTCTGATGTTTTGCATCACACGTATTATTATTTATTTCCACACCTATTTCCTTTGCAAGACTCTGGAAGCCTAAGGGCAGAAAGAATGTATTACTCCTTCTTGTACCTCCGGTTTCTGTTTCAGAATCCAAGGAATAGTTATCCAGGTCACTAGGGAAGTGTTTGAGGCATTTAAAGTGTAGCGTGGCTCCTCTGGGGATAATGTTGGTTAACAACAAAACAAAACAAAACAACCACCTCAAGAGATGATAACATCATGAGTCATCTTAACTGAAGCCAAAATCTTTCAGGATTATTATCTATATTAAGTGACCATTGAAATTATCTTGTAGTGAGGTGCTGCTGTGGTTGAGCTGGTCAGAGAGGACAAGGGCCTTAAAACGCTAGAAGAAAAACAGCTGGGGCCATATGATGAAAGACCATTTTGGTGCTTTGAATGATAGCTAGCAACAGTGACTCACCTTGGCAAGAAAACAGAACAATTTAATTGTTGGTTAATGTTTTACTGAAATTCTCTTTCTATTAAGTAGCATTTTAGAGAATTTATTATTCAATCCTATATTCATAGACTTATTTATTCTCCATAGTGTTTGGCTGTGGTTATCTTATCATTCAGGCCTAGGCAATAGATAATATTTATTTGTATTTTTTAAAATTTAGCAAATTTTGTTACTCTTAGTATTTAATATGTTTACATGTCTTAGATCTTAAAAGGTACTTAAAAGAAGCTTTAATGCTACTTCATAATAGTTAAAGTTCCCTTTCAGACATAATTTTTTATTATTTCAAGGGGAATAAGGTATTTGAGTACATTTGATAAAATCTATGGCATTCAATCTTCAGAATTTAGTGGTCAGTAGATAATCATTTTTTCCTAACTTTACTTCACAGAATTGGGTATTTGACCTCCCCCATTCTAATCTGTGATAATCTCTTTCAGATTGGCTCAATTTTGAGAACAACCCTTTATTTCCACAGTACTGTGGGTATCCTCTATGTATGCTGAATCAGAAAACCAAAAATTTCAGTTTGGAAGCTTACTCGACAAATAGCCTTGCTGACTGATCTCCTCGTTACACTGCTCTTGCAGGAACACTGCTGTGGCTGAACTCTGATGTAGGTAAAGGCAACCAAAATATTATTTCTTTCATTTTCAAAGACTCTAGGCTATCCATGTACATTTTATTGTAAATAAAATAGATTTTTAAAAATCTTTAGAGATATATCTTTAAAATCTATGATAGAATTTGTTTCCTGTCTGCCTCAATACTGGCTTTAATGGATCTAAAAAAATACTGGTAAAGAAATAAAAGTAGCCTGGCCAGTTTGGCTCAGTGGTTTAGCATCAACCTATGAACCAGGAGGTCACAGTTTAATTCCCAGTCGGGGCACATGCCTGGGTTGCGGGCTCAATTCCCAGTGGGGGGTGTGCAGGAGGCAGCTGGTGGATGATTCTCTCTCATCACCAATGTTTCTATCTCTCTCTCCCTCTCCCTCCCTCTCTGAAATATATATATATATATATATATATATATATTTTTTTTTTAAATAAATAAAAGCACAATCTCATTTCCCAAAGAAAATGAAATGTCAGTGTGTGGGTGGGAGGATGAAGGGATGTGTGAACCTGCTTTTTAACGTTAGGTTATGGCAGTTCCCTAGCTGAGTGTTAGATCACTTTCCCTGGGTCATGGAGCACATAGAGCACATAATATGCATTAGAGATTGGATTCATTTCTAGGTGAACCTGAATCTTCACATTAATCATTTCTTGCTCTAGTGTCTCCAGAGGACATTACACTGATGCTTAAAGACTGTTCAGTTCAATTCAAAAATGACTCAAGCAAACTTTTTGAGTGCTTCCTCTATCATTTAGGCCCAAGATGCCCTGACTCTGTAGAGCTCATGTCTGAATAGGGGAAACAGTGGGCAATTAACATGAAAAATAAAAAAGTAATCCAGTATTTTAGAAGATTTTGTAAGTACTACGGGGAAAAAAAATAAACAGGAATAAGACTGAATTGTTTTATATTCGTTAACCTGTATTCATTCCCATGGGAACAACTTTAGTAGCTAGAGAACAGTGCTTATATACCTTTATATTGAAAATATACAATGAAGTCTCACAGTCTTCACTAATTACTTAGGTCAGCATGATGTCTCCTACCCCTTCAGGGGGGTTATGGCTTATATTATAATTAGATTTTTTTAAATCCCAGTCTGTATTCCATCTTGGGATCCCCTTATCTCCTAAATGATTTTTATTTAAAACAATTTTTACACCAAGGCACACTTTTTGTGCCATACATTTCTGTAAGTTTTGACAAATGCATAATGTCATGTAGCCATCACTACAATATCAGACAAAGTACATGTTCCCAACAGCCTATGGGCAGGCTTCCAGCTGGAATCTAGAATGCAGTCAACAGGAGCCCTGTCCCTTTAATGCCTGGGCTTTGCTTGGGTCTTGAGTCTGCCAGCTTTCAGACAAACTTACTCCAGGAGTTATCCTAGTTCTCAGGCCTTTAGATTCAGGCTTGACCTAATCTTTGGCTTCCCTGAGTCTTCAGCTTGCTGACTTCAGATCTTGGGACCTCTTAGCCTCCATAATTGCAGGAACCTATATATTTATAAAGATGTGATTTAGTATAAGGAAATATGATTCTGTCTTCTGTTATATATTCTTCTGAGTTTATATATATTTATTTGACATCTGTCTTCTTTGGTGAAGTGTTTGTCAATATCTTTGAGTTATTTGCTTTCTTATGGTTGAGTTTTAAGTTCTCTGCATATTTTGGATACAAGTCCTTAATATTTGCAAATAGTTTATATATCATATTTTATATACAGTTTTTGTCTTTATTTTCATAACATATTACAAAAAAAGCACACATATACATACAACCTCCCTGTTTCCAGGTATGCAGTAGTTTAAAGCAGCCAAATAGAAACAACACTGATCTCAATGAACCTCTTGACAAGAAGTTTGTGATGGTAATTTTTTCCAAACTTGAGAGTTTTGGTCCAAGGCCCAGATGCAGCTGCTCAGCCCTTTGGTGGTTATTCAACATTTCTACAATGTTGTTTTCCCACCAAGTTCCTATGAGAGAGTAATTTAAGGTCAAACAAAGTCAGATACTGTAGTAGGGGAAGGCAGTTACAGTCCATTGACCTGGGAGGAGAGAAGGGCCTTTTCTACTGATTCAGGATCCTGGTCTATTCAGGTGTCACTGATAATCCATCTCTCTCTCTCTCCCTTCCTTTCTTTCTAAAAATCAATACACATATTCTCAGGTGAGGATAAAAAATAAAAAGAGGGGGGAAAAAACCTGGTATAAAGAAATACACCTCAGCAAGACAGAGAGCCTTCCTTACCATCTCCATCCCTGACTACAGAAAGAATAAAAGCCTTAACTGACCCTCAAACACACACACACAAAACAAATCCGTTAGACACATAATAGTCCTAGGATGTAGGTTCAGGCAGTAACACGGGGGATGGAGCCTAGACCCTTTAGTGACCTAAACTAAGTCAGTCATTCTTCCCTCAATCCCCGTAAGGCTATACATTGAGATTATCAGAAACCAGCTAGATTGCAAAGGGTCTTTGCTCAGTAATTATCCTTACTTCCCATTCTCTAGAACCCATGAAGTGATGATTTCCATACCTCACTGCCCCATCTGAGAAAACAGGATCCCCTTTACTAAGGTCTTAGGGAATCTGAAATTCAGCCAGAAACGGTAGCTCTTATTCCCTATTCCCTGCCTTCCCTATGAAATACTAACCATCTCCATGACACTAGCCACTGCCCTTATTTAGAAACAGGCTTTCTGACTTTGAGCTGAAGCCTCCCAGACAGCAGTGGTACCTTTTGTGTCATTTGTGGCTTACATTTTTTTTTCCTTTGAGGGGCATTAGGTAGAGGAGAGGCTATCTATTTTGTAACAACTTAAAAAAAAGCATTTCATGCATTACTTAGATGCTTTCTATCATAATTCGTAATTTAATTATCCAGATCACTAAAACAAAACAAAAATAACTTATGAGAAATTATTGCCTTAAGTAGAAACTGCTGCAGAGAAACTCAGTGTTGTGAAGTATGTCTAGAGAAAATTGAAAATCAGTCAACACAGTCAGAATGCCAAAGACTGAATTGACAACCAACCTACACTCCTCAGTAATATGTTCCCCGCTGCAACCCCCCCCCGCCCCCCCCCCCCCCCCCGGGAATGCAGCCAAGTTAGCCAGCTCTTGATGACATCTATGTGATGTCATAGTCAGCCCCCTCCTGGTGCGAGACTTTTCTTGAAGGGTCCAAGCCCAAGCTTCCAAGTCCAAGTGGGGGAAGGTAGAGTCTTCAGCAAACCTTCTTTCTGAGATCTGGCTGCTGTCCTATTGAGATTTCCATTTACCTTGCCAAGTCTGTGACTACCATTCACCATTTCTTAAATTAGATGTTAGCAAAGTTTCCTTAGCACAGCAGAACTATTGTGCTGAACAAAAAGAAGAAAATGCAAATATGTAGAATTCAGAAACTAATTTTCAGACTTGCCAAGCAGGTCTCCAACTCCCAGGAGAGAAGCAACTCTCTCCACACCTGGACGCCATTAAATTCCATATTGTTATTTAGGCCAAGATGGAACCAGTTGAACTTAGACACAAGAATTAGCAGTCAGCCCTAACCGGTTTGACTCAGTGGATAAAGCATCAGCCTGTGGACTCAAGAGTCCCAGGTTCGATTCTGGTCAAGGGCATGTACCTTGGTTGCGGGCACATCCCCAGTAGGGGGTATGCAGGAGGCAGCTGATCAATGTTTCTAACTCTCTATCCCTCTCCCTTCCTCTCTGTAAAAAAAAAATCAATAAAATATATTTTAAAAAAAGAATTAGCAGTCAGCTGGGATGGCAGTGCTGAAGAGGTAAATTTTGGAAATTTTATTTTCGGAGTTTATGCCACTGTCATTTCACATAAGAAAAACAAAACAGAAAACACTGCCTATGGCCACTACTCAACTGACAACATCTTTAGTTTAGTAGGAGGAGGCAGGTTCTCCCATGGTCTTTAATAAATGAAGTCTTTCTTAAAATGAAAAGAAAATTACATACACTAAATAGCAATTCCAAAGGGCTGGGTTGAAACTTTGTCCTTGATGAGTGTTTTAAGATTATTAGCAACACGTGCGGGGGGGGGGGGGGGGGATAAATGTTTACCTTCCAGTTTCCTTGTCCATTCTCTGTATGATGGTGTTCTCGATTGAGAAAAAATATCTCTTGCTCATTTGAATGAAAACAGGTAATAATGCTCAATAAAACATTCCCCTATCCCTTTCACATGGGGATACATCAAAGTTGCCTGGAGAAATACGATATTTTTATATTATAAACATATTTTATAGTATAAATATACTTTATATTGTAAATATATTTTACATTACATTATAAAATATGCAGACAGGGTTTAAAAGGTTTTAAATAATTTATTGTAAGGTGTGACTATTTTTAAATAGCACTTTTTAAAAAAATTGCAAAATCACATTGTACGTATTTTCAAGGGCCTTCAAAGTTTTTAAAGAACTAAGACCCAAATGTTACCATTATAATTTTACTGAAAACACTTGGAAATTTTTGTATGGAAAGATGTAGTATAAATGACAAATAAGACAATAAAATTCAGCTCTTCCCTTGATAGTCATATGTGTATACTTATGACTATTTATTTGTATAACTGTTCATGGCCACCAGGTTAGGCCCACAACATTCTAAATGTTTACCAAATCATCTTTTAATAAAGTGGTTTATTGAGAACCTGAAACATCTACAAAAATGCAAACCCCGGGGCCCCACCCTGAGAAATTTCTACTCTTTTAGGTATTTTAGATGATTCTGAGGTAGTTTATAGAGAATCATACACTATTGTAAGCATTCCATTCCTGGATGGACATCTGCTAGATGATCATGGCAAAAGCTCTGAAGTCTTATCCCCCAAAATTCCAGAACAGTTTTGGACAATGACACCAGCATTCCAATAAGTGCATGATCTTCCTGGTTAACAACCTTCGGAGGCAAAATGTGCTTGAGTCTATGTATGAATTGCTACAATTTTATTTTTCTAAGAAATCCAGTGTCGTCATGTTTGTTCTAGTCTAGAGTATGCTATTTCTGGCTGGCCTGCTGGTTTCCTCTTTCTTCTCTCTGCCAGAAATCTTCGGGACCTCTATGAACCTGGCTTGTCCTCCCTACATGGACTGTCTTCTGTGATTTTTACTACCTGCCCTCTGTCTATCCTTCTTCCTCAGTTCCCCACTCCACCAGTCCTGATTTGGTATTTCCAAGCTAGTATTAGAGTATACTATGAGCAATGACCACCATCCATTGAATAACAAGCAGGGGAGTAGCTAAAACAAAACAAAACAAAATCTCTATGTATATACTATCTTCCTGAGTATAGCGCTTTGCCTTGAGGTAGAAAAAGAAGTAGTAGTGATTGTGTCAGCTAAGTATTTGCATTAGATCTAGAAAAATGTTGATACTGGGGGTTATAAAACACTTCATGTGTACTAGATTTTTCTGGAAGTCTCTAGGGTAATTAACACAAAATTCTGCAGGAAGTCAGATAGATAAATTAGAGTGTCTGAAAGTTTTATTTTCTTCTTGTTATTTCTCTTTACCAGCTGGGAGTGATTCTCTCCACCTGGATTTCTCTTGTTTATCTATAAAAGGTTAGTCATCTTTGTGTTCCTTAGATGAGATTTATGGATCAGGAAAAGGGAGGAGGTGAATTATCATGGTTTCTCAACTCCAAAATTTTAGCAGAAGTCCCCATTGATCTTCAGGATTAAAAACATTATAGTGCATATTTTAAAATATAAACAATGCTGAATTAACATTGGAAAAAACCGAAGGACTTGTATGCATGCATATAAGCATAACCAATGGACATAAGACACTTGGGGGTAGGGGAAGCCAGGGGATTGTCAAGGGCGGGGGAAAAAGGAGACATATGTAATACTCTTTGTAATCCTTTAAGCAATAAAAAATAAAAAATAAAAAGTAAAAATAAAAATAATAAAAAAGTTTATACTTCTTAATATACATTTTTGAGACATTTAGCATTTAAATTATATTGTCAATGAGTTCAACAAAATTAAAATCTGAAATTGATTTTTAATTCTTCACTTTAAAATATTAAGTCAGTGAACTCTTAAAAATATTTGTGCATTTTGTTTGCATAGAAACAAAGATGTTAGTTTATTTCTAGATGTTTTACACTTAACGCATAAATAACAAATATAATTGTCTTAAGATGAGATTACTAAAATAAATATCTGTAAAGTATGTGTTAGTATGAGTACTTTTTTATATTCTTTATAAATGTTCAGATTGACAATCAAATGTGAAAGTGTAATTTAATTGAATTAGAGGGTGATGAACCACTCATCCACTTGAAATACATAGGGATTGGTCTTTATTTTTTTAAATATATTTTTATGGATTTCAGAGAGGAAGGGGGAGAGAGAGAGAGAGAGAGAGAGAGAGAGAGAGAGAGAGATCAGTGATGAGAGAATTGTTGATTGGCTGCCTCCTGCACGCCATCCGCTAGGGATTAAACCCTCAACCTGGGCATGTGCCCTGACCTGGAATCGAACCTTGACCTCCTGGTTCATAGATTGATGCTCAACCACTGAGCCACACTGGTTGGGCAGGATTGGTCTTTAAATACATCTATAATATATCCAAACATCTGATTTTTATCAAAAATACTGAAAATATGTGAAGAGGAGAAAATAGCACAGGCAATTTTAACAGTTGTAAAAAAATTCTTCAAAAAACTTAAAATTTTCAAAATTGTTTGTGAGGTCTTTCAATACTGAAAAAGGTCTTACACCTAATATTACAAAAGAGGAACCCAAATTTCAGAGAAGGCAACAGCCAAAGTAATCAAAGACTTGAAAATCCCTCAATGTCTGTGTAACTCAGGTAATGGTCGCCAAGTAAAATGCTTCTTTAAGATTCTATGGCATAGAAATCACAAAATCTCTTTAAAAAGACAGAGGCCACATTTATTGTGTACCCTGAGGGAAACAGGCAACACCAAAGTCTTAGAAAGTAAAGTAAAAATGGTAATGAATACAGTATATCCAAGGAAACCTAGATAAATTATTTTTCTATTTTTGTTTATCTATTTATGGTATTGCATCCAGGCACTGTGTTAGGCATTTTGGAGTACAGAAGTGAGTCAGCTACGATTCTTCCTCTCTAGGTGCTAATAATGTCTTACAGAGAAGCTGAAAATGCTTAAATCGAATCTAATGAAGAAAGTGACAGATGTCAGGTAGACACAGACAGAGATTGTGAGAAAGTCATATTAAGGAAAAGCAACAACTTGAGCAAGAAAATGAGTAAAAGTGGGGAAGGTGGGATGTAGATAGAGAAGAGCCAACATTTCCGTTTATTGAGATCAGAGAATGACTGAAATGCAATAGTAGACAATGTTTGGAAATACCCATTCGATTCAGACTTTAGAGGACCTTGAATAGCATGGTAAGTGCAGTTCTTTAATTCAGGAAGAGTGGCTAAAATTTTGAATTATGTGATGAATTTTATTGAGAACGTCCCTTGAGAGTATGTGAGAATACAATAGTTTGGATCAGGATAATGGCCACTTTTCTGTTAAAGATGTAGCAATCCCCTTCAGAGGGGCTCCAAAGATGAATGCTCTTCAAGCCAACGTTGGAAAGGACCTGGCAGAGTAGCACAACCCTTTTATTTTAATTTCCTATCTCTCTTACTTTACTAACAAAAGAATGTATCACCTTCAATTATTTGACATTTCTTCCCCTATAAGAGGAATTTGTTTATATGCCCATGCCAAAATTTCTCTTTCAAAAAACTAATTTAAACTATTAATATTATAATAAACGTGTGATTCATTGAGTGTCTGTAACATCCCAGACACTATGATGAACCTATTAAAATATTTCATATAATTTTCATATCAAGGCTACAAGTATACTATTCTTGTCCTAATTTCATACATAATAGAACTGAGGATCTGAGACAAGAATCATTGTTTCATTGTCTAATAATTGGCATTGTTAAGATTTGAACACAGGATACTTTGACTCCAAAATAAACATAGTCTGTTCACTATGACAACAATTGAAAAGGCAGTAAATTATACCTCTGGTCTTGCTGGCATGAAAAGCCTGTAAATATTTTTAGTCTGGATTGTACCTTCCAGTCAGTTCTGTCATTTGAATGTTCCTAATAGAGATCGTAGACAAAATGTCTCTATTCCTCTTTCTTCTCTACATATAACATGGCTCTTTTCTACATTCATCAAGGTTAATTGCTCAGGACTTAGTACCTTACATGACTTCTGTGGTTCCTAGAGGAGATATTCAAAATACTTAATAACCTATATGACATGGCAGCAGCCAATTAGAACAGACCACCAAGAAATCAGACTCCGCCATAAGCAAATAGAATAGTAGCTCTGACACAGACCATATCTCTTGTCAGTATCCCACTGAAGTTGACAAACAGAATTGTCATTGAAACAAATCCCTGATTGACTGTAACTCTCATCTTTTATGAACTGAATTATCAGAACAAATTCTAACTCTTGAAGGTTTTATTTAAGGAATACTAGTAGAAGACTCCGAAGAGGTCTATGCTTCATGCTCCCTTAGACCTAAGCACCCTCAAGCAGTTCCTTACCTCTCAGATTCCATTTCCTCCTGTGGATACTGGGGTCACAATACCTACTCTTCAGACATTTCTAGGACTAAATTAAGGTCTAAGTAGCTGTTGACCCATAGCAGGCACAATCCTGCATGTTATTTGTTTATTTATTTATTTTACTGCTCATGGCCCCTGCATTGCTTCTCTTTTTTCTTTTCCTCCAGGCTCTATTCTCTAATGGAACAGTATAAAGAAATGGTCCAAAGAAGGGGGAAAATATCAGTTTTAAATAAACAGACTAGCAATATTTTAATTTATAATTATTTTTATTTACCTTATATTCTAAATTACGTTTTCTGCTCTTCTTTTCTAAACTTTGCATCTGTGGCTGATTTTCATTATGCTTATAAACCTGAAACCTCAAGAAAGAGTCAGCCCATAATGTCTTTGACAATGGTTGCAGACCCTTTGTCTTACTAAATTAAAGCTGCAGTGAAATTTCATTGAAAGGCCTTGTCTTCTTGTAATAACCATCCCTTCTATTCTGCTGCATTCTTAAGCATCCGCGAATAGAGTAAATCAAAGATGTAATGACTCATATTTCATGAGGAAGAGTCAAGGACTGTGAGCTGAAGTATGCCTAATATCAAGACCTGGTTTTGGAAAGAGTGAACTACACCCTCTCAATAGCCACACGCTTTCCTAATTGGGTTATGTTTTAATGGACCTGCCCCCTGTGATGTGTCCTGGATTTAGTCTTAAAAGGCACCATAGTCATAAAGTAGCTGAAAGCTAGACCAGGGCCCCTGTAGACCCCACAGTAGTAGCCTCCTAGAAATATGGTTTGAAGACAATGGGAAAGAAGCTACTTTGTTAATAGTCACAACAGGGTAGAGTTGTTATTTGCCCAAGCATAAGGGTCAGGCCTGACTCCAGGGAAGAATATTTAATGAGATAAAAGAATCACTGCTCCATTCTTTGAACCTGGCAAAATATATTATTACTAGAGGCCCAGTGCACGGATTATGTGCAAGGGTAGGATCCCTAGGCCTGACCGGCGATCAGGGCCAATCTGTGGGGCGACCGACGGGGCGGTCTAGGGGCCCCTGCTGGCACCTGCCTTGGCTGGCCTGGGGCCTGTGGGCTGGGGGCAGCTCCTGAATTGAGTGTTTGCTCCCTGGTGGTCAGTGTGCATCATAGCAACCAGTCATTCCACCCCATTGTTACACCGTTCAGTTGATTTGCATATTAGGCTTTTATTATATAGGTTTAGCTTTTTAAATATAAAATATCAGTATGGACAAAGAGTGGAAATAACGCCAGAGGAAAAAAATAATGTGTGTATTCCATTTCAGATTACTTCTGATTTGTAAACTGTTCTGTAACCTGGACTCTTACAAAAATAGCATGTTCGGCGTGTTCTCCCTCCTAAGGATCCTGGAGGAGCTCAATGAGAGTGAAGGGAATAGAATGAGTGATGGAATGTTTACCATGAAAATTTCATCTGAACAAATAATGTGATATTCCTTCTCTTGACTAATTCACATTTTATGAGAGCTATTTTTAAATGTGTGCCTCCTTCTCTATTGACTTTTCCTACGCTCAAGGGAGTCTGGCACACAAAGAACATTTGTATTGACATTTCCAAAATGAACTCGCTCATTCATTAGGTAGACTATTTCTGATTCATCCATATCTGCTCTCTTAATCTTTAGTAACACTACTTTGATTAGATATTAGTTGACTACTCTTTTTTTTCTACCACAGTTATAAAATTTTTATTTATGATTGCTTATGAAGGAGAGAATAGTGCTCAGTCTATGCTTCCTCCTAAGGAAGAACAGGCAAGACTTGTTTTAAAAAGTATGCATAGTGAAATAAGTCAGACAGAGAACAATGAATACATACTGTATGTGATCTCATTTACATGTGGAATCTAAAAAAAAAAGCAAATTCATAGATGCAAAGGCTGGGGGTTGAGAAGAGGATGGGTGAAGGTTGGTCAAAAGGTACGAAATTTCAGTTGTAAGATAAGTACAAAGGATATAATGTGCATCATGGTGACTACAGTTAACAATATTGTATATTTGAAAGTTGCTAAGACAGTAGATCCTAAAAGTTCTCATCATAAGAAAAACAATTTGCAATGATGCATGGTGATGGATGTTAACTACACTTACTGTGGCAATCATTTTTGCAATATGCACACATATCATTGTGTTGTGCACCTTCAGCTAATACAATGTTATATGTCAATCATATCTCAACTAAAAAACCCTTAGACATCATCTCTTCTACTGGAGTAATAATGATACAACATAAATGTAAATGTGGATATTTACTCTCAAACCCAAGTCTAAACCATATTCTCAAAAATTCAATAGCCCAAATTTTATATAGTCTTTTAATGTTAAATAAATTAGGGCCTTATTATATAACTTGGCTCTCTTTCCTTCATCGGGGCTCTAGGTTTTTCAAATTAGCTAATACTCATTTCTCAAGCTTTCATATTTACTGGGAAATTGCTGAAGGCAAATTGTCAGTAAACACAGGGTTATGAATCAGTAATTAATCATGAGCAGATAGAAATCTAAGACCATATTTTGCAATGATAATTAAACCAATTAAGAATAGAAATCTGCCAAACCTCAGTTGTTTATTGTCATACAGATTAACCATTATAGTAACTGTTTTCCCTCTTTCAAACCACTGCTTTATATGTGCACAACCCCAATCTCTTTCCTAAAAAGAAAAGAGAAAAAACAAACAAACAAATAAACATGCATGTTTAGATTGTGACTAGATGTAAAACTTCCCCACTGTGGTAGACTCTTGCCTGGCCAGCATCAATAATCTACCCTGTTTCTGGTAACTCTAATTTTCTATTAGAGGACAAGTCTTCTAAACTCAGTCTGTGTGGTTCTAATGAGTCTGACATCATCCCCTAGCTTCATTAGCCAATCAGAGTAACTGTGAATGGCCCATAATGGGCGCAGGGAACAATGAGTCCCACCCTAAACTTTCACTGTTTGGAAAAGGTATCTCTCTCGATGTTGCAAAACGACTTGAAAATAAATGAATTTTCCACGGCCATTGTTTGGAGAGAGCCAATCTGAGAAAAGAGCCAATGCAGAACACAGCACTCAAATATGGGAAAAGGAGAGATTTTCTTGAAGTTATTGCTGAGCTCCTAGATCTGTCTGTAACCAGAGCTGCAGCTAACTCTACAACTCTGATTTTTAAAATCTCAAGAGATAAATAAATATTCCATGAGCTTAGACTGGCCATTTCAATTGACTTGAAAATCCACCTGGCTTAAAATATTATGTTTATACAAAACCTACACATAAATCTTTGTAACTGTGTTGTTTATGATTGCCAAGCGACAGATGCAACCTCTAATGAGTGAATGAATAAGCAAGCTGGTACATTCATACAGTGGAAATTCAGTGATAAAAGAAATGTTCTGTGAAGTCATGAAAATACCCAAGCCATGGGTGAATTTTAAATGCAAATTGCTAAATGAAAGAGAAAATGCCACTTTGAAAGGCTATATGATTATATAATTACAATTATATGTCATTCTAGAAAAGGCAAAACTATAGCGTCAGTGAATAGATCAGTGGTACCTAAGGGTTTGGGGGGAGAATTGAATAGGTGGAACATGGGCGTTTGTTGGGAACAGTAAAGCTATTCAGTATGTTATTCTGATGGTAAATACATAAAATTTTGGATTTGTCAAAATAAATAGAGCATAACAGCAAAGAGCTAACATTGTTTGTGAGCATTATAAAAATCATTTAGGAGGCTAGGGATCCCAGGAACAAATGCAAATTGTGACAAGACATCTAACTGTATCACAAATATAGGAACCAACCTACTGAGTGGGGGGAAAGGTGCTCACCTAGGTAACTTTAAAAGCAAGTGAATTCTGTAAGAATAATGGCAAAAGGAAATGCAAGTAAGCACGTTAGTTAATAAAGTTTATTCCCACAGGAATACTGGTTAGCAATTCTGATACTGCTGTACATACTATATATACTAGAATTGAACAATTAAGTAAAAGAATGGTGGGAATAATGTTTTTCAGTTGTATTTTTCACTGTTATAGGAACTTATGGATAAAGAATTTAAGGAAAAATGATCCATATGGAAATGGATTAGAGTTAAATATCAATATAAAGTTATGTTTAGGTTAACATGGATATTAAAAGTTACATATAGAAATATTATAGATGTGTATATACACAGTTTTGAATAAACCTGGTTTGTTTATTTGCTCTGTCAGCTGAGAGGACTTAAAAGCAATGACACCTCAGTAGCAATTAACACACCAGGCATCCAGAACTTGGTATCTAATACCTTACTCCAAACCAAAGAACCAGGGGCCTTGGGTAATTGCTGATTCATCTGGAACCATTGAAAGAGCTCTTAAGAGCCAAAGTGAGAACAATTTGAGAAAAAAAATTAGTATTTTATTATAACCTGAAATATAAAATAAATATCCATACATTTATACTGATATAAATGAAAGATTGAGCCTGTCCAGTGTGACTCAGTGGTTCGATTCCTAGTCAAGGCATATGCTCAGGTTGCAGGCTCAATCCCCAGTAGAGGGAGTATGGGAAGCAGCTGATCAATGATTCTCTCTCACCATTGATGTTTCTATCTCTCTCTCCCTCTCCCTTCCTCTCTCTGAAATCAATAAAAACATTTTTTTAAAAATAAAGAATGGATGATGAATGGAGGAATAGATAAACAGGGAAAAGAGACAAGTCTAATGCAGAATAATTTCAAAGAATTTATATAGATACTCCACCCTCAAAAAAGTATATACTACAACCTTTAAGAAGTATAACTCTGTTATAGTTGCTATACATAATATATGTATATATGTATACATATAATATAGTGCTTATGTTGTAGATGACATATATAATATAGTTCTTACATTATATATGTACTGGAGGCCCAGTGCATGAAATTCATGCATGGGTAGGGTCCCTAGCGGCTGCCAGCTGCCAGCTGGGGCCTCCTTTCCCCAACTGCCGGCTGGCAGCCGGGCCTTCCTTCATTCCGCACCGCCCCCTGGTGGTCAGCGCATGTCATAGTGAGCGATCAAACTCCCATTAGGTCAAATTCCTGAGGGGACACTTTGCATATTAGGCTTTTATATATATAGATATTTATAACAATATGTATCTATAATATAGTCCTTTTGTATAATATTTATATTGATAACATATATTCACATGTAACCTATTATATATTGTGTATATTATTCATTAACTTTATATTACATATAAATACTAGTATTATATAATTACATATAATATAATACATATTTATAATTTTTTACATATATAGTTCTTAGTACAGTGTCTGGCTCATAATTATTACTCAAAAATGATAGTGGTGATGTCTCCCAAAGAGTATTTGTACAGCCTCTGCCTCAGCAATCCTATTTCCAGGAGGTGTGTGTGTGTATGTGTATTTCTGAAATGTGTATTATATTTCACCATATGGAATGTACTAGAATGCTTATAATAGTTCTGTTTGTAATATCCGCATAGTAGAAATATCCAAATGCCTATCAACAGTACAGTGGACAGATAAATTGTGGTATATTTACAATTTATGAAATGGTATGCAGCAATTAGAATAAGGATAGAGAATTACAATATGGATGAATTTTACAAACAAAATGTTAAGGAAGCCAAATACAAAGGAGTATAAATGCAATTCCACTGATAGCAAATACAAAAGCAGGCCCAAATGTGTGGGCAGCCCTGAGGCTCTTGGTCTGGGTGCCAGTTACATGAGTGTGTTCGGTTTGCAAAACCCCATATGTCTGTACACTTGTGAGGAACTTTTCTGGTTGTGTATTTCTGTTTCACATAAAGGAAGTTGAAAACAAGAGGGACACTAGGATGTCATATGAAGATCACTGCATTTATAAAAGCTGTCAATAACAGCTGTCAGAGCCTGAGCTAATTAACTTCTGAAACTGAGTTCACCCATTTAAATTATATAACAGAATTATTGGGAGGATTCACTAAAATAAATTATGTGCAAGCATTGTATGCGCGCGCGCGCACACACGCACACACACACACACACACACACACACCAAAAAATTCCTCAACCAGTATTAACCACACTTGCCTATGCAATGGGTTTCAGACTGCTGAATTATCATTACCACCCATGGGAAGCAATGAGTGGTACATTATTCATTTTTCATTACTTTCTTTATTCTTTATCCAGAGAATGATTATTTAAAGCTCAATCATCCAGGGGGTTCCTGTGTTAATGAGCCTGTGCCACATGGCATGATTGTCAAGTGCATATAAAATGAAATAAGACAAAATAAAAGTTGCTTCCTCCCAGTGTCAGAGGGTGCCAATGCTATTTTAGGCAGTGGCATAGTGAGAGGAATATTAGCACTTTCAACATGACTGTGTTCAGACTGCACCTGGAAAACTTCTTTTTTTTTAATTTGTGGCAGCTAAGGAGCCTCCAGCAGCCGGACAAGTGGCAGGAAGCCTAGGGAGTGGTATAAAGAATCTGTGAAGTTCCATGCTGGTAAGGGGAAAAAAAGGTGGGCTAAAAATGCATCTGGTATTGCTTTGTCAGCGAGAATGAACATAATAGCTCAGAAATATGGGAAAGGAATCAATTCTAAAATAAGAGAAGGATAAATGGCTGCAGTCAAGTGGATGAAGGTAGATCTATGTAGGATATCATTTTTAAAAGAGCAATGTAGGTTAAACTCCAGAAAGAAACGTCTTCCGAGAGTAAGAGCTATTCGACTATGGAATATTTGGTTAGAAGAGGCAATGTAAGCTCTATTTCTGAAGACAGTGCAAGCACAAGCAGGCCAAGCAGCCAGACGATGAGTTACGGGGAGAAATACTTTGCTGACAAGAATTTGGTTTGATTTGGCATCTGAAATACTGAAATTAGACTCGCTTAAATATATACCAAGAGATATCTAATTTCAGAGATGTATATATTTTGCCTTTTAGCTTGCCTTGTTATTGATTGTCTCTGAGTGGGTGGATATGGAAGAGAAAAGACCTATTTTATGGAAGATGTGAACATGTCTCTGCAGTGTCATTAAAACTAATGATATTTTAAAAGTTTTGACCCATAAAAAAGCAGGTTTTTCTCTTCTACTCTCAGCTCATAAAACAGTGCCTTGCAGGCAAGCAGTAAATATTTTTCAGATAAATGATGAAAAGATTGAACTTAGAGGAAACTACACAGACCTAAATTATGCTCAGTATTTAAATATAAAGTGGACAAAGTATAATGCCATGCCAAATTCAATTTTCAGTACCATATTGAATACCAGATTCTGTTAGTGTATGTAAGTGCTATGGAATAAGTTCAATGTCCAACCCTTACATACAGGATGAGGCAAAAGTAGGTTTGCAGTTTGTATGGAATACAATAATTAATAAACAATACCAGAATAAACTGTGTTTTGTGTAGTCACTACTGTAAGCCTACTTTTGCCCCACCATGTATTTGGAAATCTGTTATTTTATCTTTTCTTGTTCCTTAAAGCTCTTTGAAGGTCAAAGCATAATACAGTATTAGATTTCCTATGTGCAAATTAAGTTACAATAAGAATTTCTGACTATACCACGTTCTACTTACAAATCTTTATTTTATTTTTTCTTTATTGATTAAGGTATTACATATGTGTCCTTGTCCCCCAATTGCCCCTCCCCCAACTCATGCCCTCACCCCCCTGTTGTCTGTGTCCATTGGTTAGGCTTATATGTATGCATACAAGTCCTTTGGTTGATCTCTCCACTTTACCCCCACCCTCCCCTACCTTCCCTCTGAGGTTTGACGGTCTGATTGATGCTTCTCTGTCTCTGGATCTGTTTTTGTTCATCAGTTTATGTTGTTCATTATATTCCATAAATGAGTGAGATCATGTGATATTTTAAATATCATTGACCAGAGAGAACAATAAAGATAACTGTACTAGATGAAGTGAAAAAGTTACTATTTTGCTGGAATACCACTTTTCCCCACAGAGTAAACCTGTTTTGCCAGGTTCTTCTGTCTCCTTCTGTATGTGAATGTTATCCATATAATACAAAGTATGATGGTAAGAATCTAAGATCAATTTATATCTTATGGGATAATTAATTCCTATGAAAGCAACATTTGTTCACCCCTTTGCTCTCTTCTGCCTTATAAATTGTCTATTACATAAAAATGGCATAAACAATTTCCTTAAAAGCTATATATGAGAAACATCACTCTATTTTTTAATTTAAATACTTTGACTTAAATCACCATTTTCAGAGTTTCTATTAAAAGTAATTATGATGGAGGACTTGGGAGGCATATTTCCCCCCCCCCCCAACAATTGTTATATAAATGTTCAAAAGATTTTACACAATCCAAAAGGTTGGAAAATTATTTTGTCCTTGATCCATCATGGTCCACCCTGAGAAGGTCATTGTCCAAATAAGCACTTCTCAATCAAGGATTCTGTAAGAGTTAAGCCCTAAAACTTGAAGGCATTCATTGTCTATAATAAATTAATTTTTTCTTATGCTTCAACCTGTACTATGTATCAACCATTCCTGGGAGAACTGAAAAAATGTTCATTTCCTAGTAAGTTTAATTCTTTTTAGAACCTGGCTGGGAAGAGGTGGTCTAAATCCATGTGGTCCATTTTAATTCCATTCCTTGACTACTTACAGCACCCATTACTCTCTAGGCCACCGGGACTTTCTAACATCTCCAAGGACCCTGTACCAGCAATCAAACACGGTAGCTCTATAAAATGTTCTTCTACCTCCCAGAGGCCAGATTTCATCACTCACAGAGAAATTACTGCCTCCACTGTCCCCTAATCCTAGGAAATCCAGTCTTCCCAAACCTCTCTTTCAACCCTTCCAAGAGCCCTCCAGTTTTCCCTCTACCAAAACAAAACCTCCTGCTCTCTACTAGAGCAAAGGAAGTCTCATGATCAATTTGCTCTCTTGAAAAACGAAAGAGAAATTGCCTCCTATTCTTTCATGAAGAGCCTAAGAAGCAACAGGGCAAGATCATTTCTCAGTCTATTTAAACATGAACATCTGTACTGGCTTTATACTCTTAACTGTTCCTTCCTGAGGTGCAGTATTGCAGTATTTCCTGAGCTTCCTGCCCTTCTTCAATTCGTTGCACATAGAGAAAATAATGGGTAATGTATGGCCCATTGGGGAAAATTAGGGACATCTATGAGGTTTTATTTTTAAAAAATCATTACAGTTTCATTATACAGCATAATTATTTTTTAAAATATATAAAGTACTAGAAAAATATTACCTTTTGAATTTGTATAATATTTCCAAATATAATCTAACAAAATTTTTTATGGAAAATAAGATTATATTAAGTTTATTTTTCCATGAAATGGATACATAATCCCCAATTAAAACTTTGCTAAAATAATATTTCAAATTCTTGACAAGAAACTATATTTGGATCAGCAGTTTATAATAATTTTATATCATTACTATAAATCATCATAAGTGATTACATTTGAAATGTAAAAATTCCAACAGCTATTTCTTTTCTGTAATTTGCAATTTTGTACTTTTAAAGTTCATAGTAATAAAAATAAGATAAAGTTTCTTATAGTAATGTGAATGCTTTTCACATTCAAGTGAATTTTTTTTAATCTAGTCTTTTCTAATAACCACCTGGAATCTCAAAACTGCTTGCAACTGGCTTACAGGGTTCTTTAAAGGGCACAAGACCCACAAAAACATGAAGACACTATTACTAAAGCTGCACCCTCCAGAAGGTTCCCACCTGGCCACTTATTTCCCTTCCCCTGACTCTGTCACCTTGTACTGCTCCAGTGATTCTTAGGCACCTGGGATAAGGTTTCCTTCACGTTTTCCATAGAGTATGTTTGCACCTGCGACTGAAGTAGATGCCCAAATGATAGAGTACCACATTGGCAAGTACCGGAGGATACTGAACACATGGCTGCCTTTGCGATTGCAGATTGCAGATTCATCTAACAGCGAGAAGTATCCAGCAGTGGGTAGGGGGAGATGATGAGGGTAAGGAGGAAGGGCTGCACCCACCCAACACCCCACCCCACCAGCCACTCTAAAGACTCAGAAGACAAATATTTCCTGGCACCTGTGGGAACACGTCTACCATGCTGCGAAGTGGTGGGACACCAGGACCAACCTCTGCCTTAGGCGATTTTACAGGAGTGACTCCTCCTAATCGTCTCCTCTTCAGTTCCTTGGCCTGGTTTCAGTTTCTCAATCCAGCACTGCAATATAAGCCTGCAGCTCAATGCTCTACTTTTTTTTTAAATTCAGATTTCTCTCTTGCATGCAATTGTCAAATTGTTCTTCTCACCGCCTCCAACATTACCCCTCTCGTCCACGCCTTCATTTATAATTAATTGCAATAGACTCCTATTGCTTCTATCTTCACCCCATCCTTCAGTGGTTTATATTTTGAGTCAGCAGATTGGAAAACTTGTTAAAATGTAAAGGATATCATGCCACTTCCATTCTCAAAAACCTTTAACCTATCCACCTAGAATTAAATTTAAAATATTCCCATGGTCAAGAAGCCTTACCTAATCTAGTCCCTGGCTATCTCTGCACCCTCATTTCCAACCTCTTTCCCCCTAACTCACTAAGCTCTAGCCATTCTAGAAACATGCAGTCTCATCTCTGCCCTTCGCCAGCTATGCTTTCTCTTCAGTTCTTCCTCAGGTTCACACACTCACCTCATTCAGGTCTCTCTGATTGTGTGTCGCCTGCCGGACACAGTGTAAAATACCCATTTATCACGTCCTTCCCATACCTTGATTTAATTTACTCCACTATCTAAAATTTTATCATATAATTATTTGTTGATTTTATTATTGATGAATCCCTCACAGATGTAAACTGTTTTAAAGAAAATATTCTTTATTATTTATGGGGTGTCTCCAATGGCTAGAATAGTGTCTTGTACATAGTAAACACTCCATAAATATTAGCTGTTATTAATTCTTAATGTTATCTTATAAATCAGTATTACCTTGTCCCCCTGCTCAGAAAGTGTTCCAGAGTCTGAGACGATACATAGAACCCCAAGTCAAGGTCTGGTGTGTGGGCGAAGGAAAACTAATTAAAAGAAGAAAAGTTAATTTAATCAAACTTTCTTTAGCATTATGTTATATCTCTTCCTAATCCAAGCCCCTCAAAATAAAGTTTGACCAACTTCTTTTCAGACAATGCAACAGTCCAATCAATAAACCCAAAAGTTTTTGTTGCTATTGGCTACATAGAGTTCTGAATGAAGAACCATTCCTAAGTTATCAAAAACTTTGATATGAGAGCAAAACATTGATTGGCTGCCTCCTGC
Organism: Myotis lucifugus; assembly: GCF_000147115.1. Lineage (NCBI taxonomy): Eukaryota > Metazoa > Chordata > Mammalia > Chiroptera > Vespertilionidae > Myotis > Myotis lucifugus. The sequence goes on along the minus strand of NW_005871063.1, from coordinate 13,722,160 downwards.
ACACCCCCTACTGGGGACTGAGCCTGCAACCCGGACATGTGCCCTGACCTGGAATCGAACCAGCAACCTTTCAGAGCAGAAAACAATGCCCAACCAACTGAGAGCCACACCAGCTAGGGCAAGAACTTCTGATGTTTTTATATTTATTCCCAGCAGTTGTCATCCATGCTGAGAGAATATAGTGTTGGCTGAGCAGAAACTTTAGAAATCACAGAAACTTTATGCTTATTCAACCCCTGTGGCATTTTATTTGCTATAGTTATAACCTATTGCTGGAGGGATAAATCCTTCTATATTATTGGATTTTCAATGTTTCCTTCATTCCTAAAGGGCAGAAGAATTCATTTTTTTAAAGCTTAAAGATTTCTTATTTTAAAAGTCATTTTAAAACTTATGATTTATTCCCCTGGCTTCTTCAACTGGGAATAGTCAACATAATACAACTTTAATTTCCAAACATTATCATTATTAAATTAAATTTTAATATAATGGTAGTCTCTGGAGGTATTGAGATTCACAGGCATTTTCCTATGAATACTAATGATCATTTTTAAATAAATATTTGTCAGTCCAATGTGAGAATGAATGACCAATTTCACATTTTGCTATTGAGTCTGAACACCTTTTAACATGTTAGCTAGCCATTTCTAATACTTTGTTTGGGTACGAAAATTGCCTATTCATACAGGGTGACCTTTTCAATCAAGTTGTTTTCTTTTTGGTTTGAAATAGCTATTTATATATGAATAAAGCAACTTTGTCATCTTGTCATAAGTGCTTTATATTTTCCCTCTTTCATTTTATTTTTAAATGGATCAGTGAGAGTAGTAAGGAGAGGAATCACTATGCTGATTTGATTTTGGTAATCAAATATAAGCAGTTGAATAAGTTGAAGTAGATAAAATCTTGGAAAAATAACACCATATCTTGGTTTTTCATCAATTCTTTTACCTTTTTATGTATTTGTTTGACAGATATTTATTAAGTATTTGTTCAGTGAGTTTATAAGTTAGTGTCGACTCAAAACAGGGAAAACAGCTTTGACACAGTGAGATAGTCACCGAATCCCTAGATCATGGAAGACAAGCGCCTGGCCAGGTAGTTTAGTTTTAAGGTAGCTGAATTGGATAGGGAATCTCTTGAAACCAAAATTCTGACTATAACTATAAATTCCCCATCTGAGGGAAAATAAAAAGACAAAAACCACTGAGTCGTCTGCCTGCCCAGGAACGACTTTGGTATTTTGAGGGAAATATGAAAAGCTGAAAGGTGGGGCAGGGACATGATGAAAAACCCTGGAGTGGCAGGAATCTGAAAGAGACAGAAATGCAAGAGGCATAAATGAGCAGAGGCCTGTTAAAAATGCCAAAGATGGTAAAAGTGACAAGTTTTAGAAATGTTCAGAACAAAAAGAATGAGGCCAGAATAGGCCCACTGCTTGAGGGCATATGACGTAATTTTGGAAAGAATAGCTAATGCGTCAGATGACAGAAAAGGGGTTCCAAATGACCTCTGCAGGAAAGAATGAAGGGTCAAACCCAGCAAGATGAAATTAGTGATCAATAAATCAACCTGCCCTTAGGTTAAACAAAAATCAGCTGTTTCCTGCAACTTTACTGTATTTGTTCATTGTTTCTAATCATTTTTTGTAGGAGTCTTTAGGGTTTTCTATATAGAGAATCATCTCATCTGCAAAAAAGTGACACTTTTACTTCTCCTTCCAAATTGGTATCTACCCGAAAAACTCAAAAACATTTATTGGCAGCGATATATGCACCCCTATGTTCATAGCAGCATTATTCATGGTGACCAAGACGTGGAGACAACTAGTGTCCTTTGATAGATATGGCACATATATACTATGGAATACTACTTATCCATAAGAAAAGATGAAATGCTGCCATTTGTGAAAGCTTAGATGGACCTTGAGAATATTATTCTAAGCGAAATAAGTCAGTCAGGAAAAGCTAAGAACCATATGACTTCACTCATATGTAAGAAACTCATAGATACAGACAAAGGTATGGTGGTTACCAGAGGGAAGGGGGTGGAGGGGTAGAAATGAGTAAAGGGGGCCAAATATATGGTGACAGAAGACGGTTTGACTTTGGGTGGTGGGCACACAGTGCAATATACAGATCATGCACATTGAAATGTGCACTTGTAACCTATATGGTCCTATTAACCAGTGTCATCCCAATAAATTTAATACAGGGGGAAAATCATCTGTACAAGTACAAGACTGGGGAGCCAGGAAAAATACTCTGGGTTTTCATTGAAAATTCAGTATGAATCGGTGGTTCAGAGTGTGGCCAAAAATGGTCACATCACTACAAGGCACATTTATAAAAACATGTACTTACAGAGGAATTATCCTCCAGTACTTGGTTCTGATCAGAACACAGCAGTTGTACTTGGCAGTTTTTACTTTAGAGCAGTGTTTCTCAACCTTCCTAATGCTGCGACCCTTTAATTCAGTTCCTCATGTTGTGGTGACCCCCAACCATAAAATTATTTTCGTTGCTACTTCATAACTGTAATTTTGCTACTGTTATGAATCGTAATGTAAATATCTGATATGCAGGATGTATTTGCATTGTTACAAATTGAACATAATTAAAGCATAGTAATTAATCACAAAAACAATATGTAATTATATATGTGTTTTCCGATGGTCTTAGGCGACCCCTGTGAAAGGGTTGTTCGACCCCCAAAGGGGTCACGACCCACAGATTGAGAACCGCTGCTTTAGAGAAACAGGGACAAATTAAGACTCACTAGTATCAATGACTTGGACCTGTAGATATGCTCTCTAAGGGGCTGGGAAGTTTCTCCTGTCACGTCAGACTCTACAGAAGGCATGGAAATTATAAAATATTTGAATGACTATGATGATAAAAATAGTTTTTATTCTCTGTTGTTCCAGAAGATAGAACTGAGTGTAGTGGATGGGATTTATAAAAATGTAGGTGTTTGTTTAATGTAGTGTGTTTCTGGTTACTGGAAGAGTTGAGAAAGAGGTCAGGAATGTTGAACTTTAAATATAAATATAGGATGAAATCTAACAAGAGGCATTCTGATGGCCCTATCATTTTTACCATTTTATGCTAATCTACTTTTCAGATTTGTTAATATAACCTAATAGCTTTCTGTCGTTGATTTCTTTGTCTCTGAAATAATTTGTAAAAGTTTGCTCAGTTAGTTAATACATAACAAAATAATTATTAAATAACTTAGCACTCATTTTTAAAAGTATTCAAGAGAGTATCAGAAATCAGAAATGGTGTGAAACTGTGTCTTTCTGGCAAGAATTTAGGCACAACACTGCATTTCACTGACCCTCAATAGCCAGTCAGCAGATTCTTTTTAACATAGAAAGCAAGTCTCCGTAGGCATTATTATCCCTGGTTAGTAGGGTTGATTATTTCTTCCATACCTTTGCCAATTTTTTCTCTATTTGGTCTATACGTTGGGTATTAAACATCTCCAAGTATGATTATGAAATTGGCCAGTTCTCTTTTAAATTCTATCACTAGTAATTTTTGCCTCAAGTTTTGACATAGTTGTTGGAAGTTTCCACATTTATGATTGTTATGTCTTTGTATTAATTAGTCCATTGGTCTGTAACATATCATGCCAAAACTTAATAGCTTGAGACAACATTTATTATCTCTCTGTTTCTGGGGGTCAAAAATGCAAGTGCAGCTTAGGTGGATGTTCTCTTGCAGTCAGATGTCGGCTAGATTGGCAGTCATCTCAGGGCATGTCTGGCCAAAGACCTACTTCCAAACTCACTTATGTGATGATTGGCAGGATTCAGTTCCTCATCCTGTTGTTGGACAGAGGGTGTCAATTCCTTATCAACTATTAGTCTGAGGCTGCCCTCAGTTCCTTGTCTTGTGGGCCTTACAACATATCAACATGCTTTCTTAAAACACACAGTCAGAGGTGGCAATAGAGAGGAGCTTAAGATGGTAGTCAGTCTTTTGTAACTTAATCAGAAAGGTGATATCCATCGCTTATACCAAAGTCAAGGGGAGGATGTTATTCAAGAATTTGAATACCAGGAGGCAGGAATCATTGTGGTCAGAAGCTAACTACCACAATCTATTTGTTGAATTAACCCTTTTATCCTTTTATGTCCATTTCTTTCTGTTTTGAAGTATATTTTATCCTTTATTAATGTAGCCACTGTTTGCATAAAATATTATTTCCTTCCATTTTTTTATTCTATCTGCATTTTTATTTAAAGTGTATATCTTGTATTCAGTATATAGTTGTTAGACTTTATAAGTTACTTAAAGAAAAATTCATACTTAAGGGATCTGTTTTATGGCATTTGAAGGTACGATACAGAGTTGTCTTTACTCCAGATGTGGTTTAGCCCCACTGCTTGTGTATGCCCTACCTGTGTTCTCCACTGAAGGCTGAGTGTTCAACAAGGACTCTTAACTCTGTTTATTTAAGTACTAGAGGCCTGGTGCACAAAATTCGTGCATGGGGGGGGGCGCAACCTGGCCTGCACCCTCTCCAATCCGGGACCCCTCAGGGGATGTCCGACTGCCTCTCACAATCTGGGACTGCTGGCTCCTAACCACTCGCCTGCCTGCCTGCCTGATCACCCCTAATCCCTCTGCCTGCCTGCCTGCCTGATCGCCCCTAACCAACTCTGCCTACCTGATCGCCCCTAACCACCTCTGCCTGCCTGCCTGACTGCCCCTAACCACCTCTGCCTCACCCCGCACCTGGGACCTAGGATTCCCTCCTCCAGCCAGTAGCAGGCACCCAGGACCTGGGCTTCCCTCCCTTTGGCTGGCCGTAGGCACCCAGGACCCAGGCCAGCTTCACCCAGGCCGACTGCAGCTGCAGGGGATTGTGGGTGGGTGCTTCACCCAGGCCACAGCTGCAGGCACCCGGGACCACGGGGCAGGTGACTTGTCCCTCTCCTGGGCCGCAGCTGCAGGCACTGGTGTCCGGGACCACAGGGCGGGCAGCTTTTCCCTCTCCCAGACTGCAGCTCCAGCCGCTGGCACCTGGGATTGAGGTGCAGGCGGCTTGTCCCTCTCCTGGGTCACAGCCTGGCTGGTCCCCATTCCTCTCTTGTGAGCTTATTTGTACCTGGCTGGTTCCCATTCCTTTCTCGTGAGCTCATTTGTGCCTGGCTGGTTCCCATTCCTCTCTTGTGAGTTCATTTGTGCCTGGCTGGTCCCCATGCCTCTCTCCCCAGTGTTGAGTGTCTGAACAGTTCTGGCATGAGGGTGTGAGGGTGTAAGGGTATGACAGCCATTTGCATATTAACTCTTTATTATATAGCACTAGAGGCACAGTGCATGAAAATTCATGCACTGGAGCGGGGGGTCCATCAGTCCGGCCTGCCCCCTCTCACAGTCTGGGAGCCTTCAGGGCGGGAGGCGACCCAGCGATCAGGGGAAGGTGATGCCCCATCACACCTCTGCTGCTGCCACTGCCAACAGCACAAGCCTCGGCCGGTCCTGGTCACCTGAGCCTCAGGCGGCCCTGGGCGGCTGGGCAGCCACCATCTGAGGCTTGCCTACACCTTGGGCCAGCTCTGGGCAGCTGGGCAGCCACCATCTGAGGCTTGCCTGCATCTCGGGTCGACCCTGGGCAGCTGAGGGGACTGGAGGTCTCCATAGGCAGACATGCGGAGCACCTGCTGCCCCAGTGGCAGGGGAGTGGGTGCTGCCATCTTGTGGCTGTGGGCACTGCCATCTTTGAGGGCAGGGCAGTCAATTAGCATATTCCCTCCTTATTGGCTGTGGGTGCCACCATCTTTGCAATGGTGTGAGTGTCAATTAGCATATTCCCTCTTTATTAGATAGGATTATATAGGACAGTGGTCAGCAAAGTGTGGCTCGTGAGCCACATGCGGCTCTTTGGCCTCTTGAGTGTGGCTCTTCCACAAAATACCACGTGTGGGTGTGCATGTACAGTGCGATTGAAACTTCGTGGCCCATGCGCAGAAGTCGGTATTTTGTGGAAGAGCCACACTCAAGGGACCAAAGAGCCGCATGTGGCTCGCGAGCTGCAGTTTGCCAACCACTGATATAGGATACTAGTATCTACACTAATAAAAGACAAAGATGCTAATTGACCGTACCTTCGCTATGCCCATCATCCCATCAGAAGAGTATGCAAATTAACCCAACAAAGATGGCTGTTAAATTTGCATACTGCAGGCGGGGCAGGACAGCGCCCAGGGATGTGGGGCGGGCAGCAGCACGATCCGCTGCCTGCCCCGTCGCCATCCGGGCCTGCCATCTGCGACCCAGTGCGGGATCCGGGCCTGTCATCTGCGACCCAGGGAGAGGGGGCAGGCACTGCAGGATCAGGCCTGCCATTTGCCACCCCGGAAGTGGACCTAAGCCAGAAGGTGGTTATCTCCCAAGGGGTCCCAGACTGTGAGAGGGCACAAGTCGAGCTGAGGGACACCTCCCCAGTGCACAAATTTTCGTGCACCAGGCCTCTAGTTGTATATAGTAGGAGAGTAAATCCAATCCCAATTACTCCAGAATGGCCAGGAGTAGAAATATCCACACTCTTTATTAAAGAACAGAAATAATTTTAAAATTATTTGATTTTTCTCCATGTTTAAAACTTATTAATAATAAAAATAGATATTTAGACATAAATGGAAAATTATAATACCAAGTACTGTACTTTCTCTTATTTTCATAAGTACTGATATTATTATTAGATAATAACTTCTAAACTACATTATTACTATAAGACAAAAAAGGCAGAAGCTAAATTCAGATTTTGTTATCTCTGCTTCTTGATCTTTAATTAAGAAAAAAATCCTCAGTATTTTGTTTTCTTTTTTCCCCCTTTTTGGTTGAATCACTTTATTAAAGCATAGATAAGTTTTTGGGTACAATCATTTTTAACCACAGTGACAATCCTATATAATAAGAGAGGAATATGCTAATTAGCCATTATATCCTGAGGCTTAATGACCAAGCTTGTCATGGCCAGATCACAGATCAGCAGGAGGGTGGGCCAGTGAGGTACAAGTGGGCTGTGGAGAGCTACAGGAGTGGGCAGGGCAGCAAGCTATGGGGGGGAGGAGGGCTGAGGGAGCTACAGGAGGGCAGGGCAACAGGTGGAGAGCTACAGGAGGGCAGCAGCGACCTACTGGCACATGGATTCATACACAGGGCTACTAGTCTAATCTAATAAAAGAGAAACATGCGAATTGACCGTGCCTTCGCTATGCCCAAGCCACGCCCACCAGCCAATCAGAGCGACTATATGCAAATTAACCCAACCAAGATGGAGACTGGCAGCCACGGAGCTGGAGAAAACAGGAGGCTTGGTTGCCCCGGCAATGGAGGAAGCCAAGCTTCCCGCCTGCCCTGGCCAGCTGTAGCCTCCGCTCAAGGCAACAAAGTTTCAATTATAGAAGATAAATAAATCCCAGATACCTGCTTCCAGCTAGCCTCCACTGGGAGCTTGGGTGACTGGGGGCTGTGGCCAGCCTGCAAACAGCCATCAGCCACTCACCCAGACTGGAAAGGCACCCCAGCAGGAATCCCCACCCTGAAGGGGCTGGGGCCAGCCTGCAAATGGCCATCAGCCCTTCACCCAGGCTGGCCACACCCTCATGAGGTGAGGGTCTCTGCTGGCAGGCTTGGCCAGCCTGAAAACAGCCATCAGCCCCTCACCAGGCTGGCCAGGCACCCCAGCAGGATCCCCCTCTCTGAAGGGGGTGTGGCCAGCCTGAAAACGGCCCTCAGCCCCTCACCCAGGCTGGCCAGGCACTCCAGCAGGGACCCCTTACCCTGAAGGGGGTGTGGCCAGTCTGAAAATGGCCCTCAGCCTCTCACCCAGGCTGGCCAGGCACCCAAGTGGGACCCCCACCTGATCCGGGACACCCTTCAGGGCAAACCAGCCAGCCCCCACCCATGCACCAGGCCTCTATCCTATATAATAAAAGGGTAATATGCAAATTGACCCTAATAGCAGAAAGACTGGGAATGACTGGTCACTATGACACATACTGACCACCAGGGACAGACCCACAATGCAGGAGCTGCCCCCTGGTGGTCAGTGCGCTCCCACAGGGGGAGCTCTGCTCAGCCACAAGCCAGGCTGACGGCTGCCAGTACAGCGGTGGCGGTGGGAGCCTCTCCCACCTCCTCAGCAGTGCTAAGGATGTCCGACTGCCGCTTAGGCCTGCTTCCCGCTGGCAAATGGACATCCCCTGAGGGCTCCCGGGCTGCCAGAGGGATGTCTGACTGCCAGCTTAGGCCCAATCCCCCGGGCCTAAGCCAGCAGGTGGTCATCCCCCGAGGGGTCCCAGACTGCGAGAGGGCATAGGCTGGGCTTAGGGACCCCCCTGAGTGCACAAATTTGTGTGCACTGGGCCTCTAGTAGTATTATAATATTAAATATATTTGTAGCACTTATAAAGAGCTAAATGGTTTATAACAATTTTGTGATTTTTCTTTTCCTTAATCTTCAATACTACTTCGGTCATTCAGTCCAGTGCTTATGGTCACCATACAAATTTAGTTTATAATAGCTTGAACACTAATTCAGATTTCAAAATTAATCAGTTTCAAATGTTGACCTTCTCAGTCACTAATCCTATATTAGTGATTGAATTATTTCACCGATTTACTTCACTATATTAAGACAGGTGGTATTTGTTTATCAAATCTTAGATTTTCCTTTATTCATATGTTAAAATGTCTATAAATTTTATTTGGATAAAATGGGTACAGAAGGATCTCAGAATTCTTAAATACTTATTGGCAGAATTTAGGTCCTTGAAGAGAGCAATTGTGAAGGATTTTATTCTGGTTAACTGCTATGTTTAATAAGAATTACTTTGAAGTTATCCACACATTTGTATTCATTGTGTCATATATAAGCCAGCAGGTGGCAAACTTGAGATTTTTTGTACTATTGCTCTTGTTGAAGATGTATTAAACAATGTGTCAATGAATCTCAAGAATAGCTCTTTCAGTGCTATTGGCTTGCACCCTCTCCAATCCGGGGTGCAAGAATAAGAAAACTTAAAACCTCTAATTGTAGAGACACTGGTATTTGGATAGCAATGTACTTATTTAGTTTTTTCTTGAGTTACTATTTTATCCTATAATTCTTTCTCTAACAGATAGTTTTGAGACATGTATGATGCCAGTTTGAACCTATTTTTGCTGTGATTTCCATCATTAAGAGCTAAATTTAGCTGCTGTTGCATTTACTATGGGAGGGGGAATCTTTACATCATTTAAGAGACCATGCAACATATACTTTGTCTCCCAGAGCAGGCAATGTCATATTCTTTTGAAAGTTTTAACAACATTGATCCTCATGTTTTTAAACACAAAACAGTAATTTCTTCTGTGGGTGATAGTTTTTTATTTTATCCCTACGAATATTTCCATTTTAGTGTCACTTATTGGTAGTAATACATGAAGATGAATTTAATTTCTTTCATGTACATTTGATTTTCAAAAGGTTTACATTTTGTACCAATAATAAAGGATCAATCAAGATTGATTATATTGAAGCATATGACTAGACTTTGGGGTATTTAAGTAAATATATTCCCTCTATCACATTCAGAGACAAAAATTTAACCATAATACATGATTTGCTCATTTCTTTCCCTCTGTGAAATTCATCTATTGTTAACACTACCTCTATGTTCTCTACAAAATTCATTTCCCTTTATATGTTATATTTCTTTCTGTATGTCTGTGTTCTATTTTAATAATAAGTATAGCTTGTTACTCTCTTCCTAATGGGGAAGACAAAGAAAGAAGAAGAACAGCAATGACTTAAGACAAAGCAAAGTTAGGTAGTGAGATGCTTCATGATTTCCACATCTAAATTGGATCATTTAGATGACTTCTATAAGATTTAAATAAAATAACATATGCTTCATTAAAGTCACAAACCACTTGAAGGATTCTAACAATTGACTGCTTGGTGGAATTAGTTGTTAAGAATCCACTAATTAGTCAACATCAATGTATTAGTTGTTCTCCAAATATCACAATAACTGAAGACACTTTAAGGCCTAGTAACATAATTCTTCCATCCTTTCTATTTTATTTGTAAGGGAAGAAAACTCAGTTTTTTAAATGTGGAATGTAAACATCACATAAGAAAAGTAAATTATAGTGTAAAATTGAATTAAAATATGAAAGAAGCCCCGATGCATTCAAATTTAAGAGAACAGAAGCTGCTGCTTCTGCTATAGATGGTATATAACTCAGCTTTAGTGTTCTCATCACTGGGGCTTTTAAAAAAGAAGCTCTTAAAGAGAAAGGTGCCCGCACTGTGCTGGTCTGCATGTATTCAGAGGTTAAGTTACCCTGGTCTTGCTAATGTGTCTAAATCAATCCTCCTTTCTACTATGTTCCTTCAATCCATTTCCCACTGGGGCACCCACTTTTTGAGAAAGATGATCCACACCCCAAAACACCTTCTCATTCCTCCATTTTCCTAGGTCTCCTTGATGAAATACCATGTGATTTTCATGGGGGTAAAATCAGAGACATGAAACCAGGTTCCTGACCCAGCGATTTGCAGGCTTCTAGAGTCCCTGATGCATCAGACTACATCACAAAAATACCCAAGTGCAGGTGAGCCCCTGCCCATATGCTTCTCAGAGGGCAGACAAGCAGTTGTCTGTCATTTAGCCAGATATCTGTTTTTAGCAGCATCCTTTCCAATATAGTTAGTACTTGACTGTACACATCTCTCAAATTCCAATGAGCACACAGGGTGCCCGCCCTGCTCCATCAGGGAACGCATCCTAGAAGCAGCAGCAGTGCTCATAGGGGACAGGGGCAGCAAGGGTCTGCGGGCCACATCCCCACCGAAGTGTGGCCGGGCCAATTGCATGTCCCTCACCCCCAGACAAGAAAGGTGACAGGGAGTGGATGCTCCTTGAGTCTAGCTCTTCAGGAGAGAGGAGCTCCATGGTGAGGGTCCTTGAGTCCTACTGAATTTAGGGGTCTGGCCTTTCTCCATCCCCTGTGCTCTCTCTTTGTCCACTGCACCCCCACCCTACCCTCCGTCAGCGTCAGCGTAGGCGCAGAAGGTTTTTACACTGAAGGAGCCCCATTGACGTATGCATCCCCCTCCCATCCCATCTGGATAGAAGCCCAGAATGGGAGCGAGTGGGGGA
>NW_005871063.1:13656308-13710818 GCF_000147115.1 Myotis lucifugus | reverse complement strand
GGGGTCCTCCTGTCGCTGAGTTTAGGGTCCCAGAGCGAGACCAACTCAGGGCCAGCCAAGAGTATTGGTTCTAGACCCACAAACAGACCAAGCATTTCCCTCCTGCATCAACCCCTTCACTCCCAATGAGGTCACTGCGATGAGAGAGAAGCAGATCCAGAGCGAGGGGGAAGGAGAGGACGAGGAGGAGGGAGAAGCAGCCCGGGCTGGGAAAGGCCATCAGACAAGGTCGCCTTTTCTGGCCACACAGCAACTGCGAGGCACGTGGTGCTGAATCTCCTTTCCTCCGCCTGCTCAGCCTGGGGAACCGGGACTGGCAGGAGCACTTGGTGTTACCGCGAAAACAAAGGCGAGGAGAGGGGCGGGCGGGCAAGGGAGAGAGAGAGGCTCCGAACAGTTTGGCTCCGCATCTCCGGGAAGCAAAGCTCATCTCCTTGGCAAGGAAGGGAAGGGGAGCCCGGCGTCTGGAGGCGAAGGAGGGAGCGGGCTTCCCTGCGGAGACCAGGACGCGGCAGAACTCTGGACAGCGCCTCGCCAGCCGCACTGGGAGCTCCCGGCTGCTCCTTTTTGGAAACCCTGCGACCTGTTTCCTCTCCCCTCCTGGACTCCGACCACGGATCCTTCCTTCTGCGATCCCTGTCTGAACGGGCCCGGGAGTGGAGCCGCGGTCTTGCCTCTGGCCGGGTCAAGGAAGCGGGTCTCCGGTCCTGGAAATCCAGTCCTTGTGGATAGTGCTCGGCCGGTGAAGAAGGAAAAGTTTTGGGGTCTGGTAGGGGGAGGAAGGGGGAGGGAGTAGTGGAAGAAAGAAGGTGGATGGTCGGTTTCCCACGCTGAGCTGGAAGGAATGATGACCGAGGAAGGATGTGCACCAGCGGCCAGATTATTGGGAGCCTCTTGGTGCTCTCCGTGCTGGAGATAGGGCTGGGGGTGTCCAGCGTGGCCGTGGGGGCGGTCAGCTTCAGCCTGGCCCTCCGACAGCACAAGCCGCAGCTCGGAGACTCGTCCCCGGTATGGAGCGGGGTGTGTGTACGTTGAGCCATTTCACTCTCTTTACCTCCGTAAGGTGATGGTCAGTGTGCGTGCGTTAGTCGCCTTCTCCCCAGGGAAGGAAATTCTAAAGCTCCCGGGCTTGCATGTAGGTTCATGTTGGCGGGCTATGCCTCTTTACGTTGTCTTTTTATTTAGCCCAGCAATCGTTTTCTTTTTCCTTTCTTCTTCCTCTTTACCTTGGGCTCAAGACCAAATTAAATGCCTTTGTTTGAAGTTGGGGAGGGGGGCCTTGTCACCAGCTGAGTCTGCAGAAGACTGCCCGGTAGTGCTGATTGGGGTCACACCTGTCAGGGGCAGATTGTTTCGTTGACAAGGGAAATCAAAATGAAGGTGTTAGATCATTGTTGTGTGCCAGGAACAAGCAAGGGTAGACTTTGTGCATTTATGTCTGAGTACACTAAAGGCAACACCGGTCTGACAAAAAGAGAAATGTGGTGTGAGTAAAAGGAGCATTTTATCCCCCCGCCCCCCTCAACAAAAAAGCACTTCTCTGAATTTTCCCATGCTAGCTTTCTGTACTTCATCTCTAACAACTCTCTTGCAAGTTCCAGGCAATAAGTTGAACAACAAATGGTGTGGCATTTAACAGCATTCTAATTGAGAATAACTTAGCTCAGAGTGCCTAAGGCTCAGAGAAAATGTCATCATCTTCTCTAGGTCCGATGGCTGACCCAAAGCGCTGCTTGTTGTTTATTTACTTTGGGTGAGTCTCCAGGAGAGCCTTGGAGACCCACCCCTCCACCAAGAATCAATAAAGCAACTTAGCACTGTTCCTAGTATGGGCCTAATTTTGAAAACCAACTTTTCTTCTCCTTTAATGTATAAAGCTGCCCTATTCTTTGGGGTCTCTCACTCCATCTTACTTTAGATAATTTATGGGATGTTATTCTACCCCTGATAATCCATGGGCATAATTAACAATCATGGCTTAGTTACTTGTGCTTTAAGTTACTGAGAAAAAGATGATCATTTATGAGTTCAAATAAGTTTTTCCAAAGTAATTCATTTTTTTGAGGGAAATGCTAGCGTTCTTAAAATTCTAGCATTCTTGAAGCATTCTGCTTTAGAAAATTTGTTTTAATATTGTAATTTTTCAAAGTGAAGTGAATGTTTTTAAATTGCAGGAGTTAAAAGAAGAATGGTGTTCAATCTAACGGTGAATTCTTCCAAGAACCCTTGGTCTAAATTCAATAATAACTTACTACCAACCTCTGAATAATTACCTTTTTCTTTATTATACAAGTTTATCAATGCATATTTTAAGTTTAAGTATGAAAGTCTAAAGGCAAATCTTAAATCTGACATTATGTCTTATATGTAGTAGTGATTATTTTGAATTGTAGTTACTATAATTAACAGAAATAGTTATACTCTAAAACTTCTATCAGACAATTGTCAAAATGAAATGTAATGTCAACATTTAAAGCAAGAGGAAGAAAATGTGACCTTTTGATGGCTTATGAGGGAGAAGCCTCAACTACTTTTCAAATCACTTCCCCTTTGACATGTAAGAGACTGAGTGAACAAACTTAAGTTGTCTCTAAATAGTATTGAAGTATCCTGTTTGTATTTAAGAATTAAAAAATAGTTACATTTACTTGACATCATGTAAGAAAAATAATTAAATGATTTATATCCCTCTTCCCAAACTATTTCCTATTACCTAGATGAGTTGATATATGTGTATATACAGAAAATGAAAATTTGAATCAGATTAGTGAAAAGCAAATAAAACAGTTATATATATATAGTCATTATCATAAAGAATTATTTCCATGTTAACTGGTTCTTTAGAGTAGCCAAAATTCACCTATGATCCTAGAACAATAGTTTTGAATTCTATTCTCTGATTCAGTAAAAAATTTTAAAAACTACATGTGATTGAATGAATGGATTTGAGACTAGAATGCCCAAACAGTTGGTCACTTTTATGAACTCAAGTTAAAAAAGCAAATTTGTGAAGGAATCAATAGCAAGTTGTGATCGTTGTTTATCAAATTATAGGCTTGCTAAATTGAGTTTCTAAATTATTTTTCAGAGGTCATTTCTGATACAGTCTGAATTATCTCTTCATTCTGCCAATGATGAATTCATATAACCAACATTTATAGAGGGATTGTCATGTGCAAGGCATTTTACTATATAACACAAAGACTATTGAGATGAATCAGAATGCCTAGTAAAGGAAACACGATGGATAGATACATCACTAACGTTATCAGTGACACATTAGAGTTTGGCCTCAGAGAGATGCAGGGGCAGGTAAAGGGAAGAGAGGTGGGGACGGCCAATGAAACATCCATGGGAGAATGATTATTTTTCTCTTGATCTTACAACTTTACCGGGAATTAATGTATCACAGTGTTGAGTAATGTAGCACAGTGTGAAAGCTGGAGTCTACCTGGGTACAGATCCTGAATCTGCCATTTACTATCTGGTTGACTAGCCAAAGTTTCCTCAGACATTGTAAAATCGTGTTGTGAGGAGGCACAAATGAAATAAGGCTCTTAGTAAAAAGCATAGCATGTAGTAAGCACTGAATAGATGTGAGCAGCTAATACTGGGTGCACAGACTGGCAGAGAAGAGCATGAGGAAGGAGAACCTTTCAGGCAGCATGACTGAAGGCAAAAACCTGGGACGGGGTGGGTTATGTCCCAGGAAGAACAGGCTCCGCTATTTTTCTGGGGCGTAGGTTTGTGAGGGAGAGATAGGGTTGGGAAGAGTGGTTGGGGCCAGATCATGGGAGGTTGTTCGCCAGTTCACGGCAATGGATTTATTTCTTAGAATTTAAAAAAATTAATAATAATAATAATAGCAATTCTTACTTTCTAAAAAGACTCCAGGGAGATGCAAAGGAAAACTAGACAGAAACTTATGAATCTCTCTGGTATTTTATGAATTAAAAGGCTGTATTATTTATGAACACAGGATTATATTTTATAATGACCTGTCAGGATAACCATAGTCTATAATCAGAGTGTGTTTTGATTGGTGCCATGAAGTTTTTTTCACACATTAATATCATTATTACAAGACTTCTGACTTAAGTTTTAGAAGTCAATGAAAATAAAAACTGTACTATGAAAAGATTGCTTCTTATATAGAGAACTCAACATCATAAGCTTTTTGTCTAGGTCAAATGCACTAAAAATCCGGATACCTATTTTGATTATATGCCCCTAAAATGTTAAATAAATAAATAAAATATGGCTTAAAAATAAAATAGTACCGAGATAAAGGACTTACTAGTAAAATCAATGAAACTGATACTTATACAGACTATTTTTAGTCACTATTTTATAATCAGGCAAAGGGTGCGTCTGAGATCAGTTTAAAAGATGTGGGCATTTAGAAGGGAAAAAAACATTTAAACTTAGAGAAAGCTGTAAATGCCTTTGTAGTATGTTGCTTCTTCTTGATTCTTTTTTATAGCTGATATACAGTCACCTCATTAAAAGCATAAAAGAAGACATAACTGTCAGATAACAATGAACCATTGAGTAAACTGCTTTGGAAAAGAAGTTGTCATGTGAAATAGAATTGATGTGTAAGATATATTAGTGGGGCCTTGAATAGATAAGGCTATGTTTCCATGTTGCTGTGTGATAGATACTTTTCTCAGTCTCCAGGGTATTATCTATGATGGAAGTGGACTGTATTTACTAGTACACAGATTCATGGGTCCAAGAGAATTTTATTTTGTTGCTCTAGGTTGACATTTGGAAATCTAGAGATTCAGAGGGCAGTGCCCAGAACAACCTGTCAAGATTCTGAGTTGTAGTTGATATGTCCCATGGTAAATTCCATTGTGTATATCTGATGATCATTCTAGAAACTAAGTCTATTAAAAGAACTTTCTAAACCCTGTTCACCCCACATATAAACATAGTCTTTTATGACATCCAAAATGTTTTATCTACGTCATATAAAGTTTGAGTCATATAAAGCTTTTTATTGCTTATTTTTCTGGAGCATACTTGCGTTGTGTATCATAACTTTATCTGCTTAATAAATCTGATAATTTAGGTGAGTGAAATGTATAACATAATCAAGGCACATACCTGTTGTGTGGATTCCTGATTCACCATGGCAACAACTCAACCAATTTTAAGATTGTGATAAAAGTCATCTACTGTACATTCTGATCCATACCATAGCAATACAGATGATGTGCCATATATGAATTATAGATGCTTCAAAGTCTTATTTTTAATATTTATTTTTTTATCTTTAATTTCTTTATTGGTTAAGGTATTACAAATGTGTCCTCATCCCCCCATTAACCCCCAACTCCCCCCCCCTCATGCTCTCATCTCCTTGTTGTCCGTGTCCATTGGTTTGGGCTTATATGCATGCATACAAGTCCTTTAGTTGATCTCTTCCCCTTACCCCCACCCTCCCCTACTTTCCCTCTGGGGATCGATAGTCTGGGGATTAATATTTAAATCTTCCCAATTCGTTTAAGGGGAAAAACAACAATAATCAAGTGAAAGAAATCCCTCAGTTACTTCAAATGTACAAAATTTGAAGCTAGTGTGTCTCTGACCAGATAATATATTGTTATTTGCCAGAGTCAAAATATATATAAAAGCACTATCCCATCCTAAGAAAAAAGTACAATTGTATATTTATACCTTGTTTTAAATTAATTTTAACTATGCAAGTAATTAATAAATAAATTCTCATTTCAAAGGGTTAGAAAGAATTAAAACTGAAGTTATTTCTCCTATCATATTATCTAAATTAGCCACACTTGTAAATTTAGTGTGTAATCTCATAGATATTTCTCCATGCATAAATAGTATTGTTTGAACATATGGACCAATTTGATTAATTTTCTGGATATAATAAAGCCTATTTATAACTCTGTAGAGCTCAGGTAAAGAATCTCTTTCCCATCTGTTATACACTCTTATTCTCAAGTGCTACTTGTTATCTACTGGGACTAGGTTAGGGAAATTAGATAATAGGCAATTAAATAAGTTAGCCAAGACAAACTACTGGGAAATGTGGTTATTATTCAAGGAACCTCAGTCACCTTCAGTCCTCTACTTGTTGACAATTTGTTTGATACAAACAATCTAAATAAAGCCAGTCTTTCATGTGGATGGTTTTGCGTAAAATGTTCAAGCTGGCTCTCTGCATTGACTTAATTACTAGTCAGATTATCCATTATGTGCTTTGAATATGGCCAAGCAATTTCACTTTTTGTACATTTACTTCGCCCTGAGATAATACTTAATTTGATTGGTAGGTAAGAGCATAGCCCAAACATCCCAGCTCAAGTGCTTGTTTTGAAAATTCAGTAAAAACTAGAATACACCCACCAAAGGAGGAAAAAAAATCTAGGTTATGTTCAAATAACGTTGGGTCATTCAATTCTGAGTTGAACAAACTTTTATTTTACTACTGCAGCAAGCTAGCCAATGGCTGATTCCACAAGGGATGAGGCTCCCTCCTCCCTCCTGTCTGGGTCCTGGGTACAGGTGAACCAAATTCAGGGCCCCAGCAGCAAGGTCTGGGTCAGTGCGCATCATAGCTACCAACCGGTTGTCCAGTCATTCTGGTAGTTAGGTTGTAATGGTCGCTTGGTCTTTTATATATATATATATACTAGAAGCCCGTTGCACAAAGATTCGCGCAATAGGCCTTCCTTACCCTGGCTGCTGGCACCGGTTTTCCTCTGGCACCCAGGACCCAGGCCTTTGGTCCGGCCACAGCAGAGAAGCCAAGCCTCGAGGCTAGGCTTTTCCCCTCCAGCTGCAGTGAGGCTTGGCTTCTCTGATGAAGCAAAGCCTCTTCAGTCTTCAGTCTTCAGTCTTCAGTCTTAAGTTTTCAGTCTTCATTCCGTGCCTGTGTATGCAAATAAACTGCCATCTTTGTTGGGTTAATTTGCATAGTCACTCTGATTGGCTGGTGGGCATAGCAGAGTGACACCAATTTGCATGTTTCATATATATATATATATACACACACATACATATAACTAAGTTCAGAATTGTTCAAAATACTTCATTTTCTTAGTAATTTAGTCAAATTGCCAGATGGTCACTCTGCAGATAGATCTGTATTTCAACACACCAAATAGACAATGCCAGAATAATCAGATGATAGTATATAAGATCTCTGATTGATCATCTTTCTGGGAGAAAGAGAGAGACAGACAGGGAGAAGAAACTATGTGACTACTTTCATCTGTGATGTTTGAAACCACACATCCTCATGCATACAGATCTAATGTACAAACACTTTATTCAAATTGAATGATAGTTTGGATTCATACATCTCTCTCAGTGTCACTGTGGCACTGGGTAATTTATGTATCTTCACTAAGTCAAGGAGAGCAATATCAGCATGATTTCATGGGCTGCTGTGAAGTTGCAGTGAAGCTGAGGCAATGCTTACAAAGCTGGCAGGACCACGCTGGCACAGAGCGAGGGAGCATTCGCTGCTCTTTTTGTCTCCTGTCCTCATGTGATCCATGACTGTCTGGAACCCACAGCACACCAGTGGGGCACTGCTTCTCAACATTTCTCCAAGCCCCTGAATCAACTCTAGTTTGACTCATCCTTTTTTTTTTCATGTATAGTATTTGTCTAGTTAGCTTTTGATTTAATTCAGGTAAATACATTAGCAACTTCAAAAATGTACCAAAATATCTACATCAGATGAATGGACAAATAGCTGCTTTCTTTTGGAAGTGGAGAGGGTGATAGAAACTCTATCATAAAAACATTCAGTAATTGGATAAATGAGCCAATTATCTAAGTTAGGCAACTCCAACTTGGGGATATCATAACTACTATTTATGTCATAAAACAAAGTCCTCAAAAAACATATAACACTGTGTACATCTTGTCATAATGTTAAAATAAATGTACAAATTAATACTTCTAATAACTATACCTAATATCTTAGAGGCTTGTATAGTTTTGCTTGAACTACCCATGTAGCTTTTGAAGCAGTGTCTACTATATGTTGTATTATTAACAGGTATATCAATGAAGTATCTACATTTCAATAATGGTTCTTATAATGTTAATTAGTGTCCATGATCTTTAGCTCTGGTATTAGACTCCTGAGAAGCAATTTTAAGTTCCATTTGTCCGTTAAATATTGGACAAAATTATGTGGTCAAGGCTAAAAGAAAATATTAGTGATTAAGTAGATCACCTTGGGAGACAGGGTGGCTTGAGCTATTTATCCTGTAGAAATAATAGCAGGCAGGATTTATTAGTAGTTAACTATGATTCAGATGCTTTCATATACATTATTATTTCTAATCTTACCCACTTTGTGAAGAAGCTAGTTTTTATGAAGTCTGGGTAGAAAAAAGAAATTATCTAGTGCCCACTGTTATTTAATCAGCTGAATTAGTATTTAAAGCCTGGCAGTCTTATTTCAAAATATGTACTTTTTCTGTTGCATTGTGTGGAAATTTTTAAGGAAAAGTCATTCGCTGAGGCCTGGAAAATGTAGCTATTATTCTCATTATTTCCTCCCACTCCTGACTATCTGAGTCAGGCAGGATGGCATAAAGGCCAAGTCTTGATCAGTGTTTGTATCCATTTTCCAGAAGAGAATGGCATAGTCAACTGATCAACAAACTCAAACCCCTGTTCTTAGAAGAGAGTGAGATATTCAACTAAGTTGTTCCTACCTTTGAAGCTTAAGCTTTAGCTTTAAAAATAAGACTAACGTATACATCTCAACTAATTGTTAAATATTATGAGGGCAAGTCAGGAAGACACAAAACAACATATTTAAACATAGTTCATTCAAAATGAGAGGTTATGAGTGGCGGTCAAAGATGACTCCCTCATGCAGGGAGAACTTTTTCCAGGCATTGGAGATCCGGAAGGTTTCCAGTGGGCAGAGGAGATAAGATGCACTAAGATTGCTATCACCATGTGTAAGATCATGGAAGGGCCAACAAAATAGTTGGTGGGGAATTGAGGAGACGGGACTTGTTAGGGCAAAGCCATGTTTATATAAAAACTGGTGAGTAAAGTTCTACTTCATTTAAATAGAATGGGACCAGCTTTAAAAGTATCCAGAAAGCCCTAGCCGGTTTAGCTCAGTGGATAGAGCATCAACCTGCAGACTGATGTGTCCAGAGTTCGATTCCAGTCAGGGGCATGTGCCTCGGTTTCAGGCTCCTGCCCCGGTTGGGGTGCGTGTGGGAGGCAACCAATCTACGTGTCTCTCTCACATCGATGTTCTCTCTTTCTGTTTCTCCCCCTCCTTTCCACTCTCTCTAAAAACATCAATGGAAAAATATCCTCAGATGAGGATTAACAACAGCAACAAAAAAGTATGCTCTTGATTCTCAACTAAGCTTGGTGAGCTCTGCTGGGTAAAACTTGATAATCATGAGGGGAAGGCAGTTAAGCCAGGCACTGCTGCTCAGTTTTAAGGCAAAACACCAGCCTTTGGTTCCAAGATGTGTATCCTGGATCAAAAGAACTACTTGAAGGAAATCTTGAAACTTGAGGGAAGCGTAGATCTACCATCATAAATCTAACTCCAACTTCAAGTGACTTCCTTGTTTGACAATGGATTTGTAAGATCATAAGTTCCTTTTGTTTAGTTACTCTTACAACTGCCTGACATCTATATATATAAAAGCCTAAGCAACCATTATGACTGGATGACTGGCCAGTAGCTATGATGTGCACTGACCACCAGTGGGCAGACGCTCAACGCAGAAGCTGCTCCCTGGTGGTCAGTGCGCTCCCACAGCCAACCTCCCACGGCCGGACAACCTCCCATAGTCCCTCCCTCCCCCCCCCCCCGCCTCCCCCCCTCCCTCGGCCAACCTCCCACAGTTCCTCCCCAAGCCAGCTGGGTGGTCAGTGCACTCCACAGCCAACCTCCCGCGGTCCCTCCCCCAATCAGCCCCGATCAGGACTGTGCTAGACAGCCCCAAATTCATGTACCGGACCTCTAGTATAAAAATAAGAGACATTTATTTCACTGGAGGTGTCAGCATGACACAAAGAAATGAAAATAGGTTGTGGAGGTATGAAGACTTGGGTTCAAATTCTAGCTCTAGAATTTCCTAGTTTTTTTAAGTTTGAGTTACATTATCTCACTGAGCAATCAGCTAACTCATCTGTAAGATAGCAATACTACTCCCTATGTCACAGAGTTGTTCTAAAAATCAAGTGTAATACTTATATGGGCTTTATATATGTTAGGTATTCAATAACTACGAGTGGCCCACAACAATGACTGCATGCTTTTGCCATACTTCTCCATTTTCTGGATGTGGTTTCTATTTATGTATTATAGACATTTTATTTGTATACATATCTGAAAGGAAGCTTATTGTGAGACCATTGATGAAATTGACCTTAGACTCAAGATTTGGTAACATTTAGGTCATGTACTCTCTCTTAGAAAATATGTACTTTTCATAACCAATTTGGGGAATTAGTAGTTAATTGCGATTTAGTGTTCCAGGGATATTTTCCAGGTCAATATTAGGATAAAGAAGAATAATTATTGTTTACTAAATAGAGATTTGTGCTTGATTTTCTCTTTATTTTTGGATGGGCTGTCGGGTATCTTAGTTCTCGCTCTAACTTGTTTCCTGCCAAGTATTTTCCTGCATGAATTACTCTGAGGAATTAAAATAATAGTGATAATTATGATGTCAATAATAACAGAAATGGCAGCTTATGTTAATGGTATACTACATTGCCTATGAATTTCATCTGCTTTCATTATGCCATGTTATTTCAGCAGATGAGGTTCTCATTGAGGGATGAGAACCTAAAGGGTTTAGGATTTAGTGACTTAAGATCTGAAAGTGATGTCGACAACAGGAGTAGGCTAAGAACCTAAACCACTGGAAGAAAACATGTGTGTATGTGAGGGGGAGATGAAGAGATAGGCAATTCATTGGAGGAAGTTATATTGCACTCACATGCAATATAAGCTGCCTTCAGGTTGCTAGTGCCCTGACTTGGGGGCGTGTTCACAATGCCGTGCCCCTCTGTCAACTGTAGCTCATTTCCATAACTGGCCTGCTTTCCGAAATGGCCAAGCATGTTGGATGGACATTCATTTGTGGTATTGACAATTCCTGGGAAGAGCAGAAGCTCTGTCCTCTAGTCCCCTGGAGTCCCTGGCCATTTTCAACTCTGGGAGGACCAGTCACAAGTCATATACTCATAGTTGGCATGTGCCCAAAGGTTATTTTTTTTCTATCCTCTTCACCAAATCCATCTTCCACATTGTAAACTTGGTTATATTTTCCACATGTATCAAGCTGCCAGCGTTATTTTTGAATGTTACCCAAATATATGACAAATCTAAGTTAATTTTACTCATATATGACATGAAGGAATCTTAAACATAAAAATATAAACAAAATCATGCAAACTGGGAAAACCTAATTTATAAAGTTACCTTAAGTTATATAGAACTATTTTATATTGAATTGTAATTATGAAATATATCATACACAGGTCCTGAGTGTAATGTATATAAAATGTTTAAGTTACTTCAGTAAAGAGAATGTAATTGACAACATTATCTATACCTGGAGGCTCCATATTGGTTGCATCCTCCTTTACTGCCTTTCAACGTAAATGTTTATGTGAGTTTGAATTTTTAAATTTATTTAATTATCGTATTTGGCAATAATTAAAATAAAATAACAAAAAATTGGGATTCAGGAGATAAACTCTTCCGATTCTGTTACTGCTATCTAGGAGAGATTTATTTTGTTTTGTTTTAAGGACTAACATGAGCAATGACTATACCTAAGATTTATTTGGACAACTGACACTTAAACATACTTCAAATGCAAACTCCCACTGACCCAAATTCACAAGTTTAGTTGTAATTTTCCTTGCTACTGTTGGAGCAGACACAGCGCTCACAGCAAAGAACCTATTTAGTGAGCATACTCAAAATATTCAACAGGTTATTTTTTAAAAAGAAAAACTATCGTAACCCAGAATTGAACTGGACACAATGCGTCGTGAATTAACTACAAGAAAGGTTGGGTTCCATGAACCCTGAGGGGAACATGTGAAGGAAAGGCATTCTGAGGATCAGGGCTGATTTTCTCTGTGCAATGAAAGGTCTGGGTCTTGAGCCAGGAAAAAGGTCCTGAGATTTTTGAACTTGGATTCATTTAGAAGAGCTTGGCAGGCCCATCAGCTACATGCCGTGCCCCTCTATCAACTGCAGCTCATTTCCATAACTGGCCTCCTTTCCGAAATGGCCGGGCATGTTTGACAATTTCTTCTAAAATTCATTCTTGTGTGTTGCTGGCTTCATTCAGTTACTTTACAGTCTCTAAAAAGGTTTCTCTCAGTACCTGCTGCGATCCGTTTACCACTGTGGGGTTTTTATTTCCTTCTCTCCCTTGAGTACTTTTGGTTTAATTTCTTTGCTGTGGTTGCCTTTGAGCCCATGCTATCTGCTATACCACCAAGATGGCCTGGTGGTAATGGAGGACTGCTTATCACACCAACTTATCTGTTGTACATATTATCCTCTTGGTATTTTATTTTTCTGTGAAGGTGATTATATTTGTGAGATGTTGTGGCTCTATTGATAAACATGTACATTTACCCTTTTCCAGTTGAACTTGGGAAATTTTCAGAATTCTCTGGAGTGGCAGAAACATGGTATATGGATCTATGTGCCTTGCTTCAGTGTTCTTTTGGGGGGTAGAAAACAAGAAATTGTTCTAGTTTAAGAGGAAAATGAACACGGAGTAATTAGCAGGGTTTTCCATGGACTAAGGAAAGAGAGAAATATAAATAGGAAAGTGACTTTAAAAAATTTATCTTCATTGTTGAGAGTATTACCGATGCTCCTCATCCCCCCCCCCGTCCCCAATAATCCCCTCCACCTGACTCCTGCCCCACTACACTATTGACTGTGTCCTTGGGTTATGCGTAGATACATATATGATCTTTAGTTAATGTCTACCCGTCAGTCCTCCCCTCTTCCCTCTGAGATTTGTCAGTCTGCTCTAGGCTTCCCTGTCTCTGGACCTATTTTGTTCATCAGTTTATTTTGTTCATTAGATTCCACAAATAAGTGAAATCGTGTGGTATTTGTCTTTCTCTGACTAGCTTAATTTCACTTAGCATAATACTCTCCAGGTCCTTCCATTCTGTCTCAAATGGCAAGAATTCCTTCTTTTTTAAAGCTACATAGTATTCCATTGTGAAAATGTAACACAGTGGTTTTTTTTTATCCATTCATGTACTGATGGGCACTTGGGCTACTTCCAGATCTTAGCTATTGTAAATGATGCTGCTATGAACATAAGGGTGCATATATCCTTTCTGATTGTTTTTTGGGGGATATATTCCTAGAAGTGGGATCACTGGGTCAAATGGCAGTTCCATTTTTAATTTTTTGAGGAAACTCCATACTGTCTTCCACAGTGGTTGTACCAGTTTGCATTCTCTCCAGCAGTGTACTTTGGTTCCTCTTTCTCTACATTCTCACCAGCACTGGTTGTTTGTTGATTTATTGATGGTAACCATTCTGACAGGTGTGAGGTAATACCTCATTGTCATTTTCATTTTCATCTCTCTGATGATTAATGGTGTCGAGCATTTTTTTCATATATATGTCTCTTGGCCATCCTTATGTCCTCTTTGGAGAAGTGCCTACTTAGGAAAAAGTTACTTCTTTTTAAAATAAACACTAGGCTAAAAAGACAGAAGAATTGGAGATAGGAGATCCAATTAGAAGAAAGCAGAGGCCACTGAGGAGAGCAATAAATATAACAAAGGCAGAACAAGTCCAAAGAGCTGAGTTGTGAGATAGTACAGCTCAGAGCCCAGGACTCCCAGGGCTAAGACTAAAGACATAATACATTCAACAAATATTATTCCTCAGAGCATATAATCTATGCTCTGGGTTAGATTTGGAGGATCTAGCAGTGAATACAATAATCGTGATCCCTGATCTTCTAAAGCAGTGGTTCTCAACCTTCCTAATGCCGCGACCCTTTAATACAGTTCCTCATATTGTGGTGACCCCCAATTTCATTGTTACAAATTGAACATAATTAAAGCATAGTGATTAATCACAAAAACAATATGTAATTATATATGTGTTTTCCGATGGTCTTAGGCGACCCCTGTGAAAGGGTCATTCGACCCTCAAAGGGTTCGCGACCCACAGGTTGAGAACCGCTGTTCTAAAGCTTAATTTAAAAAAGAATATAAACAATGAACAAATAATGCACGAATTAATAAGTACAGGTTGTGACTTGTTAAACAAGAGAAATATAGGCCTATGAAGAATTTAACTGTATTAATAATAAGAGAAGCAGGGGAAGCATTGCTAAGAAAACGATACTTTCTGAAGGAGAGTGAGGCATTACCCAGATGAAGAGGAGGAAGAGCTTTGTTCTAAACCAGCGGTTCTCAACCTGTGGGTCGCGACCCCTTTGGCGGTCGAACGACCCTTCACAGGGGTCGCCTAAGACCATCCTGCATATCAGATATTTACATTACGATTCATAGCAGTAGCAACATACAGTTATGAAGTAGCAACGAAAATATTTATGGTTGGGTCACACATGAGGAACTGTATTTAAAGGGCCAGAAGGTTGAGAACCACTGTAACCAAAGGAACAGCATGGGTAAAGACCCTGAGATAGAAAAAGCTTGGTGTGTTTGAGAGACTGAAAGAAGACTAGGGTGGCTAGAACATGGCAAGTAAGCAGGAAAATATAGAAGGCCCTAGTGGAGGTGGGGAGGCCCATGGGAAACACTCAAATAGGACACATGCTACCATGCTTTCATTTTCCCCTTAATTATAATAGGAGCCAGTTGGGGCTGCAGCTTAGAAAAACATTTTAGAGTCGGACAAGTTAAGAAGTCACAAGTCTAGTTAGGAGGCTACTAGGATGTAGGATACAATGGTTACATGGAGAAGAGTGAAAGGATAAGATAAAAATAGAGAAAACACAGATATTTGAGACACAGAGTTGACAAGATGCCATTGTAAAGTAGAAAGAATGAGTCTCAGATTTTGGGACCCAGCAACTGATAGGACCCCATTTACTCTTTTGAAAATTAGATGCTTAGAGAAGGTAAAACTCCTATGTGTGTGTGTGTGTGTGGAGTTGGGGTGGGGTTGACTGTACAAGGGGAGGAGATACCAAGGGTCTATTTGTGATCTGTTAAGTTAAAGGTGTCTGTGAGATATCCAAATGGAGAGATTCTGTGGACCGTTAGATGGGTCCAGAGTTCAGAAGACAGGATTATGCTGGAAATAGGAACATGAGAGTAGTGTATAAATACATTAATACATGTAAATGTATTTTTAATGTTTTTCTTGATATTTAGAGAGAGAGGGAAAGATAGAAGTGTCATCCATCAGCTACCTCCTGCAAGCCCCCCACTGAGGATTGAGTTCGCAACCTGGGCATGTGCCCTGACTGGGAATAAAACCAGTAACCTTTGGGTTCATGAGTCGATGCTCAACCACTGAGCCACACCAGCCAGGCCATGTAAATGTATTTAGAACCATGTGACTGATTGAACCAGCCAAGACAAAGCCTTTCGTTGCTGTAATATTTAAAAGTTTTGATGAGAGTATAGATACTAAAGTGACTGGGAATTTTTGACCAGAGAAATACGTTGAAGACCAAGAGAGCATGGTGGTCAAGAAACCCAAAGGAGAGGGCTTCCGTGTAAGATGACTGAAAGGTGGAAGTCATGGCCTACCTTAGCATGAGTACTTACAATAAAACAATGGGCGTGTAAGCAGCCTGAAGTCTGCTAAAGGGAGAATGGGAATAAGAACATGGAAATAGCTCAGTGTAGACGCCTCCTGGTGAAGGGAAGATGGGCCTGTGCAGAGAAATAGAGCACCAGATGTAAAAAGACTTGGAATCTAGAAAGGTTTTTACTTAAGGGAGATTTTGGAACACTTTGAACGCTGGTGAATAATGGAGTAGAAAGTGAAAATACAAAGAGAGAGGAACTCTGAGTAGGTGAAGTGTGATTGAATTTAGAGCTGAAGTGGAGGTTTCATGTTGATAAGTTTTATCTTTCTCTATCGTAATAAAAAGAGAGCAAGATGAATATGGTAAAGATGTGGAGTTTTTCACACTTCAGGGTGAGTGGTGAGAGGCCTTTCTTATGGCTCCTGTGTTTTCTGACTCATCAGAGATCTGATAGCTAGGGCAAAGAAGAGATAGAAGTCGGGTTTGAGGAGAATTTCATTAAAATGTTTCTTTCCCTGTTCGGTTGAGAATTATAATTTGCACAATAAATCTGGATCGTGACCTAGGAATAATTTATTCCGAATTCATCACTTCACAGATAAGCAAACTGGAGCCCAGAAACTAGCACAGCTGATACAGAACCGGGACGAGTCCAAGTCCTGGTCCAACATGATTTCCACAGATGCCTCAAAATATTACAGATCCTTAAAATAAGTGCTCAGCCAAAAGGAAAATGCAGTTATTTGGCTGCTGCCCCGAACCGAATAAGGATGATCTCAAATTACTGGCACCGCTAAACCATCACAGAGATATAATAAGCATTTTAACAGATTTGAGGGGTTTCCTTCCAGTTGGCGTTTCAAGGAAACAACTTTCTACAAAAATAGTCGTGTGTACTCCACGGTGCTTTTCCAAAGAAATTGAAGCTAATTTTTTAAAGTTTGCGAATGTTTCCAAACCCACAGAACTAGTGATCAATTTAGGTTTTGAAGGAAATTCAGAAAGGCTTAAAAAACAGATTCTTTTTTTTGGGGGGGGGGTATATTTTTTATTGTTGATAGTATTACAGCTGTTTCCCGTTAACCTCTCCTTTACTCCCCGCAACCAGCCCCCCAAATCTTCACCACTTTATTACCTGTGTCCATGGGCTATGTCTATCCTATATAATAAAAGCATAGTATGCAAATTGTCCCCTAGACCAGGAGGTCATCCGGGAGTTCAACCAGGGGGTGGCAGCAGGGGCAGGTGGCTGGGGGAAGGGAGGGAGTACCTGGCCGGCAGCCAGCAGCTGCTAGGGACCCTACCAGTGCATGAATTTCATGCACTGGGCCTCTAGTAGGTATATAAGTCCTTCCCCCCAACCCCACATCAAAGTATGTCAGTCTGTTCCTTGCCTCCCTGCTTTGGGTCTTATTGTATTGGTCAATTCATTTTGTTCATTAGATTCCACAAGTAAGTGAGATCGTGTGATATTTGTACTTTGCTTGACTTTTTAAAAAATATATTTTTATTGATTTCAGAGAGGAAGGAAGAGGGAGAGAGAGATTGAAACATCAATGATGAGAATCATTGATTGGCTGCCTCCTGCACGCCCCCTACTGGGGATTGAGCCCACAACCCGAGCATGTGCCCTTAACTGGAATCGAACCTGGAACCCTTCAGTCTGCAGGCCAACACTCTATCCACTGAGCCAAACTGGCTAGGGCAGTGGTCGGCAAACCGCAGCTCACGAGCCACATGCGGCTCTTTGGCCCCTTGAGTGTGGCTCTTCCCAAAATACCACGTGCGGGCGCGCATGTACAGTGCGATTGAAATTTCATGGCCCATGAGCAGAAGTCAGTATTTTGTGGAAGAGCCACACTCAAGGGGCCAAAGAGCCGCATGTGGCTCGCGAGCCTCAGTTTGCCTACTACTGGGCTAGGGCCTTTGCTTGACTTTTTAAAACAGGATTTCAGTTGTCCTTTTGCAAGTACCAAAAGCATTTGGGAGAGGAGAGGTTTTTCCCCCACTTCTACTAACCTGAACTTCATTCATTCATTTATCTGATTATCAACGAATATTCATTTGAACTTCTTATATATGCAAGGTCCTGTGTTAGTGCTAAAGTATTAAAGATTAAAAAAAATACCTTATGGAGTGACAAATATACAGTGAATAATTACCGTAAAATATGATCAGTGTTGCAACAGACATGAGTATCATATACTTTGTTAGGTTTTGACTAGGAATGTATAGCGAAGTTGAAAAGTGCTTCACAAAAAAAGTTAATATTTACACTGGATCTTGATGTTTAAGAAAGAATTTTCAAAATAGGGGAAAAAAAGTATTTCCAAGTGGAATGAAAAAGTAAACATTTATGGGCAGCTGCCATGTCCCACAGCCAAAGCTAAGCTCTCTCACGTGGTTGCCTCTTTTAAATTCATAATTGTGTGGTATTTGAATTAATCTCCTCACTTGTATAAAAGGAATAAATATGTATTTAGTGTCACAGCGCTATGATATGTGTCAGGGGAGATACTAGAGAAATGTCTGAGTAGGAGGAAAACAGGGCCATGGAGATCAGTGATCAGAGAATGTCAGTCAGGGCTGGGAGGACCTCACAAACCCCATCCATCCAACTTCCTCCTTTTAAAGATCAAGCCCATGGACTGGCCTAATGTAAGTAATGGCAAAGGCAGGCTGAATGGGCGCCTGGGGGTTCCGCTCTACAGAGCAGAACTTTTTCCTCAATAGTGTGTCGCCAGAGCCTTGTCAGCTGGTTTGTACAAGATTCCTTTCTGTGTTCTACTGTTTAGTGTCGCAATTATAATATTACTAACACTTTTATCACATAATCTCCCCTTTTTAAAAATTCTGCTGCTTTTCCCTCTCTTTTCATTGCTTTCCTACCTAGTGGTTCCTTTAGCAGGACTGATCTGAGTGAGATAGTGATGGTAAACTTTAAATGAAGCACTTTGCTAAGAATGTGAAGATAGATCATATGCTGGAATTTGACTCTAAGGTCTTTATAGCCGGTGGGGGAAATGATCTTGCATATTAAGCACGTAAATTCTCCTAAGTGCTTTACATCTGTTGTTTTCTCTAATATTTACAGCAATTCTATGAGGGATGTACTCTCATGCACCTAATTAAAGAGAACACCATGATACCATGAATTGAGAATGTCCTCAAAGTAACACAGCTGGAAAAAGATGGAGCCATGACTCAAACCCAGCCACTTGGACTCTAGATCAGCCTCTCTTAATCACTAACTTAAAGAAAATAAAAACAAATAAATATAGAACGTCACGTATGCTAATTCCATGGATGCACAAAGGAAAGGGAAGAGGGGGACAGATGGCTTCATGGAGGATGCCTCTTTGGGGGCAAGCTTGGGAAAATGAAGTAGAGAGGGACTGATGGGAGGTGAGGAGAGGAAGGCATTTTAGGTGGGTGGAGGCATGATCCGCGGAAAGCTTGAGAATGGTAAAGAGCATGTCGGTTTCTGAGCACAGAATGTGTAGGAGGAAGAGAGCCCAGAGAGGTAGGCTTGGCCTGTGAGGAGCTTGAGTACTATGCTATGAAATTTGAATTATATATTTTTTAAAGAAATAGACAGGTACTAAACATGTTTTAAAGGATCTGCAGATAGGAGTAACATGAGCATTTTAGGAATAATTGCCTAGTCAGCAGTGCAAAGAGTTAGAGCCAGGGGGTTTTATGTGCATCTTTCATATTAAAATTTAGAATCGGAATGAAGGGTAACTCCAGTGGGAATGGGAATAAAAAGGGAAAATGTTTATGACCCAGCCATCTGGGCCTTGATTACAGGCCAAGAAGCATGTACAGACATTGAAAAGAATGAACGAAGGAAAAATCATGCTTAGAATGAACTTAGAATGACAAAGGGGAATCTGAGGCCAGGGAGAATCTCTAAAATAATCCAGGGCAGGTGAGGGCCTGAACGAAATATCAGGGTCGCTGTGGATGTAGAATTAATGGCACACCGTCATTGATTTGATAGGAATGCTGTGGGAAGGGGGGCAGAATCCAACGTGCCTCTGAGGTTTTGAGAGAATAGTAGTAAGAGTAATAAAAAGTCATGAGTAGAAGCAGATTTGAGAGTTATTTTCTGAGTGTTTGGAACTGACAGTAATCCCTGTGGATCTATTCAGTGACGCTGAGCTTCTGGCTGCGAGCACACTGAATTGCAGCCTGATTGTAGGCTGAGCTAAAAATAGACGAAGCTTTCATGATGACCAACATCCTGTGTCATTCTCTGGTCTCTTGTAACATGAACCCACTTTGCACATGACATTTTGCTTTGAAATATCACATTCAGAGGCAAGTAATATCAGTACCACTTGAAAGGCTTCCCTTGTATCAAATAGAAATTAATACATTTGATCATTACTTTCTAGAGAGTGTAGTCCACTTATAAGCCTTAAAGTCTTCATCATTGCAGCTCAGCATAGCAGGGCCAGAAGAAGCTGGAGGGAATTATAATACCCAAATCCCTGGATACATATTGATTTGATGTCAAACAACCCACTTCCATGAAGGAGACAATGTAATCAAATATACACACGGGTTGGCATAAGGCAAGATTCTATAAATAAGAAAAAAAAGAATGTATAAAATATATTTTTTTAATTTTTCAGTAATTCAGACACTGGTCTGTATCTATCAGATGCTCAAAAATATTATACAGTTTTTATAATTATGAGTAACTCATTTATGTATGCTCTATTGGGTATTTAGAAATCATAACAAATTCAACATGAGCATTAGCTCAATCCTTCTAATAGCACTATAAGTATTAGGATACCTGTAGTGTATAATTTTATCGATGGGGAAGTTTAAGGAGCTGCTTGAAGCCCCACTAACATGTTGCATAGCCAGATTCAAAGCCCAGGCCTTCCTGACTCCAAAGTCTGTACTCTTTACAGTTATGCTGTCCTCCATCCATTTCTTTTTGTAAAATTTATCTTTATTGTTGAAAGTACTACAGAAGCCCCTTCCTTTCCCCCCTTGACCCCTTCTAGCCTGCACCTGCCCCCTGCCCCAGGCCTTGCCCATACTATTTTTGGTGTCTATGGGTTATGCATATATGCATATACAATCTTTGGTTAATCCCTTCCCACCCACCCACCCACTCACCCCGACTTCCCTCTGAGATTCCTCACTTTGTTCCACGCTTCTGTGTCTCTGGATCTATTTTGTTCATCAGTTTATTTTGTTCTTGAGGTTACACATGTGAGTGAGATCATGTGATACTTGTCTCTCTCTGACTGGCTTATTTCGCTTAGCATAATACTCTCCAGGTCTCTCTATGCTGTCTCAAAGTGTAAGAGGTCCTTTTTTGTTTGTTTGTTTGTTTGTTTGTTTGTTTTGCTGCCACTGCTGCATAGTATTCCATTGTGTAGATGTACCACAGCTTTTTTACCCACTCATCTGATGGGCACTTGGGCTGTTTCTAGATCTTAGCTATGATAAATAATGCTGCTATGAACATAGGGGTGCATATATACTTTCTGACTGGTGTTTAGGGTTTCTTAGGATATATTCCTAGAAGTGGGATCACTGGGTCAAATGGGAGTTCCATATTTAATTTTTTTAGGAAACTCCATACTGCTTTCCATAGTGGCTGCACCAGTCTGCATTCCCATCAGCAATGTACTAGGGTTTCCTTTTCTCCACATTTTTGCCAGCACTTGTCATTTGTTGATTTGATGATAGCCATTCTGATAGATGTGAGGTGATAACTCATTGTCATTTTAATTTGCATCTTTCTGATGATTAGTAACTTTGAGCATTTTTTCATATGTCTCTAGGCCATCCACTTTGGAGAAGTGTCTATTTAGGCCCTTTGCCCATTTTTTAATTAGATTGTTTGTCTTCCTTTTATTCAGTTGTATGAGTTCATTATATATTTTGGATACTAACTCCTTATGAAATGTATCATTGGCAAATATGTTCTCCCATACAGTGGGCTCCCTTTTCATTTTGTTGATGGTTTCTTTTGCTGTGCAGAAGCTTTTTATTTTGATGTGGTCCCATTTGTTTATTTTATCCTTTGTTTCCCTTGTCCTAGGAGATGTATCAGCAAACATATTGCCACGAGAGATGTCTGACATTTTGCTGCCTATGTTTTCTTCTAGGATTTTTATGGTTTCATGACTTACATTTGAGTCTTTTATCCATTTTGACTTTATTCTTGTGTATGGTGTAAAGTTGGTGGTCTAGTTTCATTTTTTTTTTTGCATGTATCTCTCCAATTTTTCCAACGCCATTTATTGAAGAGACTGTCTTTAATATGTGCTCTTGTCTCCTTTGTCAAATATTAATTGAGCATAATGGTTTGGGTTGATTTCTGAGGTCTCTGTTCTGTTCCATTGATCTATATGCCTCTTCTTATACCAGTACCAGGCTGTTTTGATTACAGTGGCTTTGTAGTATAACTTGATATCTGGTATTGTGATCCCTCCAACCTTGTTTTTCTTTCTCAAGATTGCTGTAGCTATTTGGGGTCTCTTTTGGTTCCATATAAATTTTTGGAGTATTTGTCCTAGATCTGTGAAATATGCTGTTGGTATTTTAATAGGGATCCATTTCTCTTTTTTTTAATATATTTTATTGATTTTTTTTTACAGAGAGAGGAAGGGAGAGGGACAGAGAGTTAGAAACATCGATGAGAGAGAAACATCGATCAGCTGCCTCCTGCACACTCCCCACTGGGGATGTGCCGCAACCAAGGTACATGCCCTTGACCAGAATCGAATCCAGGACCCTTGAGTCTGCAGGCTGATGCTCTATCCACTGAGCCAAACTGGTTAAGGCGGGATTCATTTCTTTTAAATCCTGTCTATGAAGAGCAGTGCTGGCTCTACAACCCAGGACTTAGTGGACAGCACCCATAGATTGACCTTTATTTAGGGTGAGAAGTGACCTGAAGCATAAACGTGGCTCCTCTAAGGCTTCAGAGTAGCCAGCAGCTCTACCTGAAAAGCCAAGAGTCCCCTTCTTCCCATTGTAATCTCATCTGCTAGTCAATGCACAACCACCATGCTATCTGTCTGCTATATGTTTCCTTCCAATATTTCTGTTTCCTCTTCATATGATTTATTAGGAAAAAACATGCCAACCTGCTTCTTCCTAGTTCTACCCTAAACCCCCAAATAACGATGATGTTGTTTTTCTCTATTCAGATGCCTCCTTATTTTTCCCCAAGAAATGAGTGTAAAACTTAAAATTTTGTTGCACGTTTAACCATTCTCCTCACCTTGTTCTAAGTATTAGAGTTACTTCTCTCAGACACCTTTGAAAACAAAACATTATTCAAGGAAATGAGCTTTGGGAAACTGTAACCTTTAAAACAAATATTTAAAATAATATAATACACGATATTTCCTCCTTTGGAGATTTTGAAGCTGTATTTTGGGTGTAAATTGTGCAAGCCTCACTTTATTTCCAAGGGAATGACATTAATTTGATTGAGTTCTGTAAAGTATAGAACAATCTGTAAAGGAAGGGAATTGGATAATGGATGGTATTTGTTTATAAAGGTCTAAACATTGTAGATCTCATATAGTTTAACCTCTTTTGTCCTATTTGGGAGTAGAAAGTGGCCTGGAATATCTAACAACAGAAGGCCACTGCTTAAAAATATCTATCAGCCAACAGCAAATTTCCACTAGTTTAGGACACGTATTAATTCTACAAATATCCATAAGGAGGGTGAATATTATGGACTAGACATAGTGATGATTAGGGACCTCAATGATCTGGAAATTTGCCTAAAAGAAATATCTTGTTGAAAGAAAAAGTTCTGCCAATTTATTTATTTGCTTTCCAGACAGTTACTTTTTTCTTAAGGAGAAACACAACAGAACATTCGGGAGTGATCATGAAGATAGCCAAGAAACCAGGGCATGTTTGCCCCAGAGAAAACACAGGTGAAGGCGTACTTGCCTTAAAATGTGGACAATGGGTAGATACAGAGATAAAGGCTTCCGGCTTAATAGAAGAAAGAACTTTCTGATGATCAGAGTTACTTAAAGATGAAAAGGACTGCCTTTCTTTTCTTTTCTTTTTTTAAACATATTTTATTGATTTTTTACAGAGAGGAAGGAAGAGGGAAAGAGAGTTAGAAACATCGATGAGAGAGAAACATCGATCAGCTGCCTCCTGCACACTCCCTACTGGGGATGTGCCCGCAACCAAGGTACATGCCCTTGACCGGAATCGAACCTGGGACCCTTGAGTCCGCAGGCTGATGCTCTATCCACTGAGCCAAACCAGTTAGGGCAGGACTGCCTTTCTTAATGGACAAGATTGATCCAAACTGCAGAATCTTGTCAAGTATATGCAAATAATATAGTGATGTTGGTCACATTATGAGTCACTGACATCCTAGCTTACTAAGTAGGAGAATTGTTTGTGAATGTTGTTTATTTGGAAGCAGGAACAGGGAGTAGGACAAAGGAAGGAAGATAAATGGAAAAGAGGAATCTGGAGGAGCAGTTAATGAATACAAAGCCAACTCCCCAAGCCCCTTGACCTTCTCTTTCATTGGAAACAGAAGTTTCTAGGACATTTAGCACTGCCCTGGATGACTACCAAGGTTCTGACGTACACATGGATACTAATTTGTGTGTGTGTAGAACCCACCCAAGTGATATGTTGGAATTTAAGTGAATGCCCTTTGGGGATTCTGTGACTTAATTCAAATATATATTCACATGGTGGGAACTTAAAACCAGAGAGGGAAATATTTGATTAGTTCTTTCCATATTACACTTTATGTCCTTCTGTGTTTTTAAGAAGGGTTGTCTCTGCTGGCTTATTTTCCATCTTGTTCATGTTCATTAATTCCTCTAAAGGCTAAAGCCATAATCATTGGTTTATATAATATAACCAGAAAAAAATTCTCGAAATAGTAAATGAAATATTGTTATTTTATATAGTTCATTATAGAGAATTGGGAAAATAGAAAAGAGCAAAAATAACATTAAAGTCAGCAATCACTCCACTACTCAGAGATAATCACTGTTTATGTTGTGATATATTGCCTTAGCTTTGTTAGTATCAAAATAATAATTTTTGCAATATAAAAAAGTACATAATATTTTGTATTCTGTTATGTTAAAATTAAAATGTGTTCATAAGTGTTATAGGTATTAAAATGTGCTTATAACATAAGTGTTATAAGCATTTTATCATAGCCTAACACATTCTAAGAAAACATGATTTTAAAGACTAAATTTTAGTTAGTTAGCCCAGTCTTCTTCTTCAGGATACTTCCATACAATCTATACCTCCTAAAAAAATATTTGCCTTTTCTCATTTTAGTAGACCTCTCCAACTTCCTACCTTACTCAAAGCTAAACAAAATGTATTCTTTATCAAGATAAACTCATTTCTTCATGTCTCTGCATTAGAGAGTTGAGCATCCTTAGAATGTTGATATTCCCTTTTGAGCTTGAAAATTAGATGTCTTTCTTAACTGCTTCTT
The DNA here is from genome assembly GCF_000147115.1 of Myotis lucifugus. Taxonomy (NCBI): domain Eukaryota; kingdom Metazoa; phylum Chordata; class Mammalia; order Chiroptera; family Vespertilionidae; genus Myotis; species Myotis lucifugus. The sequence goes on along the minus strand of NW_005871063.1, from coordinate 13,685,552 downwards.
TCCTTTGACATGATAATACCATTATTAGAGAGTCAGCATGAGACAGCAGAGAGTGCACACGCTGTAGAGTCAGACGGATCTGAATTTAAATTCTGATTCTGCCGTTTATGAACACCATCCAAGTATATATTGGACAAGATCATTTACCTTTCTCTGAACCTTAGTTCCTCTTCTGTAAAATGAACTGGTTTTATCGATTGAGACAACATTCTTGAAGTTCCTTGGTTATTATAAACCAATACTTATAAGTAAGTGCTCAATGAGTATAAATTCTCTTCCGTTTATGCCTTGATAAGCTCACCTATCCCTTTTCCCCAAGATCTCTCATCACCATGTTTTTGTCAGCCACACAATCAACACCTCTAAAGCTATAAGGTTGAATGGCAGAAACTTTTCTATTGTAATTATGTATGGTCGTTATTCTAGAGAGAAAGCAGAGGACTTTAACTTAGGAGAGGCAGGAGGGCGTTATAAATATGCATGGGAGAGGAACTCATAGAAGTAAATGCAGTTCATTAAAAGGTTGATTAATTGAAGGGAGAAATCTTTTTAAAAATCTCTCCCAGCTGGAGGAGATAAAGACCGGTATTTTAGTGGTAAATTGAAAAACAATCCTGTGTATTAATTGGTAATTACTGCCACCAAGTGGTAGGAAAATGCTTCTTTAGAGACTGGAATCCATAGCCTTTGGGGGGAAAGTTCCCTTGTCACAATTTAGTGATTACATGGTGGACCCACCCTTATTCCATTTCTTCCCATTGCGTCATATCCGCCCAAGCTGTGATCTTCATTAAATGGAAAGCTGTCTTTGGTTTTTGTTACCACGCTGCCAAAATATCCTCCTGTCAAAAGAGAAATCTAAGGCTTATTTTGATCTTTGTCTCAGGAGCTTCCTCTAGTGCAGAAAGGAAAAAGCAACGTGACTGCAATGAATGCTGAGAGACTTGGAGGTGAAACAATGATTGGAAAATCCTAATTTAGTTCCATCTCTAGAGTTAGAAAGGCCAATGCTTGGATACTTGGTCTGCCGCTTATCAGCTGCATAATGTGAAATGATTAGTCTCAGGATCCGTTTTCTAAGTAGAATATGAGGATTAAATTAGATGATGTACGTACAATGTTTAGCCCAGGGCCTGGTCTCTAGCAAGTGCTCAGTAAATGTTAGGCCATTCTTTTTTTTTAAATATAGTTTTATTAACTTCAGAGAGAAGGGCTAGGGAGAGAGAGAGAAACATTGATGATGAGAATCATTCATCAGCTGCCTCCTGCACTCCCCCTACTGGGGATCAAGCCCACAACTCAGGCATGTGCCCTGACTGGGAATTGAACTGTGATTTCCTGACTGGTAGGTTGATATTCAACCACTGAGCCACACCCACCAGGCTAGCCCATTCTTATTACCATGCCTATTACATACATTTACATTCCCTAAATCTAAATATTTATTGTTAATACAATAATTGTTAATATAATCCAACCCAACCCTAAAGAGGTAGAAGCTAAGAAGGTAAAATAAACGCAGCAGCAAACTTTGCCAACCGTGAGAGGGATATTATATGATTTCTCTAATTCCAAAGAGAGAAGAACTAAGGAGAGAAGACAGGAACAAAAAAAAAACTCTCTACATTCTCAATCAAATCTGGCAGTAGTTACTTTCTACTGAGGTTCTGGGCAAGGCAATTACTAGTAAATCCCCTTTTAGTTCCCCTAACTCACACTGTGTTCTAAAGAATATGAATTAATTAATTCTTTGGAAAGTTGCCTGCAAAATAAAACCCATATATGGATGCCAACTATAATTTTATACACTAGGAACCATAAAGTGCCATCTATTATTAACCTTAAGTAAAAAGAAAGGTAAAAATAGCAAGGCTATTTTTGCAGTGATAGTAAACTGTTATCTGACATTCTATTTTCAGCAGCCTCAATTAAGCAGTACTTCCATACATTTATATATTGTCTTGACTAATTTATGGTCAGAAAAATAAATAGCCCAGGACACTGAGGAGCCTAAAATGAAAATGTCTTCTGTTTCATCAGAGATGGATTGCATAGAGTCACATGTTTGTCACTAAACTCCAATTCTTTGAAAATTGATCATCTAGCCATGCGGTATATTACCCTCAACCGGAATGTCAGTATAGTTCACAGGATCCTACTTCAGCCCCTTGTCAGAATTATACCAACCTGCCCTCTGTACCCCAAGAGGTGGTCATTCGGTCACTCCCTGAACACCTCCAAAGGGACCTCATTAATTTTATGAGGCCCCCCAAGCTACTTTGTGGACAGGTCTATTCATCAGAAAAATATTCCCGGTAATGAGTGAAAATTTCCCTCCGTGTAACTCATATGCATTATTCTTAGTTCTAGAATATAAATCCAAGAACAATAGTTAGCATTCTAGACTACCCCCATGTCCCAGGTAGTCCAAAGAACCCAACTTTTGGTACTATTACCTTCATCCTATGAATTGGTACACGCTACAGCACACAAGGTAACCTGTTCTGCATAGCTTATCTTTGACCAATCATGTGATCAAATGGACAGGGATTTTTATGTTCTCAGCACTTTAAAATCAATAAAAATAAAGAACCTTGAGGTACTCAATTTTTTAAAATCTGGATAGAGATCAGAGGGAAAAGCAAAGAGGTCACCATTTTCATTAAATCAACTCATGGAATACTCCAAAGGATGATTTCAGTTGGAAGCAGGTGATCCTGGAGGCGGCCTGTGGCCCTTCGTCTCCTCAGGTTTGATATCCTCTTGAAATCATCAGTACTGGGTCCTTCAGACAGGACGTGGTAAGAACACAGCCTGCATCTTGGGTGAGTTGTGCAACAGGGAGTGGACCATCGCCCTGCATCTGACACGTTCTTTGTTAATTTTGCTGTCATACCCCTACCAAGCCTTTTTTTTTTTTTTTTAACAATGTCAGCTTATCTTAGTTGTCTTGAGGAGATAAACAGAAAAGGATTTATTTAATGTTAGGCTTTATCCACAATGGAACTGGAGATACAGCCCATAACCTGAGGCTGAATATAGGAGGAGAGTGACTGTGAGGAAAGACAGAACAGAATTTCAAAGGGAAGGTTAAAACTCAGGTGACAGGCACACTAGGATAGCTGTTCTTCTCTCCAGAAAGGTTTCTCTTGAAGCGTTTCCTTGGGAACATTTTATGTCTTCTCTATCAAAAGAATATTTTTGGTGAGATGTTTCTAATATACGGAGAGCTGTTGTGAAACAGGGTGTTAGCACAAAACAAGCAATAATTTGGGAACCCCAATCTTCAGCTCTCATTGAACTTATGCCACTGACGTGCTGTGTGATTTTTGGCACATTCCTATATCCGCAAAATGGAAATGTTAAAGAGGGTGTTTTTTTCCAGCCTTCCCAGAAATACTGAGAGGGATAACCCAAATAATAAGTGTTACAAACTATTGCAAAAGTAAACTACGGAAATTTGAGAATTGATCTCAACAGAATACTTAAGAAGGTGTTTCCGTTTGGAAAAATAGCCCCGGACACCGAGGAGCCTAAAATGAAAATGTCTTCTGTTTCATCAGAGATAAATTGCAGAGAGTCACATTTTTACAGTAAATAAGAATCAAAAAAGGGACTGGATGGTGAAGGGAGAGGCCCATCTGCTAAGACCTCCTGTGCATGTTCTTCCAGGAAGGCAAATATTCTTTGTGCTGGAGAGTGCAGCATTTCATACTTTCTTCAAGGACTATATCCGAAGTGTATGTTTATGCTCCAAAACTCCTTTTTTTTTTTATTTTGCCACGTTATTATTTCTTCCTGAAATCTTTGTGCGGTTTTCAGTAAAAGCACACCTTAACTCCAGGAAATAGGAAACCTGTCAGATTAAATCTTTTTGCTCCTTTAAGTGCCAGAACAGATTGTCTGGCTCTTTTGTGTGTAGACGTTATTTTTTATACACTGTAGTATCATCTCATAATACTACCAAATCATATACGTGACTATACAGCTACACTGGCATAACAAAGTTGCTGAGTAACGAATCAGGAGAAGCCTGGAAGGTGGGTTCCAATTGTTTATGATGGTCCTCTTTATCCAGAGAAAGCCGAAAGCCATCGTGTGAATAACACAAATCAATGAGGCTCAGAAACCACCATTCAGAGGTATTTTGAACAATTCAGAAACTCGGCATCCCCCCTGGACCCTTTACCAGGTTACGTTTATAAACCTTCCACACCACTATGGCACTTCAATGACAATGATTGCTTCCAAAACTTAGGCCTCAAAAACCTCTCTCCAGATTCATTTCCCGGAATATGCTTGGTTTAACAGCCTGATTCATGTTCTTGTAAGATAGTTTCAGATTATTAAGGCAATGAGAAATTTATGATCAGTTTCAATTTTTATAAGTTTTCCAATGACCTTTTTTGAGATTTGACTTACAAGTCTCTCTATTTGCCTTGTCAAGTTTTTAGGCAATCTACCTGAACCAGGTACGGGAAAGATGCAATGCATGTTTGCCCTTGTTTAAAACCAGTTTGAACTTAACTACTAGTAAATAGCTTTGTGGAGAGAAGGGACACTTTCCCCTTAGGAAATTTCAGGTGAGCTATAAATAATGCTCTGCAACTCTTTGGTTACCCCTGGTGTTTGGAAACACCTTATTCTGGTTGACTCTTTCCAACCTCTTGGTTTTCACAGTCCCTTTATGTTTACTGACAGGCTTTGGCATAAATATATTCAAAAAGAAAACTATAATGTTCTACCTGATCCAAAATATTTATTATAAGAATTGTTGGGAACAGAGGAAGCCTAGCTAACGAATATAAATTATAATGCTGAATCACACCATGCAATTAAAGATTTTCTGTGTTTATTTTGCAAGACTCTAATCAACTGGTCCTGACTTTCTTACAAGATAGAGGGAGGCAGATAGAGAAAGAGATGACTAAGAAACATTTGGGAAAGAAAACTTCCCATTTGTTAACACCCTTTAGAAAAGCAATTCTCTCATTCCTTGGAGGCTCCATATGGAATACTGGTAGCCCCACCTTCACTTATAAATCTTGGTGTCTGGTCACCAAAAATGATTCACCCTCATGGGAACCAGAGGGAAAAAAAAAAGCTTAAAGGATCTTTAAAGCCCAAATATACCCTCAGTGCTATGATGGGAAAATGAACCTGTCAGAGATAAAACACGTAAAACTGGCCAGGCAAAGGCATAACATGTCTACAATAGGATCCAGAAACATTAACATCAACTTCCTCTCCTGTGGTTGATGGAAATATGTATGACCAAAACACTCTTACTTCTGCTAGGATGCTTCTGTTAACTGGCTTAGTCCCTGGGGATGGAGATTCTCTAGGAGAGTTTAAACCCTCCAGGAAAGAGAAAACACCGGGTTCATCAGCTACGCCTGGTGTTCAGTTCTGATATCAGATGTCCATTGCTGCTCCGTGGTGGGTCCCACCTCCAGGCAGCTTATGGTGGGGCCAGCTCATTAAGCCAAACTAGAAAAGTCAGTCAGTCCTAGGCTTTCAGACAGGTTTGATTTGCCAAGTATAGTACCTAATGGCTTAAACAAAATAAAAAAAAACACACCCACAAAGTAACAAAGCAATTTTTAAAAATTTGTATTCTGACATTTTAACTCCCTAAAGCTTTTAGTGATCGGTTTTACATTATTTGATCTTGACTGAATAAAAAGTACCTGGATTTCTTCCAGGATCAAATTTCTGAGTGGGATTGGGATGTAATGCGTGCATCAAGGTTAAAGGGTGATTATAGGGGAGATGGAACTATAGTCACTAAGCACAGTTGCTGCAGAACAGCCAGTGCGAGGCAGTAGCATTCAGAGGAGAGTGCTGCTGAGACACTGCCCAGTTTCTAGTTTCAGGAAGTGGAAAAGGCTATTTTGTGTCTATTCTGAAGCCAATCCTGGTGTTCTCAGAGAAAATGAATGGACAGCTGGGAAATATACCCATAGGTTACTTTCCCAAGTCATCTTGTTTCACATAATTAAGAACACAAGCTAACATAATGTTGTATATCAATTATACCTCAGTAAAAATTTTTAAATTTTTTTTAAAAAGATCATAACCTTTTCTAGTTTGGGAAGTGACTTCTCACCTTCAAAAAGAATGTGGCAATGATCACTCAGTGCCAAGGTAAGATCTTTCTCAGTGATTTTTGTGTCAAAAGGTCTAATGCTGACATATAAAGAGCATCTGAGGTTTGAGAAGGAAATTTTGAAACCCGTAAAGCTATGATTGTGACATTTAAAAGGTCAATACCATTCAAATTATTTTAAAATGCTACCATTGAGAAGAGAATTAGCTTAATCTGATCAACCATGAGTACTTCAGAAAAACAAAAAAGAAGTTAATTGGATTTTATTCAGTGAAAAGACTAATTACAGCCAGTTATGTATCTTGAAATTGGCTAAATTTGATTAATTTCTTTCCCTCCCCACGTATATTGTAAACACATTCATCCATCCATCTACTAACTCATTCATTCAGTTTCAAATTCCATTATGTCATCTAGAAACTTTATTTCAACAGCACAGCTTTGTCTGAGTAGCTGTGGCAAAGTTAGATATAAAAATAGAAGTTCTCTCACCATAACAGTACCAATTATGGCAAATGAAGTAATACATTCAATTGTATTTCTGTGTAATGTGAGGTTCAAAAGTGTTTCTTTGCTCCAAAATTTATTTTCTTCATTGATTTGCCCCTCATGGAGTAAAATTTCCTTTTTCAATCCATTTGTTTTTTTCCAGAGAGTTGAGGGACTTAAAATGCTTTGGACAAGAAAAGCTTTATTTCTGCTACTATCATGAACATGTAGAACTACAAAATCTCTTCTGAATAAAGATGAAGTATGTTGGTCATGGAAGATGAAGCCACATCTACTTTAATATGTAGTGGTTTATGATTTGTCATATTTAACTCAGAATAAACCACATTCAGCTTTCAATCTCAATTCACCATGATAAGCTCTGTTTATTTCAGAAGGATGACCTCAATTCCTGTAAGCTACTCTATGGCACTTTTGGATTTGTGCCTGAAAGCTCTGCCCCTAGCAGGTTCCAAATTCAATTCCATTAAACATGCAAAACCAACCTGTGTAAAAGCAGACAAGGTGATGGCCTTACATGTTGGGACTGAAGAAAACTAAGCAGAGCTCCTAGACAGCCAAAATATGGCCGGCCAACCTCCTTTCCAAAGACACATTCTAAAAACAGATACCCAGCCAGTGCTGCTCAGTGGTTGAGCATTGACCTATGAACCAGGAGGACACGGTTCACTTCCCAGTCAGGGCACATGCCCGGGTTTGGGCTCGATCCCCGAGTGAGATGTGCAGGTGGCAGCAGAACAATTATTATCTCTCATTGTTGATGTTTCTATCTCCCTTTCCCTCTCCCTTCCTCTCTAAAATCCATAAAATATATTTTAAAAAATAAATAAAAACATGTAGAGTAGGGAATTTTCATTCGTTTTTTTCTTTGTAAATACCCACAAGGAGTATGGAACCTTGAGTCATTCACGAATCTATACGTTTTCAGAATGTGTCCAGGACGACGGCAGCCTGTACTTTGGAGTCAAGGAGTTCTGCTGGTGTTTCTTCAATCTCAGCCCTAAGGCCATTATCTTGCCTGCCTATACACAAGGCTGGGAGTCATTCACTAGTAAGAATGAGTCGTGACGGGCAATTGTTTCCTAATACCTCAAAAATAGTTTTGTCTTGAACAAACAGAAGGCTACTCATTGAACTTTTTGAATAGTAACACTTATACATGGCTCAAACATAAGTTACCGAAAGTATTCGGTGAAAATTTAGCCACCTTCATTCAGCTTCTAGCACTTCTCCAAACAAGGTAATCACAGCTCATTGTTTCTTATATTTTTCCAGAATTACTTTATACATGTAAGAGCAAATATGTATGTAAATTATATTTGCATTTTCACACAAAAAGCCCACTTGCTACACATGCAGTTCTACAGCTTATTTTTATCACTTAACCAGATAGTTGGAGAACTTTACAGATCAGTGTATAGAGAGTTTTCTCACATTTTTTAATAGATACAAAGAAATCCATTGAATTTAATCCATTGTCTATTGATTGACATTTGGGATTGCTCCCTTTGCATGGTTGCTAACAACGCTAAAATAAATAATCCGATACAGATCATTTTGCAGACATGCAGCTATATCTTTTGGATAAATACCGAAAAGCACAATTGTTGGGTCATATGGAAAGTCTGTGTTTGGCTTTGTAAGAAACTGCCACTCTCACTTCCAAAGTAACTGTGCCATTTTCCACTCCTACAAGCAAGAAATGAAAATTCCTGTCGCTCTACACCACCAGCAGTTGATATCACCAGTTTGTTTGTTGTTGTTTTATTGTATTCTAGCCATTTAATAGGTGTGTGGTGCCACTTCATTGTTGTTTAAATCCATAATTTTTCATGACAAGTGATGTTGAATATTTTTTCCTACTTTTATTTGACATTGGCAGATCTTCTTTAGTCAGGTCTGTTCAGACCTTTTGCCCATATTTTAATTCAATTGTTATTTCCTTGTCATTGATCTTGTTTGATGTCAATCTATTACTTTCCAATACTTTTTACAATGATGATTATTTGTATATGTGACTTCTTATGCCTACTTTCTCAATTCCCAATACAAATTTAGTCAGATTCTTCCACATAATAGTGTGTCCTGCCCAATTCCAGTTCTAACTAACTAAAAATTTTGAAAAGATTAGGGGCCTAGGGGGAAAACCTGTTTACAATGATGAAAGCAGGGCACTGGGTAGAATAAGTTAAAAGATAATGAAATAAGGATCTCTATTTTTAAGATCCATTAGAGACCAAACAGTTCTGACACTCTGACCTTATGTCATAAACAAGCACTTGATGTTTCTCCCTTGAAGAGCACTTTACGTAGCTTCGCGTTGGTTCATATCTGGCTGAGAGTAATTAAGGGGAACATCGATGCCTCAGCGGTGAGCTCTGAAGTGAGCAGTTCTGCTGATAAAGCACTGGCGAGCACCCTGCATGCAGTGCTGACGTTAAGAACACACTGAAGGTTTTAAAATACTGGAGAGATTTAAAAATCCTGATGCCTGAGTCCCAACCTGGAAATTCTGGTTTTTAATTGGTCAAGGTATCAGGAATTTTTAAAGCTAATACACAGCCAAAAATCACTGTCATCAGGCAGGCTTTCCAACTTGATAAACTTTCCCCATTTTACACAGATAATTTATACTGGAATCCCTGGAGACATGAGATCCCAAATGGAAGGAAGCCGATGGCAGGGAGGCCGGCCTTAGATGTCTAGCCAGGGTGTCCTGTAAGAAAATCACAATCCCATCAGCACAGTATCAAAAAAAAAAAAAAGAAGAAGAAGAAGAAGAAGAAAAGGAATTGCTCAGCACACTAGCATTTTGTGAACTAAACTACAAAATAACACTTTTAAAAGAGTCCAGTTGTCATTTTAACCGGTGACTGAAGTAGAATAAAAACATTCAAGAATTGGTGGTAGCAAAGTAAATCACCAAACTTTTAATCCAGACACAAGGAAAATGCACTATTGAACCAGAGATAGATTTCTCCCATATCGATTAGTCAACATTTAACATTTGTCTGTGTTTTCCTATTATTTTTTCTACACCTTTTTTTCCCTTTATTGATTAAGGTATTACATATGTGTCCTTATCCCCTCAATACCCCCCCCACACACACACACACTCCCCACTCATGCCCTCACCCCCCTGGTGTCTGTGTCCATTGGTTAGGCTTATATGTATGCATACAAGTCCTTTGGTTGATCTCTCCCCTTTCCCCCCACCCTCTCCTGCCTTCCCTTGAGGTTTGACTATCTGATTGATGCTTCTCTGCCTCTGGATCTGTTTTTGTTCATCAGTTTATGTTGTTCATTATATTCCACAAATGAGTGAGATCATGTGATATTTATCTTTCTCTGACTGGCTTATTTCGCTTAGCATAATGCTTCTTTTTAAAAAATTTACTGGTTTTGATAAAATCATATAAAAATCTTTAAAGGTTATCAAAGTATTAAAGCTCATTTGAGATTCAGCTTATTATCTTGAGGGGGAAAATGTAAGCTCGTTTCTATTCACTAATGAGTGTATTTCTGTAGAAGTAAATTTCAGTGAAAATTATTTCATCTAAGGTGGGTAAACGTTATGTGGGGAACAAATTCAATAAGCTGTCTTAAAATAACTCAAAGTTTTCTTTGCTAATCTGAAAGCCCTTAGTAAGCTTACTATTTATTAATGAATGATAATTTTATTTACATGGTTTCCTCTCAACCAGAATTATACATAAATGTGCAATTTAAATGGCCCTATTTCTAACTTAAACAATTTACCATTTTTTGACAACTGTCATTGATAGGTAAATTGATGCAGTTAATTTTGCAAAGCAAATAGGTCAGCCATGTATTTTCTTACAAGAAATTAGGTGCCATCAATATAATATCCCCCCCTTATCCATGGTTTTGCTTTTTGCTCTTTCAGTTACCTGTGGAAAACTGTTGTATGAAAATATTAAATGGAAAATTCCAAAAGTAAAAAGATTATAAATTTAATCTACACCTCATTCTGAGTAAAGTGATGAAATAACATTAACTGTTATAACATAACTGTGATATCAAAGGTTTGGGTTCAACTAACCCTTCTTTTACTTAATAATGGCCCCAAAGCACCAGAGTAGTGATGCTGGCAATTCGGATATGCCAAAGAGAAGCTATAAAGTGCTTCCTTTAAGTGAAAAGGTGAGTATAGTACAATAAGATATTTTGAGAGTGAGAAAGAGACTTCATTTGCATAATTTTTACAGTATCCTATATAATAAAAGCCTGATATGCAAATTGTCCCCTCAACTGGGAGTTCAACCAGGAGTTTGACCAGGGGGTGAGGCCAGCTGGCCAACCACCTGCTGCCCCTCCCCCTGGCCAGCCCTGCCTGATTGGCCCCAATTGGGGCAGGCTGGCCGGACCCCACCAGTGCATGAATTCGTGCACAGAGCCTGTAGTATTATTATAATTGTTCTCTTTTATTATTAGTTATAAATTACTGCGTCTGATTTATAAGTGAAACTTTATCATGGGTACATATGAATAGGACAAAATGAAGTGTATATATAGGGTTTGGAACCCTGCGGTTTCAGGCATCCACTGGGGGTCGTGGAATGCGTCCCCAGTGGATGGGGGGGCTATTGTAGCTTCATCCCCTGTGTTCTTCTGACGTATCTCCAAGGACAGTATTTCTAGCAGGAGGAGGGGGTAGCCATTTTACCTGACATAGTTTGAGAGGTATAAAGAATGTCTCTGTAGAAAAACATGTCCCTGTCTGATGCCTTTTCTTTTCATTAGTGCTAGATTCCCTACCTGTAGGATAGCCCATTGGTTTCTGATGGCTTAGTGGGAATGATTGTATCACACCTCTGCTCTCCCTGAGAAAGTGGGAAAGGACAAGAAGACAATGAATGGAAATAGGAGGAACAGACTCTAAGTTCATTTACTTCCTAATTTTGCCTGGTGGTAAAACTGATTCAACTTTTGCTTAGATCCCACAATTACCCATATCAACCTGACAAAAACAAACTTTCATTAGCGCTTACACTTTTATCCCTTCCTATTCTGGAATGGAGGATGTTCCTTTTCAGCTTTATATGGGAGCATAAATTTTTCCAGCTTCCCTGGAGCAAATGTCATGAGTGAACTACAAGCTAAAAACTAGGCGTTCTTTTACCTTTGGATGTGAAATGATTGTTGTTCTTTTCCTTTTCAGTTTCTTCTTTGTGGCATATGTGGAATACTGTGCGCCAAAAAAAAGTCTGGACTTATCGTAAGTTTCTGCCTTGTTTGTGTTGTGCATTGAAGTATTTGAAATGTCAGAACTCAGATATGGAAATGGTGACTAGTCAACTTTCATATGTTGAATGTGAGTCATTCACAGGGTAGCAAAAGGACTGACAAATAAATCCTGGCTTTTTTATTTTCAAAGAAAAACATCACGATTACTAGTACCCAAGCCAGTTTGCCCAGATTTGAGCATTGGCCTGCAGACCAAAGGGTCCCGGGTTCGATTCCGGTTGGGAACACGTAGTTCAGTTGCAGGCTCCTCCCCAGGCCCAGGCCCTGGTAGCGGCTTGTGCAGGAGGCAACCAATTGAGGTGTTTCTCACACATCGATATTTCTCTCTGTCTTTCCCTCTCTCTTCCACTCTATCTAGGGATCAATGGAAAAATATCGTTGGGTAAGGATTAAAAAAAAGACTATTACAGATTATGAGTAAAGAAAGAAAGAAGGAAAGAAAGAGAGAAAAAGAAAGGCTTTGATATACTCTTTAAATGCATGAATATGCAGCCTTTATGACTTCTGTGGATGACAGTATCCACTTTTCCAATTTATAGACTCCTAAACATTCGCATGAATCCTTCCATAAACTGAAAAAGACATAACTTGAGTTCATGGGAAATTTAACTGTTTAAATATGGAACTGGGCCTAAGCATTGCTGGCTTTGTTTGACTGTCAAGTTAATTTTACAAAGCAGCAAAACAGCTGTGTTGTTATAGTGACAGTTAATTCACAAAGATGTTTCTTTTATTTTTTTATTACTGTGAATGCAAATGTAAGTGTTTTCAGATGCTTTATGGTGTATCCTGGGCTTCGGGGTATGGAACATGCTCCCAGTTAACTCCGATGTTGGCTGGAGGACAGCTTCTGCGTGCTCGAATGTGGCTTCCCCGCTGCCTTCCACAGCATTTTATGAGAGTTTGGAAAGAAGGAAAAGGCATGGTGTATTTTATTGAGTACAATAGGAAAATATACCTTTAAAATTTGGCAAAATGAATACTATACATGGACCCTAGGAAGTGATCTTTGAGGCTAAAAGGAGTTTCCAAGCGGGGACCAGTTATCTGAGGAGGGCAGGGAAGAGGCAGTAGTGCAGTTCTTTTGTTTAACTCCTTTTCTAATCACATCTTTCTCTGTGAGAATATCTATTGTGACAAAAAGGTTGAAGGCCCCATTGCTTAGACATGTGGGACCTGAAGAGTGGTATTATGCTAAGTAAAATAAGCCAGTCAGAGAAAGACAAGTATCACATGATCTCATTCATGTCAAGAAAGTCTTGTCTGAAACCACTGGTTGGACTAAATTCCCTTGCTCCCTACTCTGAACAAAATATACTGATGAACAAAATAGATCCATGGAACAGACTGTTGAATCTCAGAGGAAGAGGGGTGTGAGGGACAGGATGATACAAACCAAAGAATTTATATGCAAATGTGCATAAATTTGGGTATAGGTTTTACATTTTAATTCCTAGGTGAGAATGCTCTATCTGCGCCTGTTAATAAAGTTTGGTGCCTTTAAAGAATTACTAAGAAAAACATCAGAAGAAATATCTTTTCCTCTAATAGACAATTGAATTTGCCATTTTTCTTAATTAACAGTAATGACTTCATAAAAAGGTAAAATTTAATATCTTTTCATGTTTTCTGAGAATGACTAAACATGAAAATATATTATCAAGAAACTGAATTTCCTGAATATACTTTAAAATGAAATATAACTGATTGGTTCTACCTGAATTGGAAGCTATAGGTTCCCACTTGGGATGATTCAATTATTTGGTAATTGATACTCAGTATTACAATTAATCGCTATAAAATATTTTACTCATCCATCACTAGATTTTTAGCCTTGCTGATAAGTACCACGAGACAGACAATAAGGAATGCTGAATTAAGTTAGAGAAATAAAAGGAACTACTTGTAGTTCTTTCTGCCTATCATGCTATTTTACTGTGCTATTTCATGCATCCATGGCCTTACCCTTTACTAGGAACTGCATGCACTTAGCTTAGATGACACATGGTCAAGGAAGTCTTGTCTGAAACCACCGGTTGGGCTAAATTGCCCTGCTCCCTACTCTGAGGGCAACCCATTCACCTCCATTTGGAAATGTTGGATCTTCTCCAAGACTGCAATGTACTCAAGGGGAATAACTATGAGCTGTTCTTTTTTATAATGCCAACTGCTACCTCACTCAAGACCTAACAGATGCTAGGTGCTCAATACGTGCTTGCCAGATTCAACTGTCAACAGCCAAAACACCTGATATTGTAGAATTAAATGCTCAAGTCAGTTGTACAGCTGTTCGCTCTGAGGATTTATGCCAAAGGAGGAGATCAGTAAAGTCATGAAAATGTTCTGAGAAATAGGACAGGATTTGGGCCTTCCATCTAAGAGTCCAAGGAAAAAAAGGCAAAGTTATCAGGAAATGAACATATTGTTGAAGTAGGAATGTACAAGCTATATCGATGGATAAGAGAGGTGACAAGAATAGGCACTATGCCAGGAGAATATGGAAATAAGTTTAGATAATTAAATTAGCATCATACTGTAAGTTATCGTGAAAACCCTAGATACTCGTGCAAAATAAAATAAAATTATTAAAGCTATTAGAATATTCTATTAAATTTATTAAATATTCACAAAACATTTGCTACACAGCAGGCATTATACTTAGTTCTACCAGAGACCTTGTGATATTTACTTTGAATTAAAAAAAACACTTTGGTTCTATTAATAGAGACCCACATCAAGCCAATAGGAGGGTCAAAAGCAAAGCCACATACTGAGTTTCTCCAAAGCAGCCAGTCCAAGTGTATTGTGGGAATACCTACTGTGTAGGCTCACTGTGGTGCCACATAGTAACACAAGTTTTGTAAGATGAAGGGTCAGGTCACGGAGAGTCCCTGAAGCTCCTGTTGGGGAAATAAATACACACATAATAAAATTTTTATAAATGAAATAGTCAACTCAGTTTCCTCAGATCACAAAACTAAAGGCATATAAAGATCTGAAGCCTGTGGAACTAATGGCAGTTCAATGAAAAGGTATTTAGATATTTTGGGGGGTGAGGGGGTTTCACATAGTGAAACTGGATTTGGAGTCAGAAAATATGGGCTCAGTCCCTGAGTAAGATTGTTACCTGCCTCTCTCAGAGGATTTCTGGATGGGTTCATTGAGGTATCTGTTCAAGTTCCTAGCCTAGTAGCACATAGTAGATATTAAATCGATATTAGTTAAGTCTGAATCTACCTAGAAGACAAGTTCTGCTACTTCACAGTTTTTATAAGATGTGTCCCTGGCTTCTGTATGGTCAGCGCTTAATTCTGGGAACACTGTGATCTATACCCTCTCCATTCAGTCCGATGACATAGAATCTCGGTGAAAGCACAGCTCCTGTCCTGTGGGAAGCACCAAAAACATCTTTATTGTTGTTCAACCGTCCTTTCTCAACGTTAACACTCCCTTCTTCTCACCAGATGATCCTCTTTTCCGCCTGCTGCATCTGTGGCCTCATCGGGGGCATCCTGAACTTTCAGTTCCTTCGGGCTGTGACGAGGAAGACCTCTTCCCTCTACCCCCTGCATCTGGCCTCCATGTCCCTTGCATGCATTGGCATCGGGGGCTGCACCCTCTCTTCATGGCTCACTTGTCGCCTGGCCAGCTATGAACAGAGGAGGATGTTCTCGGAGAGGGAGCATTCCCTGCATCACTCCCATGAGATGGCTGAGAAAGTGAGTCTCGTACCTTTTCCTCTCGCGGCTGCTATGTGATGAAGACCGCAGGCAAATCTAGGTGAACCAACTGGTTGCTTGAGATGAGAAAGTGAGAAATTAGATTTTGTGAAATGTTGGTCCCATTGGATTAAGGATAGGAATTTATTGCTTTTTTTCTCTGCAATTCTGGATACACTTATTTTCAACCTACTTTTGTAGCCTCTCTATACAAAAAAACACAGCTCCTAAAATACGATTTCATAAAATATTCAATGCCTAATAAATATGGATTTTTATGTGTTGTACTGAGGAAAAACACTAAATACACTCTCAACTCAATAACGCCAGTTTTAGAAAGCGGATGAATTCGCCTTTCTAGCCCACCCTTGTGCTTGTAAGGAGATGCATTTGATTATGTAAATTAGGTTTTCGAGCATAAAAGGCCCTTTTAATAAGGCAACAAAAAGCCTTGCCTATCAGTGCAGAAATTACAATTCACATAAAGCTTCACTTAATTCTCATCTACACTTCATGCATATTTGGGTAGCTTTGCCTGTAATTTAAACAGTGGCCCTTGCATAATTGTTTCATGAAACCCATTCAAACAGGAAGTTACATTTACCACAGAAAAGGACAAATGATATAGTGAGCTGTCTGTGTTTCTACTATATTTGCATATATTTTAAAATGTACTTCCTGCTACTGGATTTATTACTGAATTTATTAAGGAAAAGTCAAGTATCTGTGACATAATTCACTTAAGATATTACTTGATATCAGGGAAATAAAACTGCATGACCACAGAATAGAGGAAAGAATTGCAAGAATTAGTGCTGGGTATTTCTATATAATGTTATTTTGAAGAAAAGGTATTTTTTCTGTAGTTTTATGTGTTTCTATTTTGTTTACATCCCGATAAGCTGAATAAATGCTCTTAAATTGTTTCAAGAAAGCAGTTTTAAACAGATTTACATGTGTTCTTTAAAAAAGAGTTAATAGTAAGACTGGTCATGTACAGAAATGGGTTGTTCAAAGTAGATTATTATTATATACTAGTGGCCCGGTGCACAAAATTTGTGCACGGGGGTGGGATGTGTCCCTCAGCCCGGCCTGCACCCTCTCCAATCTGGAACCCCTAGAGGGATGTCCAACTGCTGGTTTAGGCCCAATCCCACGGGGACCACTGGTTCCTAACCGCTCACCTGCCTGCCTGCCCAATCGCCCCTAACCACTCTGCCTGCAGGCCTGCTCGCCCCCAACTGCCCCCCCCCCAGCCTTCTCGCCCTCAACTGCCCTCCCCTGCCGGCCTCATGGCCCCCAACTGCCCTCCCTGGCGGGTCTCCCGGAAGATCTCCTGGTCTAATTAGCATATTATCCTTTTATTAGTATAGATTTGGATAGTGGCTGTCTCCTGCTCTATTTTTTATGCTAGTGTGATGTAGTTTTTTGTGTATATGTGTGTGCAATATTTACTGTATAATTGTTATATTTATATTAGAGATTGAGGGCTATTGAAATAACCGACTTGCCCAGCTGCCCGGTGGTGCCCCCGACACCAGAGTTACCTACAAGGTACGCGAATTTCTAGGGAGTTGCCATGTCGTGATGTCACTGCCCAAAGTGCTGCCTCTTCCAGGAAACCATGGTGTCAGCAGATCAGCCTCGACTGATGCTGGATGTGGTGCCTCAAAGTACCGCTTTCATGAGAGCGACTTTGAGGACCTGCCATAACCTACATGGCAGACTTTGCAGCTTGAAACTTGGTTGAGTATTTAAAATATTCAGCCTCCTCTAAGCATCCAAACACCTGCTGCTTGGATGATTCCCGACTCCTTTATTCTCTGCTACATCATGATTCCGACCCAGTCTCATCCTTCACAGACCAGAGTTTTGTTTTCAATCGTAGACGGATCTGATAAAGACAAACTGCATCGGCCTCCTGCCAACATTGCATGAGCAGATAAGTCTGGCACGAAGACAGTAACCATTCTGTAGGGAAACTTTCTTCTTGTAAAATTATCTGCATTTCAAATTTAGCTCCCTTATTTTGGATTGCTGAAAGCAGTCGCCATTCTTGGTTTGGTTAAACAATAGAATTGGAACTACAGAGGTCACATAGATACCGTGGTCCAACTGCAGAAAGTATGTCCATTTGCAAATACTCCCATTTGGCCAGGCCCAAAGTTAGAGTATAATCTTGTTAAGTTGGATGTGCCTACTTGCAAATAAGCTCAAGATACTCATCCAGTTAAAAACTGATTTTCACTGTTTTTTTTTTATCGATAATTTTATTGTATCTGTATTAGGATGAATTTAGTTAAGAAAATTCCTTTTTTTTGGTAATATTTCTAAAAACTGGATTTTCAAATCCTGCAATAAAAGATTATAATTAGATTAAATTTTTAAATAGTTTTGAAGCTACATTTTTAATGCAAAGTCATTTTAGGAGAAGATGGGAAATCTAAGGAACTTAGTTCTTATAAATTCATTAGGAAATTGTATTTTTGTTCTAGTAGGAAAAGCAGAAAATAGGTGTATGAGTAAATTTTGTTAAAGATTGTTTTGTTTTGTAGGGATTAGTTCTACTTATCTTGCCACCAACACTGAGTTCTTGAATGAAGCCTCAAATCAGGTTTCTTATCTACTAACTTAACCACAGCTCAATAATCTCAGTGTATTTTTAGACCTACTTCCACCTCATATATCACTAACAGAGCCAGCCCCTCAATTAGCTGAACCATCACCAGACCATAGAGGCTAGCTGCTGGCTGGAGGGATGTTCTCCACTTCCTATCAGAGCCTTATCCTAAAGGGGTTTGAGTTTTTAGGCTTTTTTTTTCTAGTAATTTCTTGCCATGTTACTGGGGGAGGCATAATGGCTGCCCAGGAACAAGATAACCAACCCCCTAGAGCCTGGAAGGGGCCGGGCCATGTTACATGCAAAGACAGGTCTTGATGTGAGAGGCAAGGTCCCCAATGCCTAGTGTCTCCTTTCCCACAATCTTCTTGGAAGAAACTCTATACTCATCCTCTAAAAAACAGCAAAGTTTTCAAAAGTAAGATTCAAACACCAGACCGATTCCTAACTTCAAGATCCTCATTGCTCCTCTTAAGCAACTTTCAAAACCACCCAATCCAAAAAAGCAAGCCTGTTCACTCTTTTACCTTCTGTATTGAATTTTCAAAGAAATAAAGACTAAAAATGAGGCATGGATGACTTGTCATTTTCAAATAAATATTTGGAAGAATTTCTAAAGTTTATAATAGCAAACGCTTTACTTCGTAATTGTTAATTCATCCAAACCGAAAGTCGATATAACTGATAGGCTTGAAATCATTGAGAAGATAATTTCCATTTGAATTATTCTTTACCACGTTGTTGCAAATAGGCTTGTTCAAATGAGGGAAAATGTCATCTACTTTTAGATAGTTTTGCCAAAATATTCTTTATAATCTGGTGCATTAGCCATTATAAATGTGAATGGGCCTCACACCTCCTCACTACCTTTTATTGTGTAGGGAAGAGTTTAATGTTTAATAAAACACAAATTGAAAGCTTCTAAATGTTTCTCAAATTAACATATTTTCTATCACTGCAAATGGAACTTAATATATATATTTTTTATTGATTTTTTACAAAGAGGAAGGGAGAGGGATAGAGAGTTAGAAACATCGATCAGCTGCCTCCTGCACACTCCCCACTGGGGCTGTGCCCGCAACCAAGGCACATGCCCTTGACCGGAATCGAACCTGGGACCCTTGAGTCCACAGGCCGACGCTCTATCCACTGAGCCAAATCGGCCAGGGCTGGAACTTATTATGTTGAATCATCTTTTATATTTAAATGTTATTGCCTTCCCGTGTAGTTTTCCTTATTAATAATTGATCCCTACAAACACATATTACGAATTTTATTTTTTTAACTGAATGAGTAACAGTGTTGTGAACATACTCTTTCCCCTGTGATTTACAGTTACAAATAAGCTTCCATCCCCGCGTGGGCCTTTCTCTGTTCTTAGCAAAAAGGCCATGCACTTTTCTATAGAACGAAGGTAACCCTCGTTGGCCCTTTGTTGACATGCTCAGCAAAGGAGCCTGCACTGGAGAAATGTGGGCATATAATCTTCTTCTTTCTAGGTAGGCCTTTCCAAAAGAGAGTTAAGGAACGAATGGGGAAACTCGGGGCTGGGGAGAGACTGAACTGTTCTCGAGGGCAGAAGACTTTGGTCTCAGAGGCTGTCACTTCAGCATTTTCATGTGCCCGAGATGCCATGAAATTTCATTTCCTCAAACGCAACACCAATATCAACCCTTGACCTTCCCCAAAACTCAGCAAGTTTTTCAATGGCTTGAAATGTCTGTTTTGCAAACCCATTAACCAAATCAATGTCTTACTCTGAAAGAAATGTTCATTAATTCATGTTGTTTTCCTAACAGGAAATGACAGACAACATGAGCAATGGAGGACCACACCTGATATTTAACGGAAGAGTATAATTAATGTTTTAAAGAACTGAACATTTTTTAGGATTTTCACGAGGCAAGGAAATACCAAAGGACTAGGAGATGAAACTGAAACAGTTCTTGCATTTGCTGTTATCTCTCCCGAGCACCCACTATAATTATTCTTTCTCTATTTTGCCTCACTTGTGTCTTCAGCTTTTTTTATTAGGTGAAAACTGTCCAGAAATGTTCTAGGACAGTAATTTCAACACTTTCCAGATGGTTCTAAAAAAGACTTTTCAGGGGGGAAAAAAGAGGAAAAGATGAAACTGAAAGATTCCTCTTCTATACAAACATTATTTGACTAGCATGAGTGTTAGATTTGTTATCACCTATTTCGTATAAGTATTCAAAAAGTGCAAGTATCAAAAATAACAATAACTTGTTGATGTCTTTGTTTTGAAAGACGGTGGCTTCAAGAAAGCCATGATTCAAAACCTCAGCAATGCCTTGTTGTAAAAACATTGTAATTATTTTCAACTTGTGAATGAACTATATTTCATAATTTATTTGTAAATGACAAAATAACGTAAACCATAAAAAAAGATTTTTTTAGAGAGAGAACACTAATCTGTATGATATTTTTGCATTTTTGCACAAGAGTGAAAAGTTGTAAATGAATAAATATTATTTAAGGCAAATAAACATGTATTGATCATACTGTGCAGATTGATCTGCATGTTCATGAATGAGCCTAAGAATAAAACAAACTATGTGTGTATGTGCGTATATACTGCATACTGTAAATATTGAAAATATATACAGCACATATGTATAGCATCATGAATGTAAGTAGGTAGTAGAAAAGAAATTGTGATATTGTGGGGTGTTATCAAGATTCTATTCCCACAGAGATGGGAAAGCAATTGTTCAAGGCTTTTCTATATCCCAAAATCACATTTTAATTTCTACTTAATTTGTTCATTTTCATTCTTTTTATTATGTCTGCTGTAAAAATTATTACAGTTGAGATTTATATTGTTGAGTGATCTGAACAGTGTAATATAAAGATAAATTACTTAGTTATTTGGCTATTTTATTATTATGGTATTTATGTAATAACAATTATTAATACTGATTTATAAGCATAACTTTAAATTATGTACTTCCACATAATTACTGTTGATTATTCATGATATTTACATTTTAAACTTTTTACAGCCCAATTAAATTATATGAAAGGATGGGAGAAGTATGCCCAAATGATGAAGTTACAATTAGCTTTGCTATAATTTAATTTAGTTTTTTGTTTATTTTATTATTCCAGAATAATACAGACAAACCTTTTTTAAGAATGCATATATCCAAAGAACCTGAAAGACTTCTCTGTAGAAGAAAATAAGAGGATAGGCTCACATTTACATAGCAAGATTCAATATTTCCATGATGGAATGTTAAAATAGCAACCTGAGACAATATGTATAGGCAAGAAAATAGCATGGTTTTTGAAAATATTTATGAGAACATAACCTCTGGCAGCAGATAAAGAACTCATATTTTAAAATATACAACTCTCACTGTATTGCATACTTTTATTTTTCCCCAAAGCTAATAAATTTTCAACTGATTTCTTAATGACTTGCCTACTGAACCCTAGGTAAATTAACACCTTGAATATCTAGTATGAGAACATATTATAAATTAAAAGCAAAATATGGGTTTTAATTGTGCTAAGAAAATAATAATTCCAGCTAATGGAAATCTGAGGGTCTTTTAGTTTTAGAGCAACATAATTATGACCTACCATATTTAAATCAGCTCATTAAAAATGTCTGGCTGTATCCAGTCAAAGAAATAACTGGACTATGGTTGTGCAGTGTAGTTTTTGAAGTCTCCCAACTCATTTGGATAACTTCATTATCCAGTAGATTATAGAAGTTGCCATAAATGCAACCTCAGACAGTGAATCAACATTAGCACTGTTCATTGGATGCCACAAGCAGGCATGATCTTCGTTTCTGGAAATCTAAACTATACAATGCAGATATTTTGTGTGTATGTGGTCCTACTGAATTTATCCAAGGATGCAGTCTTGTACTGAAAGAATAATCACCAACTCTAACTTTAGGTTACATTTCTTCATAGACATGTTTGCACAATACGCAGTTATAATACATCAGTAAGATCTTTTCTTGCCTTTGAAATAATTTATGAAATCACACTTAAAGGACAAAAGTAGGCATCCCATTGCTTTGACATAGAGTTAAGAAGAAATGCAATCATCACAATTTTCCAAATAGTCTACAGTGTATTTAACCAAGGAGAGCTATATCTTTAAATGTAAGTTATTTTAACCCAACATTTTCAGGTCTCAGTTTCTTAGAGTGATATATTTGGGATGCTTAGTCATTCTTTTTGAGATAGGGGAAATTAGGAAGACATTGTTGCAGTACTTGAAAATTTAATTTTCACAATACAATGAACTATGAACTAGAGTATTTTTCAGTGACTGCATTACAGCTTTACTATGAGCCTACCCTTGGGAAAAAGTAATGTGATCCTAAAATAGAAAAAGAATATGTGAAACTGGTGTGGTGGTGTAGAGACTAGCTGCAAAAGGTGCAGTTATTATAAGCATAGAAGATTAAAAGTGGACTCATCTTTAAATTTCTTAACCATATATGTGTGTGTATGTGTACACACCTACACACAAGTATATACAATTGTTTAAAAGTAGAATATGGTATGATGACTCTATTGATATGTCTATGTAATAAAAATGGCGTCTTTTGAAACTACTTATGTTGTGGGCTTTCTTTTCATCACAATACAAAAAGTATTTTCTTACCCCTGGCTGGTTTATCTCAGTGGCTAAAGCGTTAGCCTGCTCACAGAAGGGTCCTGGGTTCAATTTCCAGTCAAGGGCACGTACCTGGGTTGCAGGTTTGTTCCCCACCCTGATCAGGGCAAGTGTGCAGGAGGCACCAATCAATGTGTCTCTCTCACATAGATGTTTCTCTCTCTCCCTCCCTCCTTCCCTTCCTCTCTCTCTCTCAAAAAGTCAGTGGAAAAAATATCCTCTTGGTGAGGATTAACAACAACAACAAAAGAGTAATTTCCTCGGATGGCTAGGTGAATAAATGTTCTGTTCTGAGGCTGGCAGGGGCAGAAGTCAGAGATGGTCCCAGCCTGAGTATATGGAATTAAGAAAAGATATTATTTGAGATAGGATAGATTAGAATGTGCTAGAGATAGAGAGGGAGTGGTTGGATATAGAAGACAAAAAGCATAATTAGAAAGTGAGGTCCCTGAGGAGGCAGAAGAAAACAAGATCGGATCACAAGAGACAGCATGACCTATAGGTAGGACTGAGATCACAGGAGAGCTCACAAATGAAACCACAGTACAGATGGTCCCTGACTTTCAATGGTTGGACTTTGGATTTTTCAACTTTCCGATGGTGCAAAAGCTATAGGCATCCGTTAGAAACTGAACTTCGAGGTTTGAATGTTGCCCTTCTCCTGCAGGAAGATCCTCTCTGGAGATTCTGGGCAGCAGCAGGGACCCTCATCTCCCCGTCAGCCAGGTGGTTCTGAAGGTAAACAACCAATACTCTACAGTGTAGCACTGTATTGCCAGTGTTTTTAGATATTATGCTTTGTGTTTTTCATCCCATCATGTTTACAAAATGCCCAATGTGTCTCTTGCTTCTGGTGAGAAGAAAGAGGAAGGCAATTACAGCTGCTCCTTGACTTACGGTGGGATTATGTCCTGATAATCTAAGTATTCTGAGGACATTTAAGGGAGGTTAGGTTAAGGGCTCTGATAATCAGTGGGTTAGGTATATTAAATGCATTTCTCACATGATATTTTCAACTTATGATGGGTTTATTGTGATGTAGCTCTAACATAAGTCAAGGAATATCTGTATTTAGAGGACTCTGCTAATCTATTTGGGTTTGTCAAATTGGTTGCTACTGGCATTTGAGGTGGACTGTAATTCATCGGCAGACTGTCCTATACATTTCAGGCCATTAATCACCTCTGGGCCCCACCCTCTAATGCCAGGAGGATTCTTCAGTTGTAACAACCAAAAATGTCCTAGCAAATTTTGACCTGTCTCTTTGATAGGGAACCATTGCCCCATAATTTAGAATCACCCAGGGAAACCTCTGAACATTACCCAGAGCAGCCAATGTTAATGCTACCCACAAAAGTAGACTTGAACTGCTCAGGGTCATAAACTCACTGTTCTAAGGCTGACCTATGTTATCTGATACAATAGCCACTATCTTATCTCATGTGATTATTTAAATATAAAGTAATTAAAACAAAAGCAAATATTCAGTTTCTCAGTTGAACTAGCCACATTCTTAGGGCTGAATAGCCACATATGGACAACAGTTACAGCAGATTTCCATCATCTCAGAAAGTCCTGTGGGACAATGCTAGTCAAAAACAGTAGAGGGGAACTGCTTCCTAACCTTCAGGACTTAGGTTCTGCCACTGTCAACCAATGACTCTTATAATAGAACGTATGAAAAGATACTCCATGGAACTTGAAGTCAATGGACAAGTTCAATCCATGGACAAGCTCACAAAAATACAGTTTAGACCAAAACCACAATAAAGTTGAGAAGTTGCATTAGAGGGTTCATGTTTTTTTAAAAAAATTATATTCATGGCAAGCTTTCACTAAATCACTAAATATTTTGTGTTTGACAGGTAAAAAGAGATGTGTAGCTCCAATTTTTGAAGAAATTTATTCAGCCCATTTCCATGCGTCAATGAAAAAATTCTACATTTGTTGCGCTTGGAAAGGTGAGAACAACAATATGCTGCTCTCCGCTCTTTATTTTAGCTCAAAAGTAGCATGCTTAGAAACCTTATGTTCAAACCTACTTTCAAAAATTATTCAAAGATTATTTAGCAAACATGTTTCAGAAAGTCAGAGAGAGCATCTTAAGTACCATTTGGTTAGAACAGTTTCCAAATACAGTTTCAGAACTTGGCGTCTCTTCAATCTTTTCTTCCTTAAATCATTTTTTTCTGGAAACATATGTAATATTTCTTACTCAAAGTATATGACAGCCAAGAAATTCAATTATTCCAAATCCATAAATCACAGGTTGTCGGTTAGTGATAGCAGAGGAAACCAATTCAGAAATTGCTTGGAAATGTAGATGCCTCATAAAATTACAGAGAAGGATTTTTTTTAAATCTTTTTGCCAGCAAAATTACTTACTGAATACGAGTCTTTTTATCAAGAATGTTTTTCCCAAGCAATACATTTTGAAAAGTCAAACTCCAGAACTAATAAAAAAAATTTCAATATTTTAACAGTTAAATATTATCTATATCAACTAATTATAGGCAGATAGCCCTTATTTAATTGGAAATCTTTAAGAACCAGGATCCCTATTTATTTATTTCACATCAACTACAAACTATTGATTTCAAAATTTTTTCTTCATTAACACCCAAAAGTTCTGCTTCTTTGCCATACAATATATTGCAAGCCCTACCCCAACAATTCAAAATGTGCTATATTACTGAAAATTGCCTCTAGATCTTGGCTGAAGCTTTACAGAAGAAGCTAAAATCTTGTTAAATTTGCAAAAAAAAACCTTTCTCTAACCACAGGGAATCAGGACTCATGACTCTTCCTTGTTTTATTAATCTATTGGTCCCCACCTTACTCAGGCAGAGGTAAGGAGGGCTGGAAGAAATGCATGTCTTGGGCCCTCCAAGGTCACTGCCCAGATTTTTTTAAAAAGCTACATTTTTTCTTTGTGGGTGGCTTTACCAGCCAATACTATCCCTCACTCTGTCCTTCATAATAAATTAGCCAAGCAAAGAGGTAACATTCAACCTTATCATATAAACACTAGAGGCCCGGTGCACAAAATTCGTGCACGGGAGGGGGGTGGTCCCCTCAGCCCAGCCTGCACCCTCTCCATTCTGGGATCTCTCTCACCATCCTGGACCACTGGCTCCTAATTCTCACCTGCCTGCCTACCTGGTTGCCCCTACCTGCCCCCTGCTGCCAGCCAGGTCACCCCCAACTGCCCCCTCCCTGCCGACCTGGTCACTCCTAATTTCCCCCCCTGCCAGCCTAATCATCCCCAACTGCCCCCCCACTGGCCTGGTGGCCCCAACTGCCCCCCCCCACCAGTCTGGTTGCCCCACATGGCCCCCCGCCGGCCTGGTCACCCCACGCAGCCTGCTGTCCAGTCTTTTGGTCGTCCTTCACTAACCCCCCTGCTGGCCTGGTCGCCCCATGCAGCCTGCTGTTCGGTTGTTTGGTCGTCCCTCACTAACCCCCCTGCTGGCCTGGTCATAAGCAGCCATCTTGTGAGGGCATGAGGGTTAATTTGCATATTACCTCTTTATTATATAGGATACTCAAAAGGCCCTATGCTGTCTAGATGTCCAAGTCTTTTGAGATCTGAGCTTCTCTGTCTTCTCTGCCTTCTAGGTATAGTAATACTTTTACATCAACCTCAGAGAAAAATGAAATAAAATAAAGGCTCTATGTTCTCTCAAATAAAGCAAACTTTGGGAGAAAATGTCAAGTTTCCAGGTGAAGGTAGAGTGAATAGTGGTAATTTTAGCTTATTGTTATCCTTTTTATTTTTATTTTTTTTAGCTTATTGTTATCTATCAATTAAAAGGACGGTGGTGCAGCAGATAAAGCATAAGCATTTATCAAGTGCTATTTTAACATACGTTGTCTGTCTATAAGTGTAGGTATCCCTTTATGATAGTAATAACATTTATTTAATATGAAATAAGGACATCAATATTTCACCTAAAAGGTGAACTAATTTCTGGCTGTAGGCATGTATTTTAAAGCCATTTAACCGAACCATGCACCTTGTATACACTTGGGTCCAAAAAAACAAACCACAACTCCATCCCATATTTGCTTGTTCTGCTGCTTCTGACCTTACATCCAAGTTTCTGGTTCTGTGGTGCTGTCTTGATTTCAGTTTCTGGCCTCTGGAACTTGAACCTGAGACTTTATCTCTCTAGTTGCCAAGCTTTGACCACGACACCCACTGACTTTCCTCCAGGCACTCAGGACTTTCACAGCTGCCTTCCACCTGCATCAGCCAGGGAAGTCCAGCCTTGGTCATCAAGCCAGCAGCACCCAGTGACAGAATCAGCTCCAGCAATGCTGGTCACCTGCAAACAGGCATGAACTCAAATCATAAATAGGAATTCAAAGGAAGGATCTCAGATAACTAAATAGAAAGCTTGAGCTTCCTATCCCTCTAGATCAGTGATGGCGAACCTATGATACGTGTATCAGGGGTGACACGCGAACTCATTTTTTTGGTTGATTTTTCTTTGTTAAATGGCATTTAAATATATGAAATAAATGTCAAAAATATAAATCTTTGTTTTACTATGGTTACAAATATCAAAAAAATTCTATATGTGACACGGCACCAGAGTTAAGTTAGGGTTTTTCAAAATGCTGACACGCCGAGCTCAAAAGGTTCGCCATCACTGCTCTAGTGTAAAAAGAAAAAGTTTGGAAAGTCTAGATCATTGGTGACAGGCAGGAGCTGTCAGTTAGAAGCTGGGGCAAGACCATTTTACCCTGGGCTTCAGAAGGGAATCAGGTCAGTAAGCTATAGAGAAAA
Organism: Myotis lucifugus; assembly: GCF_000147115.1. Taxonomy (NCBI): domain Eukaryota; kingdom Metazoa; phylum Chordata; class Mammalia; order Chiroptera; family Vespertilionidae; genus Myotis; species Myotis lucifugus. Next base: position 13,657,869 of record NW_005871063.1, on the reverse strand, counting down.
CTAATTTTGTCATGAACAAAATTCTTCCTTTGTATGTGAGATATGATTACTCCTTGTAATACCTGTCTCTTTTTATTGAAATGCCTAGTTTAGTCTTCCTACCTGCATAAAAGACATCAAAGGAAAAGGTTTTATTCAAGCAGAACTAACACTCTCAGTACCACACTAAATGGATATGGTACAAGACAGCAGGGATCCCAGTGAGAAATGTCAAGGGAAATTGGGAGCTTTCACTAATTAGTGGTCCCCCTCACCCAGAATACCTTTTTCAGTGTGACTCTTGGTTCTAGACCTTTATGTTATTGACAAATGTGGCTTTCATCTAGTCTTCCCTGGTCAAGTTCTGCTCGCTGTTGCATTCTTTAAAAAAAAAAATTTTTTTTAACTGATTTTGAGAGAAAAGAAACATCCATGAGAGAGAGAAACATCAATTGGCTGATGCCTGCATACTCCCAACCTGGGATCAAGCCTGCAACCTGGGCATGTGCCTTGACCTGAATTGAATTGACAACCTTTCGGTGTGCAGAACTACACCCAACCACGAGCCACACAGCCCGGGCTGTTGCATGCTTTTGTGACTGCAAAGGTCCAGTCTTTGCTACTGGATAAAGATAGATGCATTATTGTAATAATTTCCAAAGCACAGAAGTATTAAGAACACCCTGTGGACTCTTATGAGGGAGTCTAGAATATGATCCATTAATTCGCATTTTGTCTAATGACTTGAGAATGAATTATATATCCGAATGCACTGTGTCTAAATTTCATATCTACTTTTCACCCTCAAATTTCCCATACCATGTTCTTTGGAATACATTTCATGTCAAGGACCTGTGAGTTTACACCCACACAAACTCTGCAGCCAGCAGGTGGCTTATTAAACTCCAGCTTTAAAGTAATATTCCAAAAATAAAAAAGAAAATGGTTTTCTATTTTTGTGCGGCACTGAGCTAGAGACATGGAAGTAAATGAGAATTTTCACAGGCACTCTTGAAAGCACCATGGTTAATTTTATTGGCCAGATTCCTGGAGTTTGAAAACCTTGAAAGAGGGGTGTTGAAACTCCACTGCAGTCAGATTTAATTGGGAAGGAAATAGGGCCTGATGAGAAATGCTGACCCCAGTTTTCATAAAAGGACAGGATAGGTCCTCGCTGGCTTGGCTCAGTGGATAGAGCATCAGCCTTCAGACTGAAGGGTCCTGGGTTTGATTCTGGCCAGGCTCACATGCCCAGGTTGCAGGCTGGATCCCCAGTGGGGGATGTGCAGGAGGCAGCTGATCAATGATTTTCTCTCATCATTGATGTTTTCATCTCTCTCTCCCTCTCCCTTCATCTCTCTAAAATCAATAAAAATATATATTTTTAAAAAGGACAGTATCCTATATAATAAAGAGCTAATATGCAAATGTTCATCACACCCTCATGCCAACATGTCCTCAAGCCCTCACGCTGGGGCTGAGGGACCTGAGGCCAGGCCAGGGGAGCTGAGGCTGGGCTGGGGGACCTGAGGCTGCGCCCCCCACCTGGCAGGGCTTGATGGGGGACCTGAGGCTGCACCCC
>NW_005871063.1:13651839-13656208 GCF_000147115.1 Myotis lucifugus | reverse complement strand
AAAGTGTTATCATAGCCCTAGCCTGTTTGGTTCAGTGGATAGAGTGTCAGCCTGTGGACTGAAGGGTCCCATGTTTGATTCCGGTCAAGAGCACATACTTCGGTTGCAGGCTCGATTCTGGCCTTGGTGTGGGGCTTTTGTGTGGGGGGGCAGCCAATTGATATGTCTCTCTCATATCATTGTTTCTCTCTCTCTGGCTCTCTCCCTCCCTTCCACTCTCTCTAAAAATCAATGGAAAAATATCCTCAGGTGAGGATTAACAACAAAGATGGCATCATAACCTCAGAAAACGGCCCACCCACTTCTGATACCTTCTTTACCCCTTCCCAACCACCACTAATTCTCACAGCTAATGTACATGTGCACATACACAAATGAACATCCAAATTGATTTTAGCACTTAAGCTAATCCTTTTAAACTAGACTCTTTCATCCAAAAGGGTTATGTAGTTGCCTCCTTGATTGATATCTAGACAGATACTTGCAGGTGAAGCTAAAACATGGGTATGATTTTATCAAAGTCCATGTCTTAAAGTTCAGATTTAAAACTTACATGTATTATGTATATACACACACGTGTATATTTGTAGATAATATTCAGAGTTTTCAATATCATATCTGGTTACTACAAAAGTGAGAAAGACACACATAATTACATATACAGAGAGTAAGAATACAATGATTAACTTATGTTTTTTGCTCTTATTATCACCCTCGTAAGCACCTCATGCAGTGGTTCTCAACCTTCCTAATGCCAAGACCCTTTAATACAGTTCCTCATGTTGTGGTGACCCCCAACCAACCATAAAATTATTTTCGTTGCTACTTCATAACTGTAATTTTGCTACTGTTATGAATCGTAATGTAAATATCTGATATGCAGGATGTATTTTCATTATTACAAACTGAACATAATTAAAGCATAGTAATTAATCACAAAAACAATATGTAATTATATATGTGTTTTCCGATGGCCTTAGGCGACCCCTGTGAAAGGGTAGTTCGACCCCCAAAGGGGTTACGACCCACAGGTTGAGAACCATTGCCCTAATGTGATATACAAATAAACTGTTTATTAAAACTGTGTAAAAATTTTATTTACACATTATGGACAAGAGGAAAGGTTGCTTCTGGATTGAAGAAGAATAAACACTTTGATGGGAACTGGTAGGTTATGTGTTCCTTGAAAAATTCTGAATTAATAAAAAGGAAATTTTAAATAATAAGATAACTGAGGCAAAAAGAGTAGTGTTTAGGATAAAGTTACCACATAGGTAAACAGTTGTTGTATACCTTCTCTTATTTACAAGCGAAATGTGGCCTGAGCATTTTTTGTTCATAGAAAACAGTCGTTGGTCTTATTTCAGTGACAGAAGAATTACAGGGGATTTGGCTATGCCTAAGAAAGAGTAGAACATACACGTGTGCAAGTACAAATGAGAATAACACATGTTTTATAGAGAATTCTTTTCCTTCCTGAAGATTGTTCTATACTCCTTGGAAAGAATCATATTTTTTTTCTTAGTTTTACTTGTTTCATTAAGTTTTAATGCAAAATTTACCATAATGTGGACCCTTTTTGTGTACTCCAAAGGGGAATACAAAGTGAAATTCTTCATTCAGCATAAGAAATGTGTGGAAATTACATAATGGCATTCTACCTTTCTGAGTCTATATAAATTGTGCAGTGTTTTATGTTCCTTATTTTGCAAAATTTACTGAGTTGGCACCCTGAACTATATGAAAGAAATAATCAACTGCATTGTTCATTATCACTGCATTTACATCAATCTGAATAAAAATGATCAACTCAGGGCCCCTGTCCTGAAACTCAGGACTCTTTAGGTGCTGGTTCTCGCCCTTCAGCAGGTAGTAAATGGCCTGGAGGGCTCGGTGAACAGGGTGCTGGGTCAGTGAGCCTGCGAGGGGCCTGCCAATGTGCATTTCTAACCACTTCCCTGGTGATACCCAGGGCCCTGGTCCGGGACCTGACTTTGAGCACCACCAAGAAAACGTAACCTTATGAAAGAAGTTGGGTCTTATCTTATAGACAGATACATGTGAATTATTTCATTTCTGTGTGTTTCCAGTAACAGCCTGTTTAATAAAATGTAATACTTCTTTTCTACATTTGTGAGCATGGCATACATCTCTAAGTTCAACAATCTAATGGGGAAGTGAGAAGGGCTTTCAGAGTCAAAAGTTGATCCTAAGTCCTCTTTTGAAGGATTGTAGTTCAAAACAAGTCGTCAGTAAATAATTGCCTGAATTCTTGCCATTCCTACAGTACTTCCGGTAAAGTGAAATTTACCAATTTAAAGCTCACGTTTGCCATCTGCTGGCGTATTTGTGAGTTACAAGGGGTCTGCATCAACCAATAGCTGGTGGATACTGATTTGTGTTGTGTTCAGATATTTGTTTGTTTTTTCATTTTCCAAACCCATTAGGCAAATTTTAAACATGTGTTTCCCCCAGAAGCACTCTATTTTACAAATTACTTCAAACAACCAGTTTGTGTTGAACCTATTTTAATTCTTGCTACTGAAAAATAAAATTGCACACTTGTATCTCAGTATACCTAGTGCACATATACAGTGAATTTTATCAATAAAATATTTTAAGAGGATACTATATTGAAATCTGTGTTTTAAGCTGAATCAAATGTTTATATGTGTCAATTGCTTATAATAACAGTACCTTGAAGCGGAGTTGAAATTAATCATGCTAATAATACCAAAACAAAACATCATTCCCAGAGATGGGGCCGAGGCATTCTGCAGTTTTTATTCAGACTCTTTTCCAAAAATTTCCTCTTAAGTCCAGGGCTCCACCTTGCTATTTATTCAAGGAGGTCATATGCTCCTGCTCCCAAGTTTAGCTTTTACAGCCTTAATTAGGCTGAATCATGCATATTATAACTGAAGTGCTGATCACGGACTCAAAAATGGATATATAGCCGAAACCGGTTTGGCTCAGTGGATAGAGTGTCGGCCTGCAGACTGAAAGGTCCCAGGTTCGATTCCGGTCAAGGGCATGTACCTGGGTTGCGGGCACATACCCAGTGGGAGATGTGCAGGAGGCAGCTGATCGATGTTTCTCTCTCATTGATGTTTCTAGCTCTCTATCTCTCTCCCTTTCTCTCTGTAAAAAATCAATAAAATATATTTTAAAAAATTAAAATAAATAAAATATGAAAAAAGGGATATACTATTGATCATTTATTTATATATGATCATTTATATTGATCATTTATAGATCATTTAATAGTGGCCAGTCATTGTGCTTAGTATTGCACTGTCATTATTTCTTTAATCCTCACAACTTCTCCCTATCATCATACCTCTACACTACAGATTAGGAAGTTGAATACATGGGATTTATACATCCAGATTCTTTTTTAATTATATGAGTATGTGTATTACCTGTAAAAATTGGAGTATGTAGCACAAACTCTTTTGTAATTTATTTCAGCAAACTACTAATCATTGCACGTGTAGTTATTCCAGAGATTCTTTGATTGTGAGGAATAGAAACATGCTAACATAATTATGTGCATGTTGGAGAGGGAGAGGTCAATGGTTAAAAAATAATAATACAGAGTGTTCCGGGAACATTGTTCTCAGGGGTCAGTGGACACAGGGTCAAAGTCGTTTCGAACCTTCTCTCCTCACCTTGGAGAAAGGAGATTTTCTTCACATATATTTACTTACCTTTGGCTCCACAGGTTTTTCCAGAGACAGGCCCACCAATGCCTGACTGTCTGTGGCACTTTGATTAAATTTTAGGAGAAAAGAGAATGGTGCCGTCCAACGATGGGTCCTTGATCAAATAAACTTTGTGTATGTATGTGAAACGAGAGATTAGTAGGAAAGATCTCGTGGTTCTTCTGCCATCTTCGTCCCTGGGTGATAGGTAGAAACGGTTAATTTGGTAAAGTAAGTTCATAATGGTGAACGTGCACATGTAGGCTGAATTACCTTTTCATTTCCAAATCATGTCGAGTGTGGAGAGTGGCTAGCAACCAGGCCAGAATTAAGAAAACTAAAACACAGTTTTCAAAATAAAACAGGCAAATTTCTAAATTGCTTATGAACATAGAAACGGTTACAAACTACTCCATATTTACAATTTGCAGAAAAATCATTCCTGGGATCATCAATTTTATCTAATATTTTTTTTTTTAGCTGTCCTCAGAGAGGAAAGGAGAGGAGAGACACAGACTCTTTGGGGAGGGAGAGAAATTTATCCCCCTGCCTCCTTCCTGCACCCCCAAAAAAAAAAAAACCACCCCCTCCCTCTTGGTTAAAAGAAAAAAACCCCCCCCCCGGCAGCCCTTCCGGGGGGGGAATTTTTTGTTTTTTTTTCAAAC
>NW_005871063.1:13647113-13650861 GCF_000147115.1 Myotis lucifugus | reverse complement strand
CCCTATACATAAAGAGGGTAATAAGCAAACTGCCCCCCCCCACCCTCCCAAGAATGGCCCCCCTTTTCCCTGCCTGGGCGGGGGGGTTTAGGATGGGCCCCCAAATTCCCTGAACAAAGCCCGGCTCCGTGGAGTCACCAATCTGGGGGGGGGTGCCTTGAGGGGCGACCACCGTAGCAAGAAGCCCTTGGAGCCAACCCCCCCCCCAGGGGGAATTTGGGGGCTCCAGGCCACCAGAGGGGCAGTTGGGCCGATTGGGCCGGCAATCTGGGGGGAAAGTAAGTGATTGACAAGCTTGCGGGGGGGGGGGCAGTTGGGGGCAATTAGGCTGGCGGGGGGGCAGTGAGGGGTGACCAGGCAGGCAGGCAGGTGAGCGATTAGGAGCCAGCGGTCCAGGATTGTGAGAGGGATGTCCGACTGCCGGTTTAGGCCCGATCCCTGGAATCGAGCCTAAACCAGCAGTCGGACATCCCCTGAGGGGTCTTGGATTGGAGAGGGTGCAGGCTGGGCTGAGGGACACCCCCCACCACCATGCACGAATTTTGTGCACTGTGCCTCTAGTTCATTTATAAAACCCTACAGGTAGAAGAAGTAAGTCCTAGAAGAAATGGGCTTAGGAAGCAAGTTATAGAGGTAAAGGAAGGGCCTTTGGAACTTGGGAGTGAGGACACTAGTGGTAACACACCTGGGGAGAGGAGGAGGTGGAATAAGGAAAGGGAAAAGGAAAGAGGAGGGCATGCTCCCAAGAGTGAGAGTTCTCTGCATCCTGGTCCTAAGGGTTTTAAGGATGGAGATTTCAGGAGAGGTACCAGGGGAAGATCTCTTGGAATATCCAGCAGTTTTCCAGGTGTGTCCTCTCAGGGTTGTGGTCTCCACTCATTGATTGGCCAGCATCAGAGGGTCACTATTCAATGCAGCTGGTCCTGAGGTCCTCTGTGGCTGGTTTTGCAGCTGAAATACAACTGAGGCCTAGATGTTATCTCTAGGGAGGAAAGGTCAGGGGGATCCAAACCTCATATCCAGCAATATCCTAGGGGAGCAAAACTCACCCTGGGGGCAAGGTTCCACCCTACAATTGTCGTTTGCTAGGCACCCAGGGTTTTCTACCCTGGGAACCTTCTGATCTGGCCCATTGTCCTTGCTTGCTCTGCTCCTGTCTAACTGCCTACCACATCTGGAAAGCTGATGAATATTCTGTTTCGATCCTCACCTGAGACCTCACCTAAAACTCCTGCCTTTAGAAAACAGGTAAAAACTCTTAAGGCAATGGACCCAGTTCCAGCTCGCTCTCTCTCTTTCTCTCTCTCTCTCTGGACCACTCTTCACCTTTCCCCTTCTTTCCTAAGGCACAGATCTTTGTTTTCTTTCTTCAAGGACCCTTCTTTTGCCTCAGTAACTTGTTGCCTGAGTCCATGCAGCCCAGATGGCTCACTTCTTCTGCCTCTATGACTTTCTAAAGGGCCAAGGCAGCTCCACCTAGGCTCACTGCTGTTGCTATGTCTTGCCTCTTCTATCTTAAGACCTTCCTTTGTTCAACTTTAATGAACATACTCTCAAAATCACCTGGACTCATGTTGTGAGATCTTTCCTGCAAGAAGTCAAGAACTGAGAGCCGGCATCATGGTCCCTGTTTAACAAGCGTGAAAACAGGTTTAGAGAGGTGAGAGCCTTTTTACAGGAGCTACGGGAGGCACAAGTGTGCTAGTACTCACACCACTAATTGCTATACAGTTTTCTTGGCACTTATACAGTGTAATCTGTGCTCTGTGTTTATATTTAGTTTAGTTTCTATTTCCTCACTTAGACTGTGACTCCTTTATCACAGAGATTTTTTTGTTTTGTTTTTTGGTGGTGTTTTTTTTTTAGTCATACAAGGGGTTGCAGTGGTGAAGGACACAGATATGGTCCCTGCCTTAACTTGGAGTCTTGTGAAGGAACCGGCAAACAGGCAATTAACATAAAATTAACATAAAACAAGTTCTTGATGGTGGTTATTTACAAAGATGGGAAACTACCCAATTCTTCATGGGAGAAGAGATAGTGTGGTAGTAAACTCTGCAGAGAAGAATGTAAAATGTAAGCTAGCCCAGCCAGTGTTGCTCAGTGGTTGAGCATGGACCCTATGAACCAGGTCACAGTTTGATTCCCAGTGGGGGCACATGCCTGATTTGGGGCTCAACCCCCAGTAGGGGGCATACAGGAGACAGCCAATTGATGATTCTCTCTCAACACTGATGTTACACTCTCTTTATCTCCCTCCCTTCTTCTCTGAAATAAAATACGTATTTAGAAATTTTTTAAGCTAAAATTTGATGCAGGAGTAGAATTTCCCCATATGAGAGAAGCTTCCATATTCCCAGGTAGAAGGAATAGAATAAGACTGGGGAGGGAGGGAGGGAGGGAGAGAGAGAGAGAGAGAGAGAGAGAGAGAGAGAGAGAGAGAGAGAGAAGAGAGAGAAAGGAGAGAGAGCTGAATGAAAGCGGATCAAGGAGCATGGGTGCTGGCTAGCAGGTGAAGTGTGATAAATGAAACTGCTGGGGGTGGATCGTACAGTGGCCCTGTAACTGAAGAGCCATACAATACACACTCGAGGAGCAGGTACTATGCTGAAGGAAATGGGGCACCTATGGGGGGCTTTAAACGGGAAAGTCATGTTCATATCTGTTTCAGAGAACATCTGGCTACTCCAAAGTGCCCTCTTGACCATTAGGCTAAGTTCTCACATGCAGTTCTGTAGTTTTAGAGCTAGAACGGAGAGACGTGTCCCAAGAGAGTGATGTTTTGGCTTCCTCCCCACAGGCCTTGGGGCAGATTTGATGTTTGGGAGGACTGTGGTGGGCAGTGAGTGGAAAGCCCCAGATACCTAGCAATGGACATTGTAGGGTGGGACCGGGCCCCCAGGGTGACCTTTCCTCCCCTAGAATATTGCTGGTCATTCGGTTTGGACTCCCCTGACCTTCCCTCCCTAGAGATAACATCTAGGCCTCAGTTGTATGTCAGCTGCTGCCCCAGAAAAGCAACAAAACCAGCCACAGATGACCTCAGGACCAGCTGCATTGAATAATGACCCGCAGCCCTGGCGCTGAGCAATCCATCAGTGGAGACCCAGACCCTGAAAGGACACACCTGGAATGCTGCTGAATATTCTATTAGGATCTCCCCCTGGGACCGACCCTAAAATCTCCACCCTTAAAACCCTTAGGATAAAGGACCCGGCCCACGGCTGTGCCTTTCTCTCCCCTTATTCAGGGTATTACCATTGGCTTCCTCACTCCCAAGCTCCAAGGGCCCTGCCTTTACCTCTATAACTTATTCCCTAAGCCCATTTCTTCTATCAGTTATTTCTTCTACCTCTGTGATTTTCCAAATACATGTTCTCTTATAGTTTGGGTCTTGGCTCAGAATTCTTCCCTAGCCAGAACTCAAGTACGAGGTCGCTGAACCCAGGTCCCTCTTACCCCACTGGCCTCACCCCTGCTGCTGTTCTGCTGCCCACAACAAAACAAGAGAGGCCCCCCCAGGGAGGACAGCTGGATGAGCCCTTTGGAAAGCCAGCGGTAAGATTTCCTGAATTAGCAATTACAGAATGAGGGACTGGGGGGGGGGGGGGGGGGGGGGGTTCTTTCAAAATTTTTTCTTTTGGGGATCTAGGGGCCTATACCAAGAAGAGTATTCTCCTATTCTTTTAAAAACTACCCAAACCCCTTTATATTGGGAAAGACCCCCGTGCCAACTCTTTTTTAATCT
>NW_005871063.1:13600757-13646654 GCF_000147115.1 Myotis lucifugus | reverse complement strand
GTCAAACCGGCGACCGGAAATAGGCGGCTACGTGTGCGTCAGTGGCGCGCGCCGTGGGAAACCTGACCAGCCGCATGGCCGCCGGTTGTCCGGAGCCTCCGCGGGCCAAAGCGGCCTCGGAGGGGCCGGTGGAGTGACACGCGACATTCCTGCCCTGCCTGGAGCTGCCGACCTACGCCGCCGCGTGGCCGAGCTTGAGCAGCCGCTACTCCTGCCTGGCGGCGGGGAGCACCGCAGGAACATCTCGTTGTCGTCGCGCTACCTGCACCGGAAACGCACGGTGATCCGGGAGCAGCTGGAAGGGGAGTTGCTGCGCTATTCCCGAAAGGTCGGGGCCTCTTTCTTTCGCGGGCCCTTGTTCCTTTGGGGCCCGGCGGGGTCCGCGGGGCAGATGCTGATGGCGCGGGAGAGAGGGGCGCATGGGGAAAGCGCGCCGGCGTGCGCGGAGCCCCGGCGCCGGCAGTCGGGGAAGGCGGTGCCTCCGGGTCTGGGTGCGTGCGGGGTGCGTGCGGGTCCCTGTCCCCGGCCAGAAGGACCGCGTGAAGGTGGCGGGGTTGTGTCGGCGGAGGGTTTGGGGGGAATCTCGCTCCAGAAGCCGGGGTGTCGGGCTAAGAAGGGAGCGGGGGTCTGGAGACCCGTATGGCCCAGGGTGTGTGTGTGTTTTATTGGACAGAGAAAGTTTGGAATGTGGCCCTTCAGTTGATTCTCGCTCATTCTATAGAAAGTTGAAGCCTTAGTACAGTTTTTATTTGTAAACGGTGAAGGGCTGTGCTGTTGTCATGGCCGTGGCACTTTTCCTCGTCTCTTGGATCTGATCGGGGATGAGAGAAATACTATTAGTTTTATTTATTTTATTTTTTTAAATATATTTTATTGATTTTTACAGAGAGGAAGGGAGAGGGATAGAGAGTTAAACATCGATGAGAGAGAAACATTGATCAGCTGCCTCCTGCACACTCCCCACTGGGGATGTGCCCACAACCAAGGTCCATGCCCTTGACCGGAATCGAACCCGGGACCCTTGAGTCCACAGGCTGATGCTCTATCCACTGAGCCAAACCGGTTAGGGCTATTAGTTTTATTTTGAAGAGCAGTTTATTTCGTCCAACTGGCCCGCCTATTGCTTGAGAGTATATATATATTAAGGCCTTGAAGAGTAACTTGAAAACGCCGAGTTGCCGGCGGAGAGGTCGGGAGGGGTGGGGAGATGGATCTAATGCTCTTCTAATCTACTTGGGCTCCAAGGCAAGGGTCCCAAAACGGCGGAGTGGATTCTCCTGCGATTGCTTGCCCCCCTTCAGGACTTTAATGAGCCTCTGGAAATTGCAGGACTTGCCCATGTCACTTTTCTTCATCAGAGTATCCAGACGTTTCTCCACTTTCTCAAAGCACCCTGAACCTTAACACAGGTTAAGAATCAAATAGATACACAGCTTCCTCCAAGCACCAGCACACCTTGTGTCTATTTTGTATAGTAGGGAGTTGGGGTGTAAAAACAGAGAGAAAAAACAAGATCTGTGTTTTAAGGAACTTTAAGCTCTATTAGAGGTATACAGGCAAGCCAAATGCAGCGAAGTGTTAAAATTTGGCAGAAGTCTACTAATTTATAATGAGTGGCGAATTCCTTCGTAGGACGACCTTTGAGAACAACTTACCAGGAGGAGGATGAGATGGTAGCGTTACAGGCAGAACAAATGGCATAAACAAATGGATGGTAGATGGGAAATGGGGTGCTTTGACCAGAGAATTGTACGTGTTAAGTGACCGGAGTGAGGTTTATGTCGGGAAGGACGATGGGTGCGGTTGGAGAGGAGGGCAGTGGGTCAAAGACAGGCTGGGGGACAGACAACACAGAGAGGATGGCCATTTTGCTCTTCTTTCCTGCCTTTGCCAGTTTTTTGTTTGTGTGTGTGTTTTTTCTACTTTTTGCTTTTTGCTTAATTAGGGTTAGCACAATATCCTCTTAACTCTGAAACTTGGCACACTCTTGAGAGAGTAGTACACGTCCCTGATCTTTGGGGCGTAAAGAAAATTGACATGGGAAATTGCTTAAACTGCAAATTTGGTTATGATTTGGTAGTATTAGGTGATGGTTTCAGGGAGGTGACACAGTAGACAGAAGACCAGTTCAGAGAGGATGATATACAAGGTGGTCAGAAAATGTGGAAACATAGGCAACTGTTTGATGTGTTTTACAACTTTCTGAAACCAATTAATGCCTCAACTTGACAGGCTAGGCAGGGCAAACACCCACATGTCTCCAATAGGAGCCATTCCACCAGAGAGACTAGGGAACTGATTGCATGGTAGTTCCTTTAAATGAATTGGACAGTGTTGCCATGTCAGTTTATAGAGCAGGTTGCGCTCTGAACAGCTCCCCACCCACCCTACCTCACCCACTCCTCACCCTGCCACACACACACCTTACTTGTGGGATGTGCTAAAGACTCCATTGTACTCAGTGCAGTCAGGCACCACACATTCAAGTGTGCATTACTAATGAGGGGCAAAACGTTGCACAGGCAGGAAGTTGTAATAGCAATCAACCATGCATCAGGTGTAGTTGTTTGTCTCCCGACTGGGGCCATCCTGTAGAGCAGTGGTTTTCAACCTTGGCTGCACATTAGAATCACCTGGGAATCTTTTTAAAATCCTGATTTCTGGGCCTCATCCTCCGGAAATTCTGTTTCTTTGTTACTAATGTTGTGGCCCCACCCCATAACAAAGAAACAGAATTTCCGGAGGATGAGGCTCAGAAATCAGGATTTTAAAAAGCTTCCCAGGTGATTCTAATGTGCAGCCAAGGTTGAGAACCACTGCTGTAGAGGCAAGAGGACTTGCTTCTTTTTGTTTAGCAAATGAGGGAAAGGAAGGAATTGAGAATGGCTCTCAGTAGTGTCCCCCATTTGACAGACTCCACCCTTTTCCCCAATGACAGGATTTTTTTTAAAGCTATTTCATATCAATTTTGAGAATTTTGCTTAGAGAAAGTAGTTTTGTAAATCACGTAATTTCTAAGTTATATCTTTGAGAGGCCATTAAGAAAAAAATCTTGCCCTGACTGGTGTGCACAGTGGTTAGTGTTAGCCCTTGCACCAAAGGGTTGCGGGTTCAATTTCCAGTTAATTTTCAGTCAAGGGCAACTACCTGGATTGCAGGTTCGATTCCTGCCCTGGTCGGAGCACATGCTGGTGGCAACCAATCCGTGTGTCTCACATCAATGTTTCTCTCGCTTTCTCTCTTGAGTTAGTTGAAGGTGGTAAATAATGTTCCTTCCCACTAGTTCTATAGAAGCCTTAAATGTGCAATCTAAGCAGCCCTTAAACTTGATTTAATTGTCGTCTATTTAAACTTAAGGCTACCACCCAGACCTGTAACCTACTTAGGATGGTATCTGGAAAACAAAAGTAAAAGAGGTGATAACATGGTTAAGTGGTTTGTCATCTTATATCTGATGACTTTAGTGAGTTTTTTGCTGGGAGTTGGCTTTCCCAAAGGTTGGATGGATTTATACAAATCCTTTTGGGCTTAGGCTCTGTGGTTGCATTTCCTAGTCAATAGTTCTGAATTCTGCAGAACCCCATAACCTCCTTCTTGTAATAGTTTGCCATTCTACTGTTAATGAGATGAAAACGCTCTTTGCTGTGCTGAAATGAAATGAAAATTAAAAGGTAATATAACCTACCTACACAATTGCAAAGAAATATACATGCAGTGCTCTAATACCGTACGGTTTCAATGTGGTAATGCTTAAGCATGATTACCTGGAAGAATGAAGTAGTTAGATGCCTCCCACACCCACACCTAGAATCATTGAGTGTCAGTTACAAAAGTACATTAATGCAGGGGTTTTGAGTTGACACCTCACACACACAGTGTCGCCAGTGGTCTAATGCTTTTCTGAAACAATGGGAAATTCTCAGTAAAGTTCCACACAAAACAGTCTAGCCTTAAATCTATCCAGCTACATTCCTGGAATTTATAATGCATATTAAAACCATGCAAAAATGACTTTAATATTAATGTTTGGTTTTTTTAAAAGTTAGATTCTATGCCCAGCTATTTATAAATCAATCTATCCCCTCATTCAAAAGTGATGCAGAGCTAGGGACATTTCTTCATTGTACAGAACTGTCTTGCACAGGGTAGAATGTCTCATATCTCTGGCCTTAGCCAGTGATTGTCACAACCATGGTCAGTACCACAAATCCCCAAATGCCTCCTAAGGGACAGCAGTATTCCCCCCACACTTGAGACTCACCTTCTAATAATTGATTAGGGGAAACAAAGTCTTAATTTTGTTTTTCTGCCTAATATGGCAGCTACTCCCCTTCAGCACCTTGTTCTCTAACTCTGTTTTCTGTGCCCCTAATGCTGTCTCAGTGGTGGTGTTCCTGCTCAGGAAAGCCACATGCAGAAATTAACAACTCAAAATTGTGCTTTCTAGAGTAGTCTCTATGAGTTTTTTCCCCCCTAATTTAGTAGTTATTAAAGTTCCTTTCCAGTGGCTCCTGGCTGTTTTTGCTTAAACACCTGCTATTAGGAGAAATTCTTTCTCTTATTCTATATAAACTAGAGGCCTGGTGCACTAAATTCGTGCACGGATAGGAGGGTCCCTAGGCCTGGCTGGCGATCAGGGCAGATTGGGGCCTTCCAGCTGCTGGCCAGGGCCTCCCTTCCCCGGCTGCTGGCCACTGGTTGGGGCTTTCCTTCATTCTGTGCTGTGCAGTGCGTGTCGTAGCGAGTGATCGAACTCCCGAACTCCCGGTCGAACTCCCGAGGGGATGCTGCATGTTAGCCTTTTATATATATAGATTACTCTAGAATATTGAGTTCAACAAAAATGTTCTCTTCTCTGAAAGGGGTCTTAGTGGAATCCAAACATATATACAGATAGATTCAATACATGAGATTAAGAACCATGATCATGCTGTGCATGGATTCCTATAGGAGTAAAGGAGTGATAGATTTCGGCCTGGAAAGTTTTCTGGAACAAGTGGGTGTGGTAGTGGAAGCCACTAGGTCTGCCTCTCTAGTAATAATTCCTTAAGAACCTGGAAATGTCTTTTTGCAATAGTAGCTTCCCCCTAATCCTGACTGTCAAGCGTGTAGATTAAAATGTCAGAGTCATTCTCAGCAATAATATAGTTGTATTTCTTTCTTTTTTTTAATATATTTTATTGACTTTTTACAGAGAGGAAGGGAGACAGATAGAGAGTCAGAAACATTGATGAGAGAGAAACATCGATCAGCTGCCTCCCGCACATCTCCCACTGTGGATGTGCCCGCAACCAAGGCACATGCCCCTGACCGGAACCGAACCCGGGACCCCTCAGTCCGCAGGCCGACACTCCATCCACTGAGCCAAACCGGTTTCGGCTATAGTTGTATTTCTTAGCATTACTAAGCAACAGTTGCAGTTTGGGATTTTTCTCTAAAAGTCATTGGCTTTAATGTTCAGGGGCTTCAGCTTTAACCTTAATACTTCTCTTGCTATGTGCCCTCTAGTACAGAAATTTGGTAATGCTGGATGATACCAAAATTTCTTTGATTCAGTCATACTTAGAAAAATACATTTTTTTTTGCCAAATCCTATTTTTTCCTTTCATTACTATTTTTTAAAAATATGTTTGTATTGATTTTTTTTTGAGAAAGGGGGAGGGATAGAGAGATAGAAGCATCAAATGACAGAGAAACACCACTGATCAGCTGCCTCCTGCATGCCCCCTAGTGGGGATCGAGCCTGCAACCTGAGCATGTGCCCTGATTGGGAATCGAACCAGTGACCTTTTGGTTCATGGGCAGATGCTCAACCACTGAACCACACCGGCCAGGTTTTCCTGTCATTCTAGCATGACTAGAATCCAAATGAGTAGCAAATAGAGAAGAAGGGTCAACTTTTTGCTCATGCATAATTGGACATTACTGGGTACCTATCTTAAAGTTAGGTTAAATCAGTTTTAACTTAGCCAATATATTGGGAACATTGTGAAATCGGACAACTAAAATTATTACAGGCTAACCAATATGCTATATGGTATTTTTGGTTTGGTTGGTTATATTTAGGAGATATACTTTTTGGACTCAGAATTTCTAAACAGTATGACAATGCTAGTTAAAAAAGGGTAAAAAAAAACAATTTTTTCTTTTATTTTTTATTTGTTTTTTTAACAGCCTTCTAGGTGTCCCCATTGCATATGATAACATTAAAGTAGTGGGTGAACTGGGAGATATTTATGATGATCAAGGACACATTCATCTTAATATTGAAGCTGATTTCATTATTTTCTGTCCTGAACCAGGGCAAAAGCTTATGGTACGTATGTCTCTTTTTTGTAGCTTTCTTTATATAGTTATCTAATTATGTAATTTGAAAATTTAAGAAACTATATACTTTTGGACTGTTATTGTGGGTAACTAAAAATTATTTTAAAAGATAAAAGGAAATTAATTTCCATCATTTCAACCTAGGTACATTTTGAAACGTCACCATCCTAAAACTCACATGCATGTAGAGTATGTTTCCCTCCAATTTATTCTTTTCATATAGCACCAAAGTGAACTTAAGGTATATAAAAAAAAATCAGCCCTAGCTGGTTTGGCTCAGTGGATAGAGTGTTGGCCTGCAGACCAGAGGGCCCCAGGCTCTATTTTGGTCAAGGGTGGTTGCAGGCTCCGTCCTGGTCGGGGCTTGTGCAGGAGGCAACCAATCAGTGTATTTTTCTCACATCGATGTTTCTGTCTTTCCCTCTCTCTTCTACTCTCCTTAAAAATCAATGGAAAAATATCCTCGAGTGAGGATTGACAAAACAAACAAAAAACCACAAAAGAACACATTCTTTAAAAAAAAATCAATTTTTATTATTTTTAAATTTCCCAATTATACGAAAATATGGTTTCTTTATAAAAGATTCAAACCATATAGTAGTATATAAAACAGAAGTTGCAAATTCAAATGGTTGTGGGGCCAGGCAGGTAATAAAAATGAGTCCAGGATGGGGGGTGGTGAGACTACTCGTACTATGCCTTGAGAAGCTGGAAATGCAAAAATTGGCATGAAATCTGAAATATATCCATTTATCCTCTTCACTTGCAGTTTTCTGTGTGTGTATATGTTCATGTGTGTGTGTGTGTGTGTGTGTGTGTGTGTGTGTGTGTATATATGTTTGTATATAATTTTTTCTTACCTAAAATTTTTTTAGAGGAATTGTTTAATGACAATAACTCAGCCTTGATACTGTTAATAAAAATATAGCTTAGATTTTACTATGACAAGATTTATATGGCATTTCTAATTAAAATTTTTTTTCCATATCCATTAAACTGGAAGAAATAGTATACTTGGACTGCCAAACTGGAATCCTACAACCAGCCTTCAACTATTAAAGTTGGCAGTAGATTTGTAGTTAAAAATTCCCCAATTCAACTGTCATCTGTTTTGTCTAAATTATCACAAACACAAACATGTCCATGGAAATAACATTCTAATTGTAAAGAAAATATGAAATGAAAAGTAAAATTATCCCTATTACTCTATCTTCTACAACAATATCCAGTTCTTAAATACTCTTGACCAATCATTTTTTTCCAATTTTTCTTTATTTTTAATAATATGAGATAATTTACATGCAATAAAATGTATAGGATCATGGTGTGCAACTAAATTAATTTTGACAAAGGCATTTACCATTGTGTGTCCTTAGAAATGACCCTCATGCCCTTTCCTGGTCAGTCCTTTCTCTCATCCTAGATACAACCACTGTTGTGATTTCATTGACCATAAATTAGTTTTGCCTGTTCTATAATTCCATAGTAGTGGGATTTTTCATTATAAAATCTAAAATAGCCTCTTCTGCTCACCATGAGTTTCATCCATACTGTTGCATGTATTGTTGTTTCTTTTTTAACACTCATGGCATTCAATTATATGAATACTAGAGGCTTGATGCATGAAATTCGTGCAAGAGTAGGCCTTCCTTCCCCCAGCTGCCAGCACCAGTTTCCCTCTGGCACCCGGGGCCCAGGCTTCCCTTGCAGCCCTGGCTTTGTCCGAAGGACGTCTGGTCTAATTAGCATATTATGCTTTTATTATAGATATTACAATTTGATTATCCATCTTCATTGAGGGACATGTGGGTAGTTTTCAGTCCGGAGCTATTAGAATAAAGCTATTGTGAACGTACATTTTCATTTCTTCTAGGTAAAAAACTAGAAGCAGTATTGCTAGGTCGCAGGGTAGATGTGTGTTTAACTTTATGAAAAACCTGCTGTTAGGCTAACTTCCCATACAGCATTTCCAGGTGCTATGCATCTTTGCCAGCATTTGGTGCTGTCAGTCTTTTACTTATAGTAGCTTCTCATAATGGTTTTAATTAGCATTTCCAGGAGCTTTTAATTTTGGTGAGGTCCAATTCAGCATAGTATACTTTTATGGTTATTGCTTTCTGGATCCTATCTAAGAAACTTGTCTACTCCTAGAAGCTTCTATAATTTTTGTAGTTTTAGCCTTTCCATTTAGGTCTATATTCAAGCTTTAATTTTTGGTGTATAGTGTAAGGTAGGCCTTTGAGATCCATTTCCTTGCCCATTAGCTATTCAGTTATTCCAGACCCACATATTGAAAAGATTTTCCTTTCCCTATTGGATATTTTTGAATTGATAGACTTGATTTTTTACAGCAGCTTTAGAGGTACAGAAAAAAGGGAACAAACACACTATTTCTGTTATTGACATTGTGTGTTAGTGTGGTACATTTGTTATAGTTGTTGAGCCAATAATGCACCTTACATTAGAGTTCATTCTTTGTGTTGTATATTCTATGGGTTTTGACAAATGTATAATGACATGCATTCACCCTTAGAGTGTCCTATAGAATAATTGGTCACTGCCCTAAAAATCCTCTGTGCTTCACCTAATCATTTATACTCCCTCCCTTTGGAACCCTGGACTACTGATCTTTTTACTATCTCCATAGTTTCTCCTTTGTCAGGATGTCATATAGTTGGAATCATACAATATGTAGCCTTTTCAGATTGTCTTCTTTCACCTACCATTTATGCAGTTAAGATTTCTCCATATCTTCTCATGGCTTGTTGGCTCATTTCATTTTGTTTCTGAATATTACTCCATTTTACAGATGTACCATATTTTCCCAGACCTTGCAGAAGGTACCACTGTGGACACCTGCCTCCTGATAATGACTGAAAAGGAAGTTTTATTCTATCATATGTATAAGGAGTTGCTGACATTATACATGTTAATATTATTTAAAAATCTATAATTAAAAAATATGAATTTTTAAACTATTTTGAGTTTTTATTCATATACCTTACCTATATTGATTCCTAGAGGAAGAATAGAAAACTACGTTTTTTGGAAATTTTTATTTCAAGCTTAAAATTCTGTAGTAACATCCTTTTATCTTAGTTTTTAAGCTTCTAGTGTTTTTGTAACTTAGTGCAAACAACTGTTCAAGATTTACATATAAAGGGTAAGCTGTCTTCTAATAGGACTGCTTACTAGTACATCATGCGCAATTTAGTCATTAAAGAATGCTCTTTAAGCTTTGAAGTTCAGACTGTTTATAGAAATACAGTGGATCCTAGTGATAAAAAGCATATGCTTCTTGCCTTGAGGTCTTTTTACATGTAGGTCATATCAAAGAGTAATTTCTGCTTGGTTCAGTGTGGTTGTAGAGTGCTGCACTCCCTTTGGAATCTTAGATGGGAGCTAAGGTGGGTTTGTCATGGGGCAAAGGGGAGGGTGATTGTTTATCCAGTTAGGCAGTTGATATTCAGTTACTTGTTCAATCAAGTTTGAGCTTTCTACAGTGTTCTAAAGCAATGCTTTAATATAACATGTAAATTTTGAGGTAAATATTTTCCATACCTAATTATACTATTTTGATGTTTTCACTTTGAAGATCAGTTTGAAGCTTATAAAGTTTGATTTATCTGTTAACAATTGGGGTCCCTTCTTGATGTTATTTTTTCTTTTTTCTTCTCAGGGTATAGTTAATAAAGTGTCTTCCAGCCACATTGGCTGTTTAGTACATGGGTGTTTCAATGCCTCCATCCCTAAACCTGAGCAGATGCCAACTGAGCAGTGGCAGACTCTGGAGATAAATGTGGCGATGAACTAGAATTTGAAGTATTTCGTTTAGACTCAGATGCTGCTGGAGTATTCTGCATTCGGGGAAAACTAAATATCACCAGGTCAGTTCCTACTCACATTATTGTCATTTTGATACTTAAATGTTTCTATTTAATTTTGAATTTAGAGACCATACGCCCTCTTAAAAAAATGTTTATTATAATATTTATGCTTTCAAACCAGAAAGTCATTGTAAATCATTATCTTAAGTGCTAAGACAATGCATTAAATATTCTAAAGCTCTACATCTAGCTAAATGGTCTGTATTTTAATAACTCAATTTTACTGTATAGTTTCTAGTTGTTAATTTTTTTAAATAGTTGATACCTGAGTTTGAAACTAACAATTTAATCATATTGTATAACTATTAGCCTGCTTTCATTTGTACATGATTGAAACAAAAATAATTTGATTGTCATTATGCCAGGTAGACCATTTGATTTCTATATTTTTCTGTATTGAAATTCTTATAAGAATTACTGTGATCTTGAATCTTGAGCTTGGCTCTATAGGAGCTCACTTTGGGAGCGGGGAAACTTTTGGAATACTGCTAATGTTAATTTAACAATTTTCTAGATTCTGCTTTGATAAGTAACCAGAGTGCGGATTCAAGTTCTAGAGCAGCTGTCCAATAGGACTTCTGTGATTATGATAGAGCTGTGCTGTATTTGTGCAATTCAGTAGCCTCATGATTGAGCATTGGAAATATGACTAGTGTGACTGAGGAGCTAAATTTTAAAGTTATAACTATTTAAATTTAAGTAATTTCAGTGAGATATGTGGCTAGTGCTCTCTATAGTTCTAGAAAGAAGGCGGCTTCATTGAGCCTTGTTTTTATCTTAGTGATATAAAATAATTCACAACTGTGAAATGTGCTTCAGCAGAGGTTAGGAAGAACAATGAAATTATTTGAAGCAAGGATTGAGAAAGTAGACAGGAAACTCCATTATTTTGATAGGTAACAGAAGTATGTTTTCTCTCTATTTTATGTTAATTTGGCTAATAAGCCTGGGTATTGTGATGTTTAGTATTTAGGGACCAACTTTTTGTGAACAAAACCAGAATTTAGGAGCCATGTTTTGACAACCTTTTCATGTCATTCACATGTGTGAAAGCAGTCTGGGAGAAGTTCTTGGGAAACAGTAATTTTAACATTTCAAAGGGCTGAAGGATGATAGGAAAGACCATTTGAAATTTATACTGTAGGATGCAGCCTACTCTGTCACTTAGGAAAATCATAGCAGGTTGGGATACTCTTGATCTTTTTGTTCTTCTGTTTTTGCTTGTTGCTCTTCAAACTTTTAAACTGTTCATTTCTAGTTCAGAAACCGAGTGCCCTGCAGTTTCCGAAGAAGTAACAGAAACTGGGACTGAAGAAGCTGTTGTAAAACCTCCAAAGAAGAAGAAGAAGAAAAAGAAAGAGCCAGATGAAGTAGAGGGTGGTGCCACGGAGCTAGCAGATCTCTCAGATGTCACCGGGAGGGAAGAGACAGACCTACAGATAGATAATAATGTGAATGGGCTCTGGGAGGAAGAGCCGAAGAAGAAGAAGAAGAAAAAGAAGAAAGACCCAGAGCCAGATGAAGTAGAGGGTGGTACCACTGAACTAGCTACTGTCCCAGAAGTCGCCATGAAGGAAGAGACAGACCTGCAGATGGATAACACCATGAATGTGAATGGCCTCTGGGAGGAAGAACCAAAGAAGAAGAAAAAGAAAAAGAAGAAAGACCCAGAGCCAGATGAAGTAGAGGGCGGTATCACCGAGCTAGCAGATGTCCCAGATGTCGCCTTGAGGGAAGAGACAGACCTGCAGATTGATAATGTGAACAGTGGTCTCTGGGAGGAAGAGCCAAAGAAGAAGAAACACCAGGAAGATCAGAACCAGGACCCTGTTTTTCTGGGCAGTGACTCCAGTGGTTACCAAAGTGACCATAAAAAGAAGAAAAAGAAAAGAAAGCACAGTGAGGAGTCTGACTTGACCCCACTTTTGGAACACTCTCCTAAAAAGAAAAGGAAAAGATGATTTTCTTTAGTACATTGTAAATACGATTGTTTTAAAAGATCGATTTATACACAGTAGATGAAATGTTTGAATAATATGAAATAATTCTCAAAACAGGAAACTATTAAACAGCCATTTTATTGTATACAGAGTGAAAGGTAAGATCGCTGTCTTAACTTTGGCATTTTTCCAGTTTTTATATTCTAAATAAAATTATTTCTACAAATTCAATACTAGCAAAAGGACTTTATAATGCAGTGTTATATCATTAAAGAGTCTATTTGAGCTTGGATTTTTGGTTTATTGCTTTTTAAAAAAAATTATATTATTGAAAGTATTACAGATGTCTCCCTTTTCCCCCCCATTAACTCCCTTAGCCCCGCACATGTCCCATCCCCCCCCCACGCCCCCCCCAGGCCTACTGCACTAGTGTCTGTGTCCATGGGTTGTGCATATAAGCTCTTTGGTTAATCTCTTCTGGCCCCTTCCCCCTTTCCCTCTGAGATTCCTCAGTTTGTTCCATGCTTCTATGTCTCTGGATCTATTTTGTCAGTTTATTTTATTCATTATATTTCACATATAAGTGATATAATGTGATACTTGTCTTTCTCCAACTGGTTTATTTCACTTAGCATAATACTTTTAGGTCCCTCCAGGCTGTCTGAAAGGGTAAGAGATCCTTCTTTTTTATTGCTATATACTATTCCATTGTGTAAATGTACCACATCTTTTTTTATCCATTCATCTACTGACGGGCACTTGAGCTGTTTCCAGATCTTAGCTATTATACATTGTGCTGCTATAAACATAGGGGTGCATATATTCTTTCTGGTTGGTGTTTCGGGGTTCTTATGATCTATTCCTAGAAGTGGGATCACTGGGTCAAATACTGCTCTTTTTTAAAAAATGGATTTTACCTTTATCATGAAATCACCAGCTTTTTAAAAAATTCAAGGTATTTACCAGTTTCAGATTTTCCTTTATCATGGCCATTATAGTATTTCTGTTGTTTAACTTGGAGTGGTTTGCCACAGGAGCTCCTGCAATCTCCAGCACTCCTAGGAGAACCACGTCAGTACTGACTAGTAGGAACAGTATTCACTATTCTTTCCTTCCAGACGCATGTGTGGTGTCATTTTCTTTTTTATCTAAGTCTCAGAGGTTAGTGGAGAGTTGTTCACTTGTACCTACTCATTTGTGCCTCAACCATTCTGTTTTTGTTGTGTGTTAAGAAGTAGAATTGGATGAAGACAGGAAAAACGTGATTCTGATTAGTGGGGAATTCCCAGTTACGTTTTAATAATTGGGTTAGGCTGCTAGAAATTGTTCTGAAGAGAAAACAGCTGTTCATTGCTTTCACTGAGAATATGCCAAGCATTAACATGTCCAAGACCTTAACTATTGGATAACTGAGTGATGAAATAAGCCGGTTCAGGTTGATGACCAATACATGGCAGTCTTCACTCACTTAACAGGTACTGGACCATCTACTGTGTGCAACACATTCTACTAAGGTCCAGGAATATAATGGCAAGCAAGGCAGATGCAGCTCCTTCCCTCATAGAATATCAGGAGAAACAGATGCCCATACAATAAAAGTAAGATCACATACAGAAAATTAGTAACTGGTAAGTGCTACAAAGAAAAATAATTTTCCTCTCACTGTTAGTTGTGTTAACATGCGTGAATGGGTGAATGGGTTGAATTGAACTCCAAGTGGCAGCCATTTTTGTTGCCATTTATGTAGTATTAGAAATAGTACTGGTCTCACATTGTTTAATTTCCGTTACTATATAAATTGTGCTCGTAGTATTTCTTGATGCAAATCTGTAATGATAGGATACAGAGTTTGCAATGTTTGTCTACAGGTAGATGTGCCAGACAGTGGCAAGGTGTGCGAGCCAGTGTCTTCCCATACAGTTTAGTTTCACATGAGTGTGGAGACCTTAAAATGTGGGTAGTCCGAATTGAGATGTGGTGTCAGTAGAAGATGCGTACCAGATTTTGAAGATGTACAAAGAATATAAAATATCTCAATTTAGTATGTTGGTGAAATTATAATATTTTTGGTGGTTAATTAAAATGTTAAAATTCAGCCTTTTCAGTTTTGTTTTTTTATTTTGCTAAAAGATCTAAAAATTACATGAGACTCACATTATCTTTGTTTTGAACAACACTGGTTTAAAGGAAGGATTAGTTGAAAAAGGGTTAAAACAAGCTATATTCTCAGGGTTTAATATAGTGGCATGCCCTGAAAATGTTTTATAAATGCTTCCTTAAAATTTTTTGAATACATAATTGAAATCATGTCTGACTTAATGTAGAAAATTAAATTTTGTGAAACAATTTCCCCTTTATACCAAAGAAGCTTCAAATTGTTGTTATTCATGGAAAAATAAATTGTGGCTTAGCAAAATAAGCAAATTTCCACATGATGTTTGTATATTTCCAGTTGTTGCTTTTCTCATTCATGTTCTGTACAATTAAAAATAATTGGTATGTTTATTCTTTGGCTAATCCTTTCACCTTCTTTCATCCAATCCCCTTCCTCCCACCTCCCCTCTGACAGCTGTCAGTCTGTTCCATGCCTCTGGACCTGTTTTGTTAGATTCCACATGTAAGTGAGATCATATGGTATTTGCTTTCCTCTGACTGGCTTATTTCACGTAGCTTAATAATCTCCAAGTCCATCCAGGCTGCTACAAAAGGTAAGAATTCCTTTTTTATGGCTGTGTAGTATTCCATTATGTAAATGTAACACAACGTTTGTATCCACTCATCTACTGATGGGCACTTGGGCTATTTCTAGATCTCGGCTATTGTAAATATTGGCTGCTATGAACATAGGGGTGCATATATTCTTTCAAATTGGTGTTTCAGGATTCTTAGAATACATTCCCAGAAGTGAGATTGCTGGGTCAAAAGGCAGTTCCATTTTTAATGTTTTGAGGATACTTCATACTGCTTTCCATGGTGGCTACACCAGTCTGCATTCCCATTAACAGTGCGCGCACTAGGGTTCATTTAAATTGATAAGATGAAAAGCACAGTTTCAAATGGCATTACCTTGTCTCTGATGTGATATTTTTAACCTTTTCACATTTCAATTAATTCATTAAGTGCTTTGCCTATATCTGAGGTGGTTTTCCACTATTTTTTATCCCATCAGTGTGTCAGTGATAACTTAGATGGAAAACTTCCAAATGGTCAAAATTGAGTCTCTCACTTGCTTTACACATTCCACTAGGATCATCCTTGGACATTTTTCACCCACAAAGAAGACACACTGTGTTACAAAATTAGTATGTATCCATCTTTATAAAAGTTCCAAATGCAAAAGTAGCTCCCATTCTTCTAGTTATGATCTCCACAGCCCCCCACCCCAACATACCCATGTAACAGTCTATATCCTAGAAATACGTACTGTTGTCAGTTTCACATACAGTTTTAGATTTTGTTTTTAAATGGACTTTAAAATATTTAAAAATATAAATGCACTCAAATATTCATAGAATTTGAACCTACCGTTTTCATTTGATATATGAATATATAAAGGTATTCTTATTTTTAATGTTGGCAGAATTTCCATATGTAATTTGTTTCATTTCCTAATGGTGAACATTTAGGTTTCTATTTTCCCTCTTAAACACACACATTGAGCATACATGTTTATCCATCCTTATTTGATAAAAAGCCCAGAAGTGAAATTGTATTAAAGGAAGAAATAAGTTCAGTTTTTGATACAGATCATCAGATTGTCCTCCAGGACATTGTACCAGTTTGCAGTCCTATGAACAGTGTGTGGTTGGCAGCCATGCCAACACAGAGATGACCGGTCATTGTAAATCTTGGCAGTCTGATAGGTGAAAATATGCTGTGTAATTTGTACTGATTTGGTTTTTAGTGAGCTTGAACCACTTATTGTCTATGCATTTGTTCCTTTGATTTTTGTGTGGTGTTTTTCCATTTGTAACTTTTTCAAGAGCTCTCTCCATAATTGGGATGATGTTTTTTTTCTGCATATGTTCAATTTTTGTAATTTGTCATTTGTTTTAGCTTTATCATTTGCTGTTCAGATATTTATGTTTATTTAATCAATGATCTCTTTTGAGTTTTATCTCATTGTTTTTCTTATAAAGGCATTTACATCCCAAGATTATAAGATAACTCATATTTTCTTTAAAAAAAACCCCACACCATTTTTATTGATTTCACAGAGGGAAAGGAGATAGAAACATCAGTGATAAGAGAGAGTCATCCGTCTTGGCTGCCTCCTGCATGCCCCCTATTGGGGATCAAGCCTGCAACTCAGGTACCTGCTCTGACTGAAAGTTGAACCATTTGTTCATGGGCTGATGCTCAACCACTGAGCCACACTGGCTGGGCAGATACTTTTTATGTTTATACATTTAAAAATTTTAGTCCATCTAGATTCGTATGTAGTTTGATGCAGGAATTTACTTTTCCCCCAAATTGATGTTCACATGTTTCCAAACTGTTAATTTAACCCATATTTTCTCTACAGATTTGAAGACCTACTTATGTATTCTGGTATAAGACCGTACTATTTATTATTCTAATATGGTACGCAGAATTCTTACGTGGCCCCTGATATGTCCCACCCTTATTCTCATAACTGTAGATGATGAATTTTATTTATTATATATACTTATATTCTTTATAATATAATTATAATATAATTATGATTACAATGATTACAATTACATGGCACAGTTGATTTTAAGAAAGAGAAATTATCTGGGTGGCTCTAATCTTAACCACATCAACCCTTTTATTTTTTTAATGATATATTTGGCAATTTAAAAAATTTTATTTTAATTACAGTTGACATTATTAGTTTCAGGTATATAGCATAATGGTTAAGTCAATTACATAATTTACAAAGTGATTCTCCTCCCCCACCTCACCCCCTGATAATTCAAGTACCCATCTGGTACGATGCATTGTTATGAAAACAGTTACACTCTAATTCTTCTTGTACCCTCTTACCCTCTAAGACCGATTATTGCGGAGTATATAGGACAGTCATGGAAAGTGTATCCTTCAGTCCAGGAGATGCACTGGACAGAACCCCTGTTCTGTTCCCTTTTGAGTGCAGGCCAGTGGTCTGAGTGATTCACCTGTAGAGAGAAGAGAAGAGCACTTCTTAATTCTAATATGGTTTAAAGGGGAGCTTTACCTTCTCTAGAGCTAGTTTATGCCAGTAACATTTTTGTTTTGCTTTGTTTTTCAAAGCTACATTGTCTTGACCCATCGCATTGACATTTTGTATCTGTCTGTTGGAACAAATCGGAATTTCAGTTTATTGAGTCATCTTCCCATAATCCCATGTTATAATTTAGAATTTTTTTTTTCCCAAGCAAATGAAGCCATAAGTGGGAATAAGAGTTGGTTGTAAAAATTCAGGGCTGCCATAGAGATTCCAGGACAAGAATGCAGCTGGACCTCAAGAAATATTAGAAGGTACTGGAAAGGGCTGAGTTGTTCTTGACCACTCGTAGGCTTTCCCTGCAGACTGGCAGTCCCAACCGTTTGGAGAGTGTTAGTCCCACTGGCCAGTTTTCAGCAGAAAGAATCTGGCCCAGTTTAGGGATGTTGTGCATTCTGGTAGCACTAAGATAAGCCTGGCACTCAGACTTACGATAACTTGTAAGGACTTGTGAAAATAAGTTTCCCCCCAAAAGGAATCATTGTTTTCTGGCAGATACTCCAAAAGGTGATTTCTACATTTTGGTACTCAATAAATGTAGTATTTTCATATTAAATAATTTTTGAAATGGTGACACTTTCTTTTTGTGTTTTTTCTTTCCCCATAGAGTTTTGACTGAGTTGCACCTTCTATTATTCAGTGAAAAAGTAATGAGATGGAAGTAGCAACATTTTAGTCATGGAGAATCATCTTAATTATACATTATTAACATCTGAATCTACCAGCAAATTGCAACCTCAGGCTATTGCTAAATGAATCATCCTAGTTGGGAACATACAGCCTTGAGAAGATGTATGTTCTGTTTTTATAACCCAGAGGTAATATGCCTGTGTCATCACAAAGGGGTCATAAGTGGTGGGAGGATTAGGCGAGGCATTTATAAATTTAGTAAGCTATAGTTCTGGAAGTTTGTATTTTTTTTTTTCTGTGAAATACTTAGGCTCATTCATTTCCTCCTTTCAAAAATCATAAATTAAAATAAATGGGAAAGAAGCCATTTGTTTTTTAGGTCACTCATTAGTTTTAACCAGACCTAGGGCAGCATAGTTTATTCCAGTCTTCCCATTCATTGTTTGATTCCACATTCATTGCCCTGGAGGCTGTGGCTTGCGGTGCTGGCATGCTGTTTATTGCTCTGTGCAAGAAAAACAAATGAAAACAGAAAGAGGAATGCCAAAGTGCCTTTGTGGGTGTAGTCAGCAGATTAAAGGAAAGCCAAGAGCAGCCTTGTTTTCATCCAGCCTAGTGTTGGAGATTCTGTATATTTTCCCAATCCACATGTGACAGGGAGAGAACAGCCTGGATTTGGGTTCCTTTGTTAACTGTCTCTGCATTTGAGTTTGATTTATTTCAAAATATGGAAAACCTGTTCTGCCAACACATTTAAAAATAAATGGTGAAAACTTCCTTGGTCTCTAAAATGTCCAAAATGAACACTTTGGACCAGACGGGACTAAAGCTCAAAAAAAAAAAAAGACTAAGGCCAGCTTTGTTTTTGGACACCTTTTTTTTTTATGTCTTTAATTATGTAGTGAAACAAGTTTCTAAAATGTATTTTCTATGCATATTTCTCTATTCTGTCAGCTCTAAGAACATCACTTATGATTTAAAGAGGAAAGAGAAGATTGGAGTAATAAGTAATACTCCTCCACCTACATTTAAAGGACTTTGAATTTTTTCCAAATAGAGTTTATAGACCGAAACAACTCAGATCGTAAAAGTGACAGCTCTAATCTCAAGTAGAGATCAGTATGGTTCCAGAAATCATAGCTGGGGAGTTTCTATCAATTTGTCTTGGAAACATATATAATACCAATAAAATTGAAAAGCTTTGCATTTAATGTATTACATGGATTTTTTTAAACTAAAATTGCATTTTAAAAAATCCTCTGAGGAAATTATTTTTATTGATTTGAGAGAGAGAAACATCATTAGGTTGCCTCCTGTTTGGACCCGACTGGGTATTAAACCCACAATCTAGGTATGTGCTCTGATTTGGAATGGCACCTGCAACCTTTTGGTGTATGGGACAATGCTCCAACAAACTGAGCCACCCGGCCAGGGTTAAAATTGCATTTTTTGTCAATTTTGGTTTCAGACTACATAACCTACTTGATATCACAGGTTGGCGTACCATAAGGCCTACAGTTATTTTGTGAGGCTGAATGTGAATATACCCACACCTTAAAAAGGTCGGTTGCTTTGTTACATTTAGACAGTTTCTGGTTTTTCGTCTAAGCCCGTGGTCAGCAAACTGCGGCTTGCGAGCCACATGTGGCTCTTTGGCCCCTTGAGTGTGGCTCTTCCACAAAATACCACGTGCGAGCGCACACATACAGTGCGATTGAAACTTCATGGCCCATGCGCAGAAGTTGGTATCTTATGGAAGAGCCACACTCAAGGGGCCAAAGAGCCGCATGTGGCTCTCGAGCCGCAGTTTGCCGACCACTGGGCTAAGCCATTCATTCCTGCAACCAATACTTGGTGTATGCCTATTATGTGCCAGACTTAGATTTTAGGTACTAGAATTATGTCAGAAAACAAGAGACAAAACTGCCTATTTAGTGGAGGACACAGACAAAAATTTAAGTACATGGTAATATGTCAGATGATAAATGTTATGAGACAAAAATAAGGCGGAAGACATGTTAGTGTGGGGAGGTTTACCGTTTTTAACAGGATAGCAAATTAAGGCTCTATTAGAAGGAGATGGATTCTAGAGGTAGAGAATTTTAGAGTTCAGTGGAGGCCTAAAGATGGGAGAAGTGTTCTGGGTTTCAGATTTCTGAAGTATTTCCTGATCAAGGATTCCTGTGTGGCTAAACTAGAGTGAGCAAGGTAGAAAAATGAGACATGATGAGTTCAAATAAAGTTACATCTTTTTGATCTTTGACATGATTTAACCTTGACCAATAATCTAGACTAAAGAAACTACTTTGAAGGAATTAATGGTGTTGCCCAATAATTGTTGTAGTATTAGTTATATCAAGGATAAGACCTGTCATCAGGGGAAAAAAAAATTAAAATGTTACATGTCACATGAAATATGTTTTACCTGTTTTGGTTTCAAATTACAAATTTATATATATACATTCATTCATTCATGGTTTTCAACCTGTATGCAATAATTAGAACAATTCTATTACTCCTGTTTAACAGATGATGTAATAGGTTTCAGATGTTATTTTATCTTCCAGTAAGCTTAAGTTATTGATTCAGGTATGCTTTATTTATATACTTAGATACAGTAGGTCCTCAGGTTACGTTGGAGATCCGTTTGTTCTACGGTGCGACATAACGCGATTTTCACCTTAAGTCCGAACCCACCTACATAAGCACATACACAGCAGTAATGAGGTGAAACAGTAAAAATCATTTAAAAGAAGGATAACAACTCCTGACCTTTACTTGTGGTAAATAATAAAAAACATAAAGCACATATGTACATACGTCAAAATGATGGGACTTTTTTTAATAAATGGAGATGGCGACGTAACCTGAGGACTGCCTATATATATAATACTTAAAAGTCTAAAAATAACTATTGCAATGAAACCACATGACTTATAGCATAAGGAAGTATACAATTTAAAATCCTCATCACAAATAAGTGGTAAGAGAAATGCTCTTTAGATATGACTAGAAATGAAGTTCTCTCTTCCTTGCACACCCTCTTTTAACCCAATCAAGTCTCGCCCACAGTCCCAGTAAGAGACTTTGTATCATACACCTACAGTTTTCTAGACACACTGATTTTATCAGGGATGAACGGTGACACAAACTGAAACAGTCATGCTCTCTTTCTGCAGAAGTTGGGGTAGAAAAACAGAAACTGAACCAGCATATTATATGGACTTTGGAGTTGTAAATTCATGAAGAACAGAGATAATGTCAGCTAGATTCTGGTGCAAGCTAAATTACTAACAAGCAAAAATTAGGGCCTTGCACAGAGAGCTTGTTATCTGTGAGAAGATGATAGATTGTATGACCCAGAGGGATAGTCGGAGAGGCTGGCTGCCAGCCAAATGTCTACCTCATGTAAGTCCTGGCTGTATTTCCTGCTTTTGGCTTCCATGAGAGTATTCTCTATGATATGATAAACATCCTTTTAATTTGAATCCTTTTGAGGGAGTTCTGTTTCTTGGAACCAAAGAACCTTTTACTATTTATTATTAGGGACTGGTTACTGTAAGGCTTTGACTTATGTTAATTATATAAGCTTATTGCAGTATTTAAAATATACTTGAAATATGATAGAAAGTTGCTCGGATTTCTGATAGATATCCATTACTGAAATAAATAAGCCATTTCTCTTCTTCCTCATCTGAATAAGTTGAGTTTACTGACTACCCTGCTGCATTTGGGCACTGTAGAGCAGGAGTCCTCAAACTTTTTAAACGGGGCCAGTTCACTGTCCCTCAGACCGTTGGAGGGCCGGACTATAGTTTAAAAAAAAACTATGAACAAATTCCTATGCACACTGCACATATCTTATTTTGAAGTAAAAAAACAAAATGGGAACAAATACAATATTTGTATTTGCATGTGGCCGTAGTTTGAGGACCCCTGCTGTAGAGCTACACTTGTGAGCATGTGGCATGTTCGCATTTGGAGGAACTATCTAGACTTGTAACTACTTTTATTTGCTTGTGAATGGGTGTTATTCAGTATTTTGAAAATGTAATTTTCCTTCTAACCACCCCCCCCCCAATTTTATAAGAATGACCAAAGTATATAAAGAACATTGATGAGATAAAAAAAAAAAAAAAAAAGAGAGTGTATTGAAAATGTACTATTTGCAGGTTTCATGTTAAGGATAAAGAAGGCTACAAGTGTGACTGACAGGTGGTATCCACATTGTTCCTTCCCCTATAGAGGAACCTTTGAACTAAAAATCTTTTAAAATGCAATGTTCCACGTTCTGGATTGTGTCAATATAGTTCAGAGTTCTGATGGCCAAATAATGTGAATGAGTTAACGTTTGCTTATGGTGGAGAACCATTGTTAGAAAACTGATTGTCACCTTTCTCACAAAATGGGCAAGATTTGTAGGGTAAATCTGGAAGTCACGGTAACATTACTTTATAAAAGATATAGTTTACTCTTTAAAAAACCAAACCCCCCAAACAGAAAACATGGATGGGGGGAAAGGGGGGGAGGGAGGAATTAACAGTGTTTTTAATCATCAATCAGCCAACTATTGGATCAGTAAGTAATGTAGAAATATTTGTTTGCTTAATGAAGTGAGGGATAAATGTGTTTCAAGATAAAACAATGTTTATAGTAATTATCCTCACTTTTTATTTATACTAAAGGCAGTCCTAAATTTCAGTCCTAAATTTCTGTTGCTCAGGTTGCAAATCTGATAAGATGAATGGGCAGGGGAAGAAGATATTTTGACATATTTTTGCAATTTCTACATATTTCTTTCTAATGAAAACTGTCCAGTCCTAAAGTTCAATATGAAAAAGATCTTAAAAACTTTCAAGCAGTTATTATAAAGTATAATGCTATATATAAAAGACATGGATCTGGCTAACAAATTGAAGGTTATTTTGAGAAGAATAGAAATAATTAAGGACCAGAGAGGTGTATGCAAGATTAAAATAACTCAATTTTACCACTTAATTATAGTTAACTACATGACAAAGTAATCACTAAAATAACGTGAACATGTAAAAGTCAAATTGATTATACTAGTATAAAATTGGACAAAAACTTATGTGATATTAGGTAAAAAGTGATAAATTTAACTGAAAATTTTTAACTGAAAATTTTCTTCCAGAAGAAGTGAATTTATTCATGAAGAGTCAACTGTGTTAAAAAAACTTAAAACCTCATATAATTTTTCTTGAAGGTAGCCAGGAAACAAGTCCTAATAGCTGAGGTTTCTGTGAGCAGAGTGAGGTCAAGGAAAGAGGAGTATGCTTGGGCCCTCCCAGCACTTTGGGGTGAAGATGACAGACCGTTAATAGGGATCTTTAATTTCTCATGTCTGCACTTGAGAGATTGCATTTCATTACTTTTAATATTTTTTCTTCTGTAGAGCATTTAAAGAAACATTCCAATTTCACAGCTCCCAAGGT
This sequence comes from Myotis lucifugus, assembly GCF_000147115.1. Taxonomy (NCBI): domain Eukaryota; kingdom Metazoa; phylum Chordata; class Mammalia; order Chiroptera; family Vespertilionidae; genus Myotis; species Myotis lucifugus. Next base: position 13,623,184 of record NW_005871063.1, on the reverse strand, counting down.
ACAGTAACAACTCCTTTCTCACTGTTCTTATCTGTTGACTCTTCTCACTTTCTCATATCCTTCCACTGAAACTCTTTTCTCCACTCCCCATTTCCCTCACATCTCCTGGCTGAATCCTTCATATACTGGAAATAATCCTTCTTGGAGTAGATGAACCCTTCAAATCCCCTCCAGTTACTAAATGTGCAGTATCGGTATTTGTTTCATGGCTTCCTCCCCATTAGTTTACTCCCCATAAATGTACCTAAATTATGAGAAACTTGTTAGAAACACAGGGGAGGACTTCCAGTTTCCGGTTTTCCATAGGAGAGGAGCCTGGAAGTGGACACTCCATCCTAACAGAAAGGAGCTGAAAAGACGAGAAAACAAAACAGCTCTTCTTGGATCCACAGGGAGAAGTCACAGGGCAAACCACTCCCCCCAGATTGGAGAGAGGCAAATACAGGGAGTCCCAGCTGTCCCCAGCAGAAGCCAGGGCCAGAGAAGGAAAACCTGGGCTGTCATTGACGAGTTGCAGCTGGATCAGTAAAGACAAGTCTAAAAGTTAAAAACTCCAGGGGACCCAGTCATGGGGGTGGGGGGCACACTATTGAGAGATTATCTCCAGAAGCTTGACCAGGTGACCGGGTTGTCATGGTAAATATTGGAGGGAAATCCCCTTGTACTTCTGGCCGGGGGAGGGGAGGGAACCACTGAAATATGCCAGAGCACTCTGTTCTTAAGGAGCGCTATCCTCAGAAATTAGTTCACCTGAGCCTGACCAGCTCAGGGGAAGGAAAAAACTATTCAGTTCTAGGTTGCTATGTGAGAGAAGGGAAGAACCCAACTCCGGCCCTCTCTGGCCATCGACCACCTAAGAGGAGGGACAAAAATTTGTGAAGGTCACAGTCCAGAGGCACAGGCTCACCAAAACAGACCTACCTACTCATAGGACTACAGAATGCTTCCCCTTCACACATAACCTATTACCACATTGCTAACAGCCTGTGTACTTAAACCTGGTACATCATGTCCAACTATCACGAAACATTGACAGGGCATACTAAAAGGAAAAAAAAAACAGCCCACAATTTGAGGGAACAGCGGGCATCAGAACCAGACATAGCAGAGATGTTTGAATTACCTGACTAGGAAATAAACAGTTATGTTAATATGCTAAGTGTTTTCAATGCATGTAAGCAGAGATGGACGATATGAGCAGAGAGAGAGAAATCCAAAGAAAGGACCAAAAAGAAATGCTGGACATCAGAAACGCTGTGACAGAAATGAATACCTTAGAAGATAGCTTATTAGACCAGACACAGTCGAGGAAAGAATGAGCTTAAGGAAATAATAAAAACCTCCAAAACTGAAAAGCAAAGAAAATATCCAAGGGCTGTGAGAAACTACAAAAGGCATAATATGCGCATAATGGGAATATCAGAAGGAGACAGAGATCAAAGCGACATTTGAAAGAGTAATGACTGAGAATTTGCCCAGACAACAAGCCACAGGTCCAGGAAGCTCAGAACACAAAATAAGTGCCAAAAGCAACACCTTGGCATATCACTTTCCAATTATAGTAAACCAAAGAAAAGGCCAGAGGGGAAAACACCTTACCTGTGGAGGGACAAGTGTAAGAATTACATTGGTTTCTCCAGTGGAACCATGTAAAAAAGAGAAAAATACCATCAACCTAAAATTCTGTACCATGTGAAATTACCCTTCAAAAGTGAAGGAGAAATAAAGACGGTCTCAAACAAAAATTGGGGGAATTTATTGCCAGTACACTGGCTTTGCAAAAACAAAAAAACAACATTAACTTATTCGGGGAGGTCCCAGGGGAAGATCTCGATGGAATGCTCAGCAGTTTTCCAGGTGTGGAGGGCCCAGTGCTCCCCCTCCAGGGAGCAGGTCCTTGCATTTCTTTTCTCTTCCCCTACCTGACCCTCCCACCCCAGGCACCTTACCATTTGCTCACTCCCAAGCTCTAAAGGTCCTTTACCTCCATAACTTGTTCCTAAGCCCATTTCTTTTAGGAATTACTCTTTCTACCTCTATTTATCAAATAAATGTTCTTTTACAGAAAAAAATAAGTTATTCAAAGAGACAAAAAATAGTTCAGACACTCGGATATACATAAAGAAAGAACAGCTAACTTACACAACGATGGCTTATTTGGCAACATGCATTTAATGTTCTCTGTCGATGGCTTGAGAGCTCATCCCCTTTTATTGCAGAAGAGTATCCAGTGTATGGCTGTGTCGTGGTTTGTGTCCGCCCTTCAGAGGACCTTTCTACATTTTGGCAGTTATGAAGAAGGCTGCCACAATATTTCAGATCAGTTCGGCAAATACCTGAGTGCAATTGCTGGACTGTTTAACTTTATAAGATGCCAAACTGCCTTCCAAAATAGCTGACTCATTTTACATTCCCATCAGCAATGAATAAGAGTTCCTGTTGCTCTGCATCCTCTCCAGCAATTAGTACTGTCAGCTTTTTTTTTTTCCTTTTTTTTTTCTGGCCATTGTTATGGATAGGCAGTGGTATCAGTTTCACAGTATTTAACTTAAAAATCTTAGTGCCTTTAAAATGAAATATATTCTTATACATTTTATTCTCTTTTGGCACACACTATTTTAAATAAAAAATACATGCAGTGTTTTAGGACACTCAAATTCTCGAATGAATATACATTTGTGTATAAAATTTTATAACTTCCAGTTCATGTGACCCTTTGACCTTTTTCTACACCATAGTGTGTGCAAATTAACTGTGATCCAAGCACAGTTCTTTCAAGCATCTTAACTACTGTAATCTAGTTCAAACGTATCCCTATTAGAACCTTTACTCTTGAGTTTAAAAAAATATGCCCAGTTGGTGTGGCTCAGTGGTTAATTGTAGACCCATGAACCAGGTGATCATGGTTTGAGTCCCAGTCAGGGTACATGACTGGGTTGCTGTGGGCTTGATTCCTAGTAGGGGGCATATGGGAGGCAGCCAATCCATGATTCTCTCATCGGTGATGTTTCTATCTCTCCCTCTCCCTTACTCCCTGAAATCAATTGTTCTCAAAACAATTCAATTCCTTATGTCTAATTTGAACTCTTACAAAATAACATTTACATATTTATTTTGACTTCTAAAGGTTGATTTTTCTGCTATTAAAGTGGTTTGTGGGTATGGATGATTTTCCTAATAAAATGTCATCTGTACTATATATAAATGCATTATTAATCTTAGAAGAAAACATGGGTAGCAAAATCTTAGCTATCTCACTTTAGCAAAATTTTCATAGATGCATTCATTGCTTAGGGCAAGAGAAACAAGAAAAAAAATAAACAAATGGGACTATATCAAACTAAAAAGCTACTGCCAGCTAAAGAAACTATCCTCAAAATGCGAAGGGAATCCATATTTGCTAATGAAACATCTGATCAGGGGTTAATTTCCAAAATATGTAAAGAACTCATACAACTCAATAAAAGGAAGACAAACAATCCAATTAAAAATGAACAAAGGTCCTGAATAGACACTTCTCCAAAGAGGACATACAGATGTCAAAAGAGACATGAAAAAGTGTTCAAAGTCACTATCTGAGAGACACAAATTAAAAGGACAATGAGATCACACCTGCCAGAATGGCTACCATCAATAAATTAGCAAACAAATGCTGGCAAGGATGGGGAGAAAAGGGAACCCTAGTGCACTGCTAGTGGAATGCAGACCGGTGCAGCCACTATGGAAAACAGCATGGAGTTGACTCAAAAAATTAAAAATTGAACTGTTTAATCCAGTGATTCCACTTCTAGGAATATATCCTAAAAAACCTGAAACACCAATCAGAAAAAATACATGCACCCCTATGTTCATTAGCAGCACAATGTACAATAGCTAAGATTTGGAAACAGCCCAAGTGCCCATCAGTAGATGAGTGGATAAAAAAGCTGTGGTACATTTATACCATGGAATACTACATAGTAGTGAAAAAGAAGGATCTCTTATCTTACCCTTTGAGACAACTTGAAGGGACCTGGAGAGTATGCTAAGTGAAATAGGCCAGTTAGAGAAAGACAAGTATCACATGATCTCACTTATGTGGAATCTAATGAATAAAACTGATGAACAAAATCGGTTCAGAGGCATGGAAGCATGGCACAGACATCTCAGAAGAGGAAGTGGGGCAGGCAGAGTTTAACCCAGTGGTTCTCAACCTTCTGGCCCTTTAAATACAGTTCTTCATGTTGTGACCCAACCATAAAATTATTTTTGTTGCTACTTCATAACTGTAATGTTGCTACTGTTATGAATTGTAATGTAAATATCTGATATGTAGGATGGTCTTAGGTGACCCCTGTGAAGGTCGTTCAACCGCCAAAGGGGTCGCGACCCACAGGTTGAGAACCGCTGGTAACCAAAGAATTTAGATGCATATGTGCATTGTCCATGGACACAGACAACAGGGTGGGGAGGGAACAGGGTGAAGGTGGTCAATGGGGGGAAAACGGGGGACATCTGTAATATTCTCAATAATAAAGATAAATACAAGCTAAATAAGAAAGGCTTAGGATACCAGCTCTTTGAGTGAGGACCATAAGACCCCAAGATTGCTGATTGTAGTTTATCTCATTTCTAAGAGAATTCTTCCTGCCTTTAAAAGCCCCTTTAAAAAGCAGAGATGCAAGTACATCTGGATGGTTTTTGCAAACTTTTTAGAACATCTCCAAAGCACATTTCTTTCCATTTCCCTAAAAGTCACCACTTTATGGAAATTAAGGAATCATAATTTTTTCCCCCAAAGAGATATACTCCATCCCATGTCATATTTTTGACATGTTTGGCAATTTTGATAAATATGTCCTTTGTCTAGTCCCTAAGTAATGTTTCTGTACTTCAGCTCTTCCTCTTATGTACTTTTAAGATATTTCATTTAGGTTAACTGAGAGCACTGCCGGTTACTTCAGGATGTGGTAACAGTGAATAACTCCTGTTGGATCTTCCTCAGTTTGTTCACCTGTATTTTCATCATGATATTTAAAATCAGACCTGACATTTTAATAGGAAGCTAATTTATCCTGATCGCAGGTGAAACTTCTAACTCTTGTATTGTTAACTCACACACAATAAATTCACACATTGTCTGACATTTACCTTTTGAAACTTTTTTGATAATAGCAATGTATCTTTAATCATTGGTTTTATATAAATTTAATACTATTTCCCATTTGTTAAAACAAAACAAAAAACCCACAACACCCTGGCCAGTGTTACTCAGTATTTGAGCGTCGACCTATGAATGAGGAGATCAAGGTTCGATTCCCAATCAGGGCACATACCCGAGGCTTGATCCCCAGTGTGGGGCATGCAGGAGGCAGCCAATCAATGATTCTTTTTCTTTCTTTTTTTAAAGGGGAGAATGATGATTTTTATTTTTATTTTAAAATATTTTATTGATGTTTTACAGAGAGGAAGGGAGAGGGATAGAGAGTTAGAAACATCCATGAGAGAGAAACATCGATCAGCTGCCTCCTGCACATTCCCTACTGGGGATGTGCCTGCAACCTAGGTACATGCCCTTGACCGGAATCGAGCCTGGGACCTTTGATTCCACAGGCTGATGCTCTATCCACTGAGCCAAACCGGTTAGGGCTCAATGATTCTCTTTCATCTTGGATGTTTCCCTCTCTATGAAATCATTACAGCAAAGCTAGCATGTAGAATTGAAGGTCAGATAAATAGCTTCACAGACAAGAAAAAGCTAAAGGAGTTCACCACCACCAAACCAGGATTATATGAAAAGCTGAAGGATATTCTTTAAGAAGAGGAAGAAGAAGAAAAAGGTAAAGATAAAAATTATGTACAACAAAGTGACAACAAATAAATATCTATCGACAAGTGAATCTAAAAATTAAGTCAGAATAAACGTGAATATAACAGAAGCAGGGGCATAGAAAGGGAGTGGACTGACAATTCTCGGAGGGAACGGGGTGTGGGGGGTGTGGGAAGAGATTGGACAAAAATCTTACACCTATGGATGAGGACAGTGGAGCGGGGTAAGGGCATGGGGTGGAGTGGGAACCAGGTGGAGGGGAGCTATGGGGGAAAAAAAATCTGTAATAATCTGAACAATAAAGATTTCTTTAAAAAATATATTTTAAAAAACAAAACCAGTCCTCACATAACTTGTAAAATTTGTTTCATAAATGAGCCCCTTAGCCTTTGGAAAGGAGAAGGGTATTTATGGAGTGGAAGGGTTTGAACCCTGGCATTATTAGGGTTCCAAATCCTTGGGCAGATTACTTAACTCTAAACCTATTTCCTCTCAAGTAGGGACAATAAGGTTTGTCATGTAGGGATGTTACAGGTTTAGAGGTAGTGTAGGAAAGAGACTTGATCCATTGGCTAGCTATGGTTGCCCATGACTAATGGTAACTATTTAAAACATCAATTCTTGCTTTGCACAGATTTTTCTAAGAAAACTTTGTTCCTGCAAAATGTATTAACATACTTTAGAGATGTTCTTCCTGAAAAAGCAAAAACAAAAATGCCATAGAGAAAAATATACCCTTAAGAATCTCAAAACACTTTTACTACTAAACTTTAAAATGATTAAGATCAGATTTTAAATTAGAAACTGTAATGGCCATATAGATTTCTGAATAATAGGGGGGATTTTTAGTTCTTTTTTTTAAGCTTTGGGCTTCTCTTCACCATAACATAATTCTTTTGTTATCAAGTATGTTATGGTGGAATCATGATTTATAAAATCACTTATATTATGAATGTATAACATGTGCATATATTAATTTTAGTTTTATATTTGACTTTTCTAATATTTTTTAAAGTCTCTGCTTTGTTTTTTATTAAAGAAAACTAACCCAACACCTCTATTTTAAATTTAAAATGTGTTTTTTATCAATATATGCACATTAAAATTAGTCAATAATATCACAGAGAGCATGTTTATCACAAAGGTCTATTTTCTCCTAATTAGATGGAAATTTTACTTTTGAATCATTATTTCAGAAGTCATTATAAAAAAAATCTTGCATTATCTCCAAGTCAAGAAAAAAAAAAGCCTATTTCAGAGGCATTAAATTTGCAATCATTTCTTTGTTATTGAAAGAATTTCTATGCGTTTTTATACTCTACCACAGGGTGGAGTATTGCTTTAAGTATGGGGCCTTTTTATACCGAGCATTCCCAACTAGATTAATTCTCTTATGTGGGTAAATAGTAAAATGGGGTTTTAGTATATGTTGATGAAATTTGGGGCACTAACATTTTGAACTTTATAGGACTCATTTGAAATATTAGGTATAATTAAGAACAAATATTAACATAAATATTTCACTTGACCCTCAATAGAAGAAAGCAATCCCCAATCCTGTGGAGCTGTTATGGTATATTGTCTTGAAGTAGTATTTAATTTCCTTTATATTGTGTACGTTTCTTCTTCAAAGGCAGGGGTCCTGGCACACTCTACCGTTTTGGTGATTGTTTTACATTATGTATATATGTATTCATTGCAATAATGCAGACTTTGTGTTGAAAAATAGTTCTTAATGCATTATTTTGAAAATGGGGCTGTGCTACTGAGTTGCGTTAGAAGCATCATGCTGAATACCTGACTTACCAAAACAAAGTCTGTTGTTGACAATAAATAATTCCTAGCTGGGATATAGCAAAAGTCATCTCCTTTCAGTTACTCAATGTTGTTTTAAGTCAGAGCAGGCACAGATGGTCTCCCTGGAAGCTCAGGCCACTGGGGCAGAATTCATGGACTTGACAGTCATGAAATTACACGCCCATGGCATTTCTCTGCCTGATGTCCCCTGTATGTGACTCAGTAGACTGAGGGCAGGAGCTATTATTAGGCAGCAACACAGATATAATCCTAACACAAATGCCAATTATGCATGAGAAGGAAGAAAGCATGCTGAAATAGTAGCCAGTGGCTCACAGCTCAGACCTCTAGACCATTGAAGTGTCTCAATGTTACACACAACTTAGACTGAAATGCTCAGAACACTCATCCAGACATACCTATCTTTTCAAAGTATTTCAACTTATGATCACTGAATGAAGCAAATAAAAAAGAAAAAAGGCCATTTTCCCTAGCTCCACACCTCATTCTGTGCATGTATATGGAGCCAAGATTAAGTTAGTAATTAAAGACAATTTGGAAAGAGAAAGATGACATTTAAAGCCATTATAACTGCTGAGTGGTAAGAACCCAAGTATATAACAAACAACTTTTTATTGAAATGTAATTCAAATAACATAAAAAATTAACCTTTTAAAGTGTTCAATTCAGTGGCAATTAGTGCATTTCAAAACTATTTTGTCATTCCAGAACACCCTGTGCTTATTAAATAATCACTTCCCACCACCCACTTCCTCTATCCCTGGACAACCATGAACCTGCTTTCTGTCTGGATTTGTCTCTAGTACAGATATTTCACATAAAAGGCATCATGCAATATATGACCTTTGTGTCTGGATTTTTTTACTTAGCACAATGTTTTCAAGGTTCATGCATATTGTAGCATGTGTATCAGAATATTGTTCCTTTTTATGGTTTCTTTTTATTGTATGTATATATCACCTTCTGTTTATTCATTCATCCAATGAAGGGCACTTGGATTGTTTTCACCTTTTAGCTACTGAGAAAAATGTTGCAATGAACATTGGCATATAAGAATCTGTCTGGCCCTAACCGGTTTGGCTCAGTGGATAGAGCATCGGCCTGTGGACTCAAGGGTCCCAGGTTCGATTCCGGTCAAGGGCATGTACCTTGGTTGCAGGCACATACCCAGTAGGGAGTGTGCAGGAGGCAGCTGATTCATCGATGTTTCTAACTCTCTATCCCTCTCCCTTCCTCTCTGTAAAAAAACCAATAAAATATATATTTTTTAAAAAGAATCTGTCTGTGTCCTTGATTTTAATTCTTTTAGGAATATACAGCAAAACCTTCATGTAACAGACTAATTCAGGTGAGGGTGTCCGTTAAAGCCAAAAGTCTGTTATATAATAAAGCAGGTTTTCCAAATGCTTATGTTAAAACAATTGACAAATTAGTTCAATGACCTGTTTTTACTTATATAGACACGTGCGTTTAATTAAAATTATGTATGAAAAGTTTAATTTCACAGAAAATTTTCTATATGTATTACTGTAATTTTAAATTTATACTGAGTAGGTCTAGTGAATGGGTGTGTTCACGAGTCACTGTGAGTAAACAAATGAAGTGTGGCTTAGTGCACGTCGGAACGTCAGCCCCACAGATTAAAACTGCTGCAGAAAGTCACTCCACAGGACAGCAAAACCAGTCACCACGAGATGCAGTGTGATCACCTGCTAGTCATTCCCTGAACACTGAGTGGTGACTCTTGCATTTAAATATATAGATTACAGTTGTAGGTGTGTAACATTTATGTCAGCAAAATTACTGTAGTGTTTTTTCAACATATGGCCTATTTGCTAAATTTTTTAAAACTGAATTAATAACAAAAACCTGTTAATTATAAGCAAATCTTGGTTAAAAGCCTTTTAAAATTAACAGGGTGTTAATTTTTACATGTACCATATGCACCAGAAATTTTATCTGTTAAGTCTGAAGATTTTTGATTTGTTACAGATTCAGTCTTTGCTTGTTATTATATGTCTGTTGAGATTTTTATTTCTTCTTGAGTCAGTTTTGGTGATTTTTTGTTTTTCTAGAAATTTGTTCATCTATATCATATATTTTTTTAGCCTACAATTGTTCATGGTATTTTTATCATCCTTTTAATTTTGCAGTGTCAGAAGTAATGTCCCCATTTGCATTTCTGATTTGAGTTATGTCTGTTTTTTCTAAGGGTTTGTCAATTTTATCTTTTCAACCAACTTTGGATTTATTAACTCCATTGTGTTTCTATTCTTTTATTTCATTTAATTCTCCTCTAATCTTTATATTTACTTCTGCTGATTTAAGATTTAATTTCCCCTTCTTTCTGTAATTCTTTAAGGCATAAGTTGAGTTGTTAATTTAAGATCATCCTTTTTTGTTAATGTAGGCATTTATAGCTACAAATTGCCCTGTAAGCATTATTTTTCCTCCATCCCAGGTTTTGGTAATTTTCATTTATATCCAAGCATTTCTAATTTCCCTAATGATTTATTCTACAACTCACTGGTTGTTTAAGTGTGTTGATTAATGTCCATGTATTTGCAAAATTTCCAGTTTCCCTTCTGTTATTGATTTCCAGCTTCATTTACATTGTAATTGGAAGACATGTAACATAATTTCATTATTTTCATATATATTGAGAACTGTCTTATGGCCTTACATATCTTCTACCTGGAGAATGTTCCATGTGTACCTGTTTTTGTGGTGTTGAAGTGCTCTGTATGTGGCTGTTTGGTCATATATGTATGTTAGATCTTCTATAGATGTGACTGTTAGGTGATATATCTCTGTTAGGACTAGTTGCTTTAGAGGGTTGTTCAAACTCTTATTTATTAATTTTCTATCTAAATGTACTATCCATTATTAAAAGTGGATTATTGAAGTCTCTGACTAAAATTGCCTATTTCTCCATTCAATTCTGTCAATGCTTGCTCTATATATATTGGGGCCCTGTTGTTTGATGTGTATTTGTTTATAATAATTTTTATATCTTCTATTAGTATATAATTTCATTCTTTGTCTCTTGCAAAAATTTTTTATTTTAACTCTATTTTGTCTGATATTAGTGTGGTTACACTAGGACTCCTTTGGTGACTATTGCTATGGAATATCTTTTTCCATCCTTTCACTTTCAATCTATTTGTGTTTTGGGTCTATAATAAGTCTTTTATAAGCAGCATATCATTGAATCATGTTTTGTTTTCCATTCTGCAAATATTTATCTTTTGACTGGTGAGTTTAATTGATTTACATTTAAAGTAATTACTGATAATGAAGGGCTTACTTCTACCATTTTGCTATTTGTTTTCTATATATCTTATATCTTTTTTATTCTTCATCACCTCCAAAACTGCCTTCTTTTGTGTTTGATAAAATTTTTAAGTAAAACATTTGATTTCCTCTTCATTTTCATATATATAATATATATGTATTTAAATCAAATTAATTGAAATATAATATATATACACAATATTCACCCTTTTTGGTATACAGTTCTATGAATATTGACAAATATATACAGCAATATTAACTCCCACCACAATCAAGATAGAGAACAAGTGCTCTCCCTCCCCCAGATCTGTCTCTGCTTCAACAGCGTTTGGACGGAACAGACCCAGGGACGCCCTTTCTTTCAGCCTCTGACACTTTCCAACCTCTTTTCCAGTCACCACCTTCGGAACCACCTCAACCAGCCTCAGCCTCTGAGACCAGCCAACACTGTTTTTTGTGGGGGTTTTTGGTGGAGGGAGGGGGTTTGTGGGCTTTTTTTGTTGTTTTACCTTATTGCCAAACAACCATGGGCTCCCAAATTAGTCAGCATTATTCCACCCAGGTGGAGGCTGCAGTCAACCGCCTGGCCAACCTGCATCTGCGGGCCGCTACACCTACCTCTCTCTGGGCTTCTACTTCAGCGTGACAATGCGGCTGTCGAGGGTGTGGGCCACTTCTGTGAGAAGGCCGAGGAGAAGGCCAAGGGTGCCAAGCGACTCTTAAAGATGCAAAACCAGCACGGTGGCCGCATTCTCTTCCAGGACGTGCTGAAGCCTTCCTAAGATTAGTGGGGTAAACTCAGGACGCCAGGGAAGCCGCCCTGGCCCTGGGAGAGGAACCTGAACCAGACCCTCTTGGAGCTGCACGCCCTGGGTTCTACCTGAGCAGAGCTCAGCTCTGGGACTTCCGGGAAAACCACTTCCTGGGTGAGGAGGTGAAACTCATCAAAAAGATGGGCAGCACCTGACACCTCAGCAGGCTGCTGGCACCCAGGTGGGGCTGGGTAAGGATCTCTTCCAGCGGCTCACCCTCAAACATGACAGGATCTTAAAGAGATAACTGCACTCCCATGTTCATTGCAGCATTGTTCACAATAGCCAACACATAGGAGCAACCTAAATGTCCATCAACAAAGAACAGATAAAAGTTGGTATTTACTTACAATGGAGCCTTTGGAGCCCAGAGGCCTTTGAGGGGCCCCTCTGCATCCCCTGGTGTCTGGCTTTTGCCTGAGCCTCTCCCGGAAATCACTAGCCATTCTTTTAACCAAGCTAGAGCCCTCTCATGCATTAGATCGGATGGGAACAGTAAAGCTTTTTGCAGGGGGGAAAAAATAAAAGATATAGATCAGTTTCCTCTCTCCCACCAATCATTCTCTTGTGCCTTTAGCAATCAACCCTCTTTACAACTACTGATCTCTTCCCTGTCTGTAGACTGTCCTTATAGAAACACACAGCATGTAGACTTTTTTAATGGTAAGAACACTTAACATAAGATATACTCTCAGCAAATTTAAAAACATATAATACAGTATCATTAGTTACAGGGAATATGCTCAGTGGTCGGCAAACTGCGGCTTGCGAGCACATGCGGCTCTTTGGCCCCTTGAGTGTGGCTCCTCCACAAAATACCGACTTCTGCGCATGGGCCATGAAGTTTCAATCGCACTCTATGTGCGCGCCCCCACGTGGTATTTTGTGAAAGAGCCACACTCAACGGGCCACAGAGCCGCATGTGGCTTGCGAGCCGCAGTTTGCCAACCACTATGCTATACAGTAGACCTCTAGGAATTATTCATATTACATAATTGATGTACTCTGAGTAATATTTCCTATTTTCCCCTTGCCCCAGTCCCCAGCATCCATCATTCTACTGTTTCTATGAGCTTGACTATTTTAGATTCCCGATATAAGTGGTGTCATGTGGTATTTGTCCTTCCATGTCTGCCTTATTTCGCTTAGCATAATGTCCTCTAGGTTCATCCATGTTGTCACAAATGGCAGAATTTCTTTTTTTCAAAAGGCTGAATAATGTTCCAATAATGTAGACCAAATGGACCTAACAGACAAATATAAAATATGTCATCCCACTCGGCTGGCATAGCTCAATGGTTGAGTGTGGACCTATGAACTGGGAGGTCACGGTTCGATTTCATGTCAGGGCACATACCAGGGTGTGGGCTCAATCCCCAGTAGGGTGGATGCACGAGGCAGCTGACCAATGATTCTCATCATTGATGTTTCTATCTCTCTCTCTTCCTCTTCCTTCCTCTCTGAAATAAATAAAAATTTAAAAAAATCCCATCAAACAACAGCAAAATACATTCTTCTCAAGTGCACACAACATTCTCCAGGATAGAGCATATATTAGGCCACAAAGCAAGTCCTAACACATTTAAGAAATAATATGAAGCATATTTTCTGATCACAATGATATGAAACTAGAAATTAATAACAGAAGGAAAACTTTAAAATTCACAAATAGATGAATAGTAAACAACATACTCCTGAATAACCAATGGGTCATAGAAAAAAGGGGAATCAGAAAGTATCTTGAGACAAATGGAAGTGAGAATGCAACACACCAAGCTTTCTGGGGTACAGAAAAAGCAGTTCTAAAAGACAAGTTGATAGTGAGATGCCTACATTAAAGAAAAAAGAAAGTCCTCTAAAAAAAAATAACCTAACTTTATACCTCAAGGAGTTATAAAAAGAACAAATGAAACCCAATATTAGCAGAAGGAAGGACATAAAAAACTAGAGTTGAAATAAATGGAGTAGACTAGAAGGACAATAGAAAAAATTAAACTAGTGATTTTTAAAGGATAAAATTGATACACCTTAGACTAACCAAGGAAAGTGAGTAGACTCAAAAAAAATTATAAACAAAGATGCAACATTACAACTTATACCAATACAAAGGATTTTAAGAGGCTACTATAAATAACTACATCCCAACAAATTGTATAACCTAGAAAAAAGAGATAAATTCCTAGAAACATACAACCTATCAAGACTGAATCAAAAGAAATAGAAAATCCAAGCGGACATTAGTAGTAAGGAGATGGGAACCAGTAATCAAAAATCTAACAGAAAAGTCTGGGACCAGATGATTTCACTGACAAATTCTATCAAACACTTAAAAAAGAATTAATACTGATTCTTATCAAACTCTCCCCAAAAAAATTGAAGAGGAGAGAGAACATTTACAAACTCATTTTATGAAACTAGTATTACCCTGACACTACAAGAAAAGAAAATTACAGGTGAATATCCTTGATTAGTATATTTGCAACAATCCTCAACAAATTAGCAAACAAAATGCAGTAGCAAATTAATTTATCATATACCATGATCAAGTTGGATTGATTCTTGGGCTTAAATAATTCAACATAGGCAAATCAATAAATGTAATATACCACCTTAACAAAATGAAAGATTAAAAACAAAATAAAACTTTTTAAAAAAAATACGTACAGAAAAAGCATTTGACAAAATTCAACATCCTTTCATGATACAAACTCAACAAAATGGGTATAGAGGGAACATACCTCAACATAATAAAGTCCACAAATGCAAGCCCACAGCCAACATCATACTAAGTGTTGAAATGCTGAAAGTAAGCTTTTCCTTTAAGATCAGGAACAAGACAAGGCTCTACATTTTATTCAAAATGAACAGGAAGTTCTTGCTAGAGCAATTAGGCAAGAAAAAAAAATGCATCCAAATTGGAAAGGAAGAAGTAAAATTGTCTCTGTAGATGGCATAATGTTGTATATAGAATATTCTAAAGACCACAAAAAACTATTAGAACTAATAAACAAATTCATTTAAATTGCAGGAAACAAAAATCAGTAAACAAAATTCAGTTGCATATTTAAACTTTACCAATGAAATATCTGAAAGGGAAATTAATAAAACAATCCCATTTACAACAGCATCAAAAAAAGAGTAAAATAGGCATAAATTTAACAAAAGAGGTGAAAGATCTGTGCACTGAAAACTATAAGACATTGATGAGATAAATAATTTAAAGATGACACAAATAAACGAAAAGTTATCCCATGTTTGTGCCCCATTCAAGTCACAAATGAGTTTAGAAAGAGCACAGCAGTCATTCTGTGTTCA
Organism: Myotis lucifugus; assembly: GCF_000147115.1. NCBI lineage: Eukaryota > Metazoa > Chordata > Mammalia > Chiroptera > Vespertilionidae > Myotis > Myotis lucifugus. The sequence goes on along the minus strand of NW_005871063.1, from coordinate 13,608,136 downwards.
GCTCATAGACGATTTTCTGTTTATGACAATCATCAGGTCCTGTATTTGCTCAAAGTATTTTCGTAGCTATGAGCTTTAACTATCAATGAAATGGCAAATAATCTCTGGAGTCCATTTTAATTTGTAATTGTACTTCTTGCCTTCTTACCTAGAGTATGAATGCACTAAGGTATAGATTTCCATCTTCTACTCCCTTCTCCCTCCCTCTGAAAACTCTATGTAACCAGTGCCCAATATTTGATGACTTCATTGATTTTCTTCTGAACAGTTTCCATCAGATTTTCCTTGTAAAAAGTGGTAGGACTTGTGTCAATGTTCCAACTGCAGGTGGCACTGACTGACTTAATTTGTCAGTTCTGTTCATGGTTGTTCTTTCTTAACCTGGAAGTGAACAGAATACTACACATCATGAATCATGCTGAAGGAAAAGCCTGAAGAATAGTTCCTTTGAGGGAGCAGTTTCATGTGGGAAACCATTTTCTCTTTTTATCTATTGTGCTCCTAGGAGTTCAGCCAGGACCACATCTGTTTAGTTTATTTGATATATCTTAGCGTCTAGCATGGTGACGTGAACATGTAGACATTTGATAAATGCTATATCATGATAGTTGAGGCTATCATTATTGGGCTTCATAATCACCTATTCAAAAAATCATTTGATGGTGCGACTTCATGGTAAGATATCTTTTGCTTCTAGATTTCTTTTAATAGAAGCCTTGAATGAACTACATTTGTTTAAACAGTCAGCAAATCATAGGGAGGAATCATAGGGGCCATTTCGTCCATATACTTTGTTACATAGGAAGAATTTAAAGAATGAGGAGGTTTGACTTGTTCAATATAAAGAGTGTAGTTAGTTCCAGATCTAGGGGTGAGGGGGGGGCAGGTTTTCTAATCCCTAAACACAATGATATTTCTATTATGCCAAAACAAGAAGTTTCTTTTGCTATTACAAAATGGTAATTTATAGCTCTTATTCAAAACTGTGTTTAAAATCATGCTTTAGAACTCGAAATGGAATACAAAGAATACAGAAAATAATTTGATGTATTTCTTCCCAGTTTGGAGATTCTGATAGAGTGGGTGGGCCCAGCCCATTTTATTAGGCATTTACTGAATAGTAATAAAATCCAGAGTTAATAGAATACAACCTAATTAAGTCTAGTTGGGTAGCCAATTTCAACCTCAGCTGACAAAGGAAACAGGCAGAATTTAAGTGAATAGAACTTCAGGGTCTGTGTTAATATTGGCTTTGGGGAATTTTAAAAAAATTAGAAACTTACCTCCCTGGTGAGATGGCCAGTGTTGAAAGCAAGCGGCCTTTAGAGTGATTCAGGTATCAATTTCTGTTGGGGCTCAAGGAAACGACCAGGGATTTTGTAATACATAATATCATATGTATTCTGACATTGATGATTTTCATTGGCTGAGGCAAACTGATGTAGTATAAGATGAAAATCCTATACATCCCAAAGTAGGCTTGATGCAAAATGCAGCTACCACAACAGACCTCAAAAGACGTTTGTTCATTTGGTTAATTTTGAGGCCAAATGTTTTATTTCATAATTCTGGAAGTCAACCAATTCCCTGTTCCCTCACTACATTTCAACACTGAATAAATACTGTGCTGGACTTGGCCCACTGAAAACGACCTGCTATCACTCACGCCGGCAAAGCCACAAGATCTGAATTGATTTCGTCCTCCTCCTGGATTGTGGTGGGGAAAATAAATGCACATGGTGACTTATGTCTGTTTCTTCAGGTGACTTGCACCTTGGCTGACTTGATTTGTGCTGGGGAGACCACAGAGAGACCTTCATCTGCGTCCCAGCTACCAAAGGTCAAGCTATTTTCATGCTTCTCTGTCTCATTTTCCTTCCTTCTGGGGTTGGTCTTGTTCTTTCAGCCCTTATATTATTGTCACACCTTAAAAAAAACTATTTTCACTTTGTGATGGATTACAGGTTCCTTTTAAGTATAGTATAAACCCATTTAATTATTTTACTAAAGAAGAATTCTTATATGTAGAGTCTTCTCTTTGCCCCTGGGCCCAGGTATGAGGCATCTTCATCTCCTTTTGCTTTTGTGTATAGCGCTTCCTTTGCCTAAAATGTTCATTCGTTCCTTCTGTGCCTGGTTGATTTCTATTGCCCGTCAAGATGTAGCGTAGCTATCATTAGCTCCAGAAAACCTTCCCTGTCCCATTCAGTCTGGAGGAGGTGCCCCTACATTGTGTCCTGGCCCTTCATTTTACTCCTCACACTAGATTGTTGTCATTCTGTTGCCTTCATGTACCCACCACCACCCCATAAGTCAATTTACAGCAATCACTGGCTTCCTTTTCTTTCTATTGCACGTGCCAAGCATAGGGCCTGACACACAGTAGGTACAAAACACATATTGACTGAAAAAATGGATGAGCACCTGGAAGCAGAATCAGCTTGCTGTACTGTTAATTACAAACATACATTTTATAGCAACTAGTGACCCAGTGCATGGATTCATGCACATTGAAAGAAAATTAATTAGAAGGTGGCTAGAGGGGCGGGACTGGGCGAGATGGGCCGGACACGTCCTGGAGCCAACCTCCCACAGTCCCTCCCCAACCCAGCCCCCAGGTGTCTGAGGAGTGAGCGGGGTCCCTCCAGCAGGTGGGGTCCCTTGGCCTGGCCTGCAGGGATGGGGCCGAAACCGGCTCTCCGACATCCCCCAAGCGGTTCTGGAGTGTGAGAGGGCACTCTGCAAAGTTGCTGTCGTACAGGGTGTGGAACGCAAACACAAGTGTGCAGTAAACCAGATTCGGGGCTGACAGTGCCCCAGCGACAACATAATCCACAGCCTAAGGTGGAATCGCAGGGCCCCATGAGGAATCGGGCTCCCTTCTCTCTGGTTTTGGGGTGCGTCACCCGAGAACCGCTGCTGCCAAGTCACTGCAGGTAGGCAACTCCTGCATTGAGCATCTGCCCCCTCGTAGTCAGTGCACATCATAGCGACTGGTCGGACAGTCAGACACTTAGCATATTATCCTTTTATATATATAAATAGTTATGTGATATAGATGGAAGAAACTGTGATTTGAAATCACAAAACATGAGGTATGACCTAGATATAAATCTTGGCTTTGCATCATTTTAAATTATATCTCTGTCAAATAAAACAATACAGACTGATTCTTAATGATGAAAACAATTCTTTTTAAAAAAAATATATTTTATTGATTTTCTACAGAGAGGAAAGGAGAGGGATAGAGAGTCAGAAACATCGATGAGAGAGAAACATTGATCAGCTGCCTCCTGCACACCCCTCACTGGGGATGTGCCCGCAACCAAGGTACATGCCCTTGACTGGAATCGAACCTGGGACCTTTCAGTCCGCAGGCCGACGCTCTATCCACTGAGCCAAACTGGCCACGGCAATGAAAACAATTCTTAGAGATTACTTTCTTTTTTTCATTGTAAGAGATAGTGAATTGGCTTGGAGGCTTCTAGTTAACTAAACAACTATATATTGAGCTTTTAATTTGTATTTGTCACAGTATATAATATATAGCCCTTTAAAAAATAATTCAGAGCTGAGCTGACCTATAAATGTTCAAATCAATAAATGTTCCAACCTTGACAAAACCTGTTTGGCAGAGATCACAAGTTCCTATGCTAATGTGTACAGGAAGAGAAGGTGCCAACTCGGAATGCTTGCGGGGAGAGGAGGGAAGGTTGCAGGAAAGGGATTTTAAAATTTCAGGGCTGAGGACCAGTAAAGAGTAATAGAATTTTAGAAGCGAATGGGTTCTCAGGGTCACTCATCTCCTTTAAATTAGAACAAGTTCAGTTGAGGTTTGGAGAACTGGAGCCTAATCAAAGAATTCATAGAGTCCTGCCTGGAATTCGGGATTCTCAATCTGGAACTCTTTCCACCATAATATCTGACCTCCATTATGAGAGACTGAGGCTAAGGCCAGTAGCGATAGGGCACAGGCAAAGCCAAGCGTAGAAAGGAAAAGTACTGGAGTCGAGGCTTAAGGAGCACATGTGGACGCAAAGCTCCAGCTGGATATACAGGACACATTTCAGAGATATTTCAAATGCAACATGAAGCAAATATCTGCTTTTCTTTTTCCTGCCTGGCGTCCTTTTCTTTTACAAGAATACTCCAATTTTCCTCAGTGAACTGCCTCTTCCAGACTCAGTCCCTCAATCTAGGAGCACCTTGTTGCTAATCTGTATATTTCTAGCTTTATTGACCCAGAGTCTTAAACATTTGTAGAGTAAACATTACAAAGTGGATACAAGAATATTCTACCAAACCTTTGGTAATTCTGAGATCTGACCTGTTGAAGATCATCATCTGTTCTATAGCAGTGTCTTTATGCTGTATTTCATGTACAAGTGTATTGAAGCATTTTTCCACCTCTGACATTGTGAACCTTTGCCTTGACCTGATAAGATCATCTCTAAACTATTTACATTTCATTCCCAACTCCCCTAACTGCATAGTTTTCATCACTAGGCTTCTGCTAGACTCTGTTCCACCAGTTTCATAAGGCCCACATTCCATATTTCAGTGGTAACATTGTGATTTTCCTCTGTGTCATGTGTGTGTTTTGGACATTGCCTCGCTATATTCAGGAGAGCGCTGGCTCTGCAGAGAGAGGCCTGTGGGTTTGAATGTCGGCTGTCCCACCTGGTAATTTATATCTACCTCATATGATTTTGTAGGAATACACTGATATAGATATCATATGTAATACATGTATCAGAATTCATGGTACTTAGCACTATAAATATTAGACATTATTATTATCATTATTATTCTTTTTCCAAAGCAGTCACTCTAGGTACTCTTTTCCATATATTTATTCCACTTTTATTTAAATTAAAATTTTAAAGCAATTTTCAATATTTTAAGGAATGAAAAACAGGCAATTTTTACTCTAAGACACAAAATGACTATTGCTACTGGATCCTGTACTGATCATTCGGTTATAAAATAATATTTATCTCTAATAAGTCTAAGCATGTTAGATAGATGATGATAGATAGATAGATAGATAGAAAGATGATAGATAGATAGATAGATAGATAGATGATAGATAGATAGATGTCAGGGTATCTATCTCTACTTTCTACTACTAGATTTCACCATCTGTCTTAAGGAAGGACTGATTGCTTGTACATCTAACTATCCCCAGCTCTTATAGCATATGGCCGGGCACACAGAAAGAAGAAAGGGAGTGAGGGAGATAGGGATAAGACACTAAAGAATTACCTCATAGTATTTCCAGTTTTTCTTTCCACTCTGAATTCAAGAAAACACTTTAAAGTGGTGCATAATCGCCGAACCGGTTTGGCTCAGTGGATAGAGCGTCGGCCTGCGGACTGAGGGGTCCCGGGTTCGATTCCGGTCAGGGGCATGTACCTTGGTTGCGGGCACATCCCCAGTAGGGGGCGTGCAGGAGGCAGCTGATCGATCTCTCTCATCGATGATTCTAGCTCTCTATCCCTCTCCCTTCTTCTCTGTAAAAAATCAATAAAAAATATATATATTTAAAAAAAAAAATAAATAAATAATAAAAAAAAAAATAAAATAAAGTGGTGCATAATTGTGTGTGTTTGTATTTCCCCCAGGTAATCAAAATGTTAAGAAGCTGTCCGAATTTCTTATTAATTAACTATAATATGTACAATATTTCTTTAAATGAATGTACCTATTGATGCTTTTTAAAAGAGTTTCAAAACAGAGATATTGTTTTTTATATACTTTGTCTAAATACATTTCATTCATCCAACACAAAATTACTGATCACTTACTATGGAGTAAGCAATATGCTGGATGCTGGGAATGTGAAGACAAATAACAGATGATCTCTGCTTTCCTGTCGATTACAGACTGATGAAGGAGAATGACTAGTAGGCAGATAAATCGTGACGTAACATTGCAAGCATGTGATTCAATGCACTTATGAGTTAGCATGGATCCCGAGGATCATGTAATGGGAAACTAAATGGTTGTCCTGACAATAGCTCTTGGTTCTTTTTGCTAGAACAGAATGCATTCATTTATAAGCATTAAAAAGTTATTGGTGTATGAGCAGATATATCTTTTGGTGCAATGACAGAAACTCAACTCAAACTTGCTTAGGCAAGAAGGTGATATATCATCCTCTGCGACCAAACTGTAATGGTGAGGAATATGCCGCCCACTGGGGACTACTCCAGCTAGGAGATTTGACTACTGACAGAATTCCCTCACCATCTCACATGCCTTCTATTTCCACGTTCATTCCATTCCTCCAGATACTTCCCTCACACTGTTGGAACAATGGCTGCTGGGCGCTGCCAGGCTATTACGATACGGAAAGAGGTCCTTCTGCTGGTTTCCACTTGAAAAACTCTATAGAAACTGATTAACCAGATGTGACCTGGAACAATGCAATGTGACCAGAAGAGTAGGATCCATAAGAAAATGTGGCTTTTGCCCAGCCATTCTGTGGTAGGAGGGGTGGAGAGAATGTATTTAAGAAGAGGAATGAGCAGTGGAATAAACAGAAGCAGTCATACATGCGTGCTGGCTTTCAACACATGTTACCTGAGTAACTACTTTGTGCCAAGCACTGGACTTGGTGCCACAGTGTAGTGGGGGAGAACAATATTATGCAAATAATCTATAAATAAGTCCTCTCAATGGAGGACAGAATAGTTGCCCTCTTCCAAATGAATTCCACTTTCCGGAAACTTCCTGAACTTGACCACAGCCAGCTCTATCAGCCTGGGATCAGTCAGGAAAACAAAGCCACTGAAACTATTCCAAGAATAAAAGGTCTCATTGAAATTTTACGGCAACTCTAGTGGTGGTGTGGGATAGAGTGGGTTGGAGTGGGAGAGGGATTGATTTTCTACATTTTACAAATACAAAAACTGCAGCTACGAGAGGCTCCACAGCTGCAGTAGCAGTGGAGCTGTAGTTCAAATCCAAATCTCACAAGAGAACTGATTCTGTCCTGCATGCAGCATTGCCCTCTAATACATTCCTCCTTTGATGCAATCATTGCTTGTGGCTAAAGCCAGTTGATTTTCCCATGTAGTTTCACTGCAGATGGCACTTCTAATTCCAACCATTCTTGTAAAAGACCATTTGGGGAGGGATATTTAGGGGATATAGAAGGCTTAAAGTCCAGAAAAAGGTGGATTCCCAAAGGAAAGGTAAGCAACTGTGAAGAAGCTAAATAGAATGTGTACACAATGGATGGATGGGACTCCCTCTCCAAAATTATCCACAGCAAAAAAACAACAACAACAACAACAAAAACCCACAAAAAAACAAGTATCTTGATATCGCTTACTGATAGGATTAATCTTTTTAAAAACGAGAAATAGTAATCT
>NW_005871063.1:13561209-13600657 GCF_000147115.1 Myotis lucifugus | reverse complement strand
TGCTTGCTTATTTCATATCTAAAGTACTTTCAATATTGAAGAGTTGGTTATCTTATTATAGAAGTTATCTTTTTTTTAGGGGGGGGGAAGTTATGAAGAATGCTTTGTTTTGTTGGTTGGGATGTTTTTAAAGAGCATTATATATATATATATATATATATATATATATATATATATATATATATATAAATTATTACTGTGGGTCAGGGGCAAGGGGCATACATTGCAGAGGGGGGCGCACACACAGGGATTGGGTAGAGGCAGGGATGGCACACAATGCTACGCAAAAACAGCCACAGCTAACAGATGAAATAATCACACCAATGAGGCAGGGTGGGGGGTGGCCACGGGGGCTGGGCATGGGAGAGGAAGAAAGCAGGGGGACAAAAAGGGAGACCTGGTCCAAGATACTGCACATTTTCTGCCCCCACCCGACCCCCTCCCCACCTCTGCACACCACGGGAGCCTTGGTTTCCCATCTGTCCCTTCCTCCCCTCCTCTGCCCAGCTGCCGAGGCCCTGCAACTGAGCAGCACCCCTGCTGGCTCTGGGTGGCAGGCTGGGAGGGAGACTCCCAAAATCCAGATGCACACTTGGGTGTTCTCCTGATTGCAGGCTTACAGTGGCTTGTCACCTTCCTTTTTCAGGTGACTGCAGTAGTCCTCCGGGGCAGATAGCGATCTTTTTTATTACTGCCAGGTATGTTCCAAAATAAATACATATACCTGAAATTTGCTTTATAAATGCCTGCCTGATGCATATATGATCAGACTCATGAATTTCCCAAGACCTTACTGAAGAACTGGGATACTGAAATCGTGCGCACAGAAAGCCGAGAGCTGAAGACGAGGCTGCTATGGTGACTCCATTAAGGCTCAGAAACACCACGGACACCCTCATGATAGGCCTGCAGCCTTACCTTCCTGTGTTGGTCTGAGGAAAATTCAGAGTGCGTTTCAGTCCAGGTACAGATGAGAAAACGGTGTCGAATGTGTGCCGCTGGGGGTTAGGGTGCAGCCATTCTGATTTCTAGGCTTTGATGAGAAGGATGTTCCATGGCTGTGATGACTGGATTCTGTAATTATTTAAACACCTGTTTTTAACAAATAGCAGTAAAACTACCCTCTTGGTGCAGGAGAACGTAGTTTTAATTAATAATAAATCCCTTATTTTAGGGGGATGGATTTAAGAAATGTAATGTGTGTTTTTTAATTCACGAGGCACAAGTAATGACTTGTCTATGATGAAATGATATTTTTAACCCTTTTGGTCAAGTTGATTTGTATTTGTAAATTTTTATATCCCAACAATAAGCATTATCAAACACAAGGTGATAAGACATAAAATATACTAATTCCCAAAACTTTTCACTCTAAATTTTGAGAAGAATAAGAATGTCACGGTGAGAAGCAAATGGGCTACTTTCATTGGTGTAGCCTCACTCAACTGAACCAGTCAGCATTCTCAAAGCTAATGGTGTCCAGCTATTTCCAGATATGTTCTCCAAAACCTTTAACTTCTTTCTATTCAAACGGGAAAGTGGCATCACCCAACCTGTCATCATTCTAGCATCCGTCTCCACTGAAATTTAAAAAAAGCTCCAGGAAAGGGGTGGGAGTGCGGTGGGGAGGGCCAATCGCGGGGAGAGGGAGGGAGGGATGGGACCTCTCCAATACTTTCAACAATGGAGACACATTTAAAAAGAAAGATAGAAAAGCTCTTGCTGAGGTGGCTTAGAAGGAAACACAAAATTGTGAAATTTTCAGTAAATAAGGCCCCTGGGCAGCAGTTGGGCAGCATGGGTGAACTCCGTGTACCCCCAAGAGTCTCTGCTGCCTCCTCCCAAGTGGTTGCTACGGTGTAGCTGGGGAAATGCAATATAAATAAGTAGGAAGAGCCTGGTGGCATGGGGATTTGGTAAAGCAACTGTTCCTTCTGGAAGTCTGTGTGTAAAATAATGCCAAAATCCAAATCCAAAAGCGCTGGGTGGAGTGAACCCAGCCTCTGGATAGTTGGCTGGACAAACTCAAAAGCTCCAAGCCTCTGGCCAAGCACAGGGTGATTGGCAGCTCGAAGGGATGGCTGCGATGGAAAGAGCAGGCCTGTGGATCAGGCTGAGGTGAGTGAGCAGAAACGCATGGATCCCTGGAGAAGAGTGTGGAGAGAGAGAAGTGACATTTTGGCATTGAGGGAAGTTTCTGAGTTTGGCATCTCATGTTGAAGAAAAGATAATGTGCACTTGGCAGTAGAAATGAAACTTAATGACTCATTTGTTGAGATAATCGGATCAGGTTGCAGACTTGAGAATTATGTTTGTCTAGAAGCAACTTATTCAATTATAAATCAGAATGGGGATGAATCTGAATAGTAGCAAAAGAGAAAATGGAAGAAATGATAATTAAAAGGTTTCAGAATAGTATAATATACTTAAGCAGGGGTAATAAATTGCTAAAGTGTGAAAATAACAGTTTATAAACGTGATATTTGGCCTTGCTGGGTTGATTTCTATTTTATCGAAGTGGGTGTTCTCACCAGCAATTATCTACCAGCCAATTCCAAAATGAAAAATAAAATACACAAACACATAAACATTTAGGCTTTAACATGGAACCCCTAATGTGTGGTAACAGACAGTGCAAATATTAGTAAGTAGGAGAGTCAGATGGAAACAGAGGCACCTGATTATCAAGTTGCAGGCCCTCCTGTCTAATCCGCAATCGGACATGTCTATATACCATGCTAAAATTGCTTTGAATTGAGGAAGTCAGGATGGGGAAAGGCCTTGCATAGTACAAACTTGGGTTCAGGTACACATATAAGGACATGTTACAGAATAGAAAAAAAGTGAGGATGAACGAGTCATAGAGAGAGAGAGAAAGAAACTATCTGATACTACTTATATGTTACTAATAATACGCAAAACATATTATTTAGGGCATCCTATAATATAATTCTGATCCAGATAATTATGAGTTAGAATAATGGGCTGATAGCAATCAAGATTCCCAAGGTATTCCTTATGTATTCCTTAAAGTGGGAAAATGCGAGAGGTGTGCTCTGAGGAATGATATGGAAGGCAGTCGACACTGTTAATGAGGTACCACAGAAAGTTTGTATGGAGGCAGTGTTCTGGTCAAATGTGGACACAGAGGACTGCTTTGACCATGAAAATCAGTCTACATGTGATATGTAGAGAATTATACTCTACGTAAGCCAAATACAAATGAACATATTTGAAAATTTCATATGGATTATTTTGAACAGAAGTGTTCAATTGTATGTTTGTTTCTCATCATACAAGAAAGGCTTACCTGTGGGTGGGTGCAATTCTCCGAGGGCCGATGACTCCTGATTTTTCTCTTCTATACCACAAGCTAGATTGGAAAGGAGTTAATAGAGAGTATTATTTTCCTAGGGATTTGCTTTTCTTTTTTGAAAGAAGGAAATTATCTGCCAATTTCAGTTTTTAATTGTCAATATAATGGTGCTTGAGCGTTTTTTACAAAACACCAGTGTGTAACAAACTTACTCTTAGAACTACTCTCAATAGCAAAGAGCTCTTAATAAATCAAGAGATGAAAAGACGAAATTCCATCAGAAAAATATGCAAAGAACATGAAGAGACAATTTACAGGGAAAGATACACAAATGACCCTTAAACATTTGTAAAGATGCTCATATTTAATTGTCCAGAAATTCAATTTTTTTTAAAAAAAATACATTTTATTGATTTTTTACAGAGAGGAAGGGAGAGGGATAGAGAGTTAGAAACATCAATGAGAGAGAAACATTGATCAGCTGCCTCCTGCACACCTCCTACTGGGGATGTGCCCGCAACCAAGGTACATGCCCTTGACCGGAATCGAACCTGGGACCTTTCTGTCCACGGGCTGACGCTCCATCCACTGAGCCAAACCGGCTAGGGCCAGAAATACCATTTTTACAGATAACATCCCCCCAAATACAAAAATATATGCTCACGGTTATTCACTGCAGCATTATTTGCAATATAAAAATATTGGAAATGACCTAAATGTCCATACATAGGAGAGTGGTTGAATAAATTATGGTACTTTTGTACAATGGAGGACTATCAAGCTAAAAAAAAAGTAAATATCTCTATTAACTGATATAGAGGAAATTCAAGAATGTATACATTAGGTTAAAAAATTAAGGGGTAAAAATTTTGTATTACATCTTATCTTTTGTGCGAGATAAAAAGTCCATGTGTATGCATGCACATTTTATGTATCTATGCTATAGACAGAGTGTTTGTGTCCCCCAAAATGTATATGTTAAATCATAACCCTCAGTGTGATGGTAGTTGGAGATAGAACTATCACATAAAAGATATAGATACCTGAAAGAAAAGAAATGGTAATAGTAAGAACAACACATCTATCAACTCTTCCTCACTAGTTATAAACTGTCAATATTTATGTTGATTATTAGGCTTCTTCCCACCTCCCACAATTCTGAAATGTTTACTAAAACTTTTTCATGCCCATTTACAAATATTTCTTTATTTCCTCTTTTTTCCCCCCTCTGATCCTACTGGCCTTCTAAATGCCTACAGCTTCATTGACCAGGACTATTTCTGACTGTTCATTGTAAACTTTGTTCACTATGGAATTATTTCAAACTCTAAATTCTTTAAATAGATTAACTTTCAGGCGTGGTTTGTCTGTAGTTTTTCTAGTTACAGCACAAGTTACTTGGGGATTCCCATCTGTATCCAAAGTTCAGCTGGCAACATGCCACAGCTATTTTCTTAAGCTCCTTTTTTCAAAGAAAAAAATTAGAAGAGAATTAACCCTAAAAAAATAGCAGTCATATTTTTGTAAACATCAAGATGACTATATTCTTTTTAAAAATATATATGTTTTTATTGATTTTAGAGAGGAAGGGAGAAAGAAACATGGATGTAGCATGTTTTTTATTTTTTTAATCCTCAACTGAGGAGTGATGATATTTTTTCCATTGATTCTTTCTTTCTTTATTTTTATTTTAAGTGCCATTTTTATTTTTATTTTTATTTATTTATTTTTAAATTTTGTTTTATTGCTTAAAGTATTATAAAGAGTATTACATATGTCTCCTTTTTTTTGATTTTTAGAGAGAGTGGAAGGGATGTGGCGGAAGGAGAGAAGTGGGGGAGGGGAGAGAGAGAAACATCGATGTGAGAGAGACAAATCGATTGGTTGCCTGCAACCAAGGTAAGTGTACTGGATGGGGAATCAAACCCCCAACCTTCGGTTTCGGGGCAGACACTCTAACCACTGAAAAAACTTTCAAGGTGCATCATGTTTTCTAATTCAATCTGCCAATTTCCATTTTTTATTGTTATATTTAGACTGTTTACATTTAGTGTTATAAGTGATGTGTTTGAGCTTTATTTTGCCATTTTGTTTCTGGTTGATCCTTCTGTTTTTCATTTCTCTGTTTTCCTTTTCATGTCCTATGGCTTACTTGAATATTTTTTAGAGTTCTATTTTGATTTAGCTATAGTATTTGGAGTATAACTCTTTGTACAGATTTCTTAGTGGTTGCTCTAAGTATTACATTATATGTACCTAACACAATTAATTGATGATCTCATTTTACCAGTTTAACTTAAGTCAAGTATATAAACCTTAGCTCCCTTTACTTTTCATTATCCTCACACATTTATAATTGTCTTAAATATTTCTCCCACATATATTTAGAATCACAGTTGACAGTTTAGAATTTTTGCTTCGGCCATCAAACACAATTTGGGAAGTTTTCAGCCATTATTTCTTTGAGTATTTTTCATCCCTGTCCTCTTTCTCTCCTCCTTTTAGGAATCCAATGACATGAATATTTGAGTTTTTGTTATAATCTAGGTCCTGAGGTTTTGTTCATTTGTGTTTAGTTTATTTGACCTCTGTTGTCCAGGCTGTGTAATTTCAGTTGTAGCTATTCTTTTGTCCCTTCTGTTCTGCTCTTGAGTGCATCCACTGGCCTTTTAATTTTGGTTATTGTATTTTTCAGTTCTGAAATTCCCATTTGATTCTTGATAGCATCTCTTTCTTTGAGGAGACTTTCTAATTTTTCATTTGTCTCAAATACGTCTTTAGTTGCTCTCCGAAGTATGTCACGAAGGCTCTTTTAAGATATTTGTCAGGTAATTCTAACATCTAGGTCATCCTGGTGTTAGTATGTTTTGATTGTCTCTTTTTATTCAGCATGAGATCTTCCTGGTTCTTGGTATGATGGGTGATTTCCTATTGCAACCAGGACTTGTTCTTTTAAATATTTTCTGAGACTCTGGATCTTATTTAAACCTTCTGTTTGATCTTATTCTGACACGGCTCTGGCAGTAGAAGGCAGAGCACCACATCATTATTGTTACTTGGTGGCAGATGTCCATATCCCCCACTCGTCCTTCATTTTACAAGAAGGGAAGCTCCTCATTACTGCTGGGTGGATTAGCTATTGTGAAAGAACTGAATTTCTACTAGGGCTCCTCTTGGTACTACCCAGAGGGGAGGAGAAAGAATGCCTTATTATTTTTGGGTAGAAGTGGAAGTCCAGGCTTCCTACTTGGTCTCCACTGACACTGAGACTTAAAATAAGAGCAATGGCCAGCAGGGACAAAAGTCCTAGCTCTCCACTTGGCTTTCTCTGGTTTATCATTATAGACTCATGAAGGTGGATTCTCAGCTCCCCACTCAGCATTTAAGGGGGAGGATTGGGGTGACACTACAGAGTTATAGGTGATGTTTGGCTTGAGTAGAGTTATTTCCTTTTTATTTTAGTTTTCAATTACAGTTGACATACAGTATTATATTAGTTTCAAGTATAGAGTGCTTATCATCTAAATGTCTTGGAGTACTACAGAATTTTAATGTTTAAAGGAACTTTAAGAATCACATAGTCCAATCCTTTCATTTTACATATGAGGCCTAGAGAAATTAAATATGTTGCATATTACCAAAATTTTTAGTTAGTATCAGACATTGGATTCAAACTTAAGCCTGGGATTTGTACTTCATGTTTCTTTCTCTTTTACTAGGTAATTTGTACAGCCACAGTTAATTCAGGAAATGAAAGAGAACCATCCTAAATATTTAAAATTATTTTACTTTTTAGACATCTGTGTACTTGTAAATTTAATTGTCAAAACATAAATGTTTTACTCTAGCAATGTAAAGATGATATATAGCAAAATCCCAAAGCTTATGGAGCTATAATTTTAATAACAATTATTGTATCCACATGACTTTATCATTAGATATTTCTCCTTTTCTCTTACAGATATCCCCAATATTTCCCCTAACATTTGCTCCTAAAATACTTTACTGTTTGAAGTTCAACAGGAAATATGTCATTTTAAGAAATGCTATCTTTTCAAAGCTGAGCCTTAAATTTAGCTAGTTTTTCATAGTTTCTGCCAATTTTAGCTGATTTATAATTTTTATTTTAACATGAGAGTCTTCATTTTAATATGTTATCATAATAGTTAAGTACATAATAGCATAATAATTTAATGTGTTATTAATATAATAATTTATTGAGTGTCTACTATGAACTAGACACTGGGCCAAGTACTAAAAATTATTAAAACCTAATCATGTCTTTTAGATGATTATAGTTTGTGACATGACATAGATTTGCAAATGTGCAAAATTATAATCAAGACTGTGTTATGGGAACACTATATGTCATTCTAATACAGAAGATGAAGGATAACAAAGCACTAACTTCCTTTGAACTTCGACATCCAAGCACAAGGCAACATGTAAAAATTCTCCACAGTTAAAAATGCTCTGGAATCTTGTTTCTAAATTTAAATCCACTATGGAAGAGAAGAGGGGATGATTTTCTTAAATTTGCACATAAGAAAGAAATACAGGCACCCAGAGCTGAAAAAAAAGTTATTTAATGTTAATCTACTTTGATAAAGATTTATATTCCTCTATGAAACCAGATGGTAAAGATTATATATTTTGATATAAAATGGGTAAATATGCCGTGATGGAAAGAAAGGATTATGGAGAGAACTTTGATCTACAGAGGTGCTAGAAACAATTAAAGATATGAAAGAAGTAAGTATCACCAGCCCCAGATGGAGTTCCTGTGAATTCGGCTAAGTGTTCCAAGACTGTTTGACAATTCCTCTAGCAGATGTTTTTAATCTCGGATTGAAAGCCCATGCGTTACCTGGATGCATGAAAAAGGCTACTTTGGAAGTGATGGCAGGGAAGGCATCAGGATCTTGACTCTGGTTCTTCATTTTTATTGATCTTTCTGACTTCAATGTCTATCAGCCAACAACCACTCTTTGGTGATTATCTCTGCAGGAGGCATAAGGAAGGATGTGGGTCACTTGAGATCATCTAAAAGGTATGAAAAGAAAGAAATCAAACTTGGTTAAATATTTTCTAAAAGTATCCAGCAATGAAGTTTTACACTAGAACAAACAAATTAAAAGAAATATAGATACTTTCAAGAATAAAGATAAATTTTAAAAAATAAATGTAGATTAGAGTCTTTTAATAGAGGTAGACTTGAAGGTAGCATGTCATCCATCTAAATGGTAGAACAGAGGACATCTCATCCTGACATGCCCAAATACTCTGGGATTTAATTTGAGAGACTAAGGGAAAATTACTATCAGAAAAAAATCTTGGCATGACTCAAAACGGTGACATGTCTATTCCTGCAGCCTGAAATTTAGATGCAATCTAAGAGTTAAAGAAGAAAAAAAAGATTTCGTTCAATGATTAGTAGACAACAAACAGCAAATAATAATTCCTTACTATTGAGTAATTTGAAAAGAAGTGTATTTCCAAAGATATGGGAAATGATCAGTAGACATTTCATTCACACGACTGAAGTTTTTTGTTAGCATCGTCCAAATCTCACTTGGCAAACATCAAATATATTCTTAGCTGAATACAAATGTGCAAAATCCAAAAGGAGGCTTTTCACAGGCACAACCTATGGAATGACAAGGCAACTGTGAAACTTCAAAATGGTTAAAATCACATTCCTTTGCTTTTGATAAGTAATAATAGATTTACTAAATAAATTACAATAATAAAAATGAATTTGCCAAGAATCTCTCTCTTTCTCCCTCCTTCCTCCCCCCACCCCTGTCTCTCTCCTGCTCTCTCTCTCATTCTCGTTCTCACTCACTTTTTTATTCCAGACACTTCCATTTAGAGGCCTAGAGAAATAAATATTTCAGAGAGGAATTCCATGCTTTCTTTGGAGGGAAAATTCCCCAAGAGTTCAATAACACTCTATAGAAACAGTTAGTGGTGGGAGGCCTTTCCTACTAAATTTAAAACAATATTATCAGGCATGCCAATTAAAATCCTTGTGGGATTGGGTGTGGTGCTTGAAGCAGCTTCAGGTCACTATAGAATACAGAGAACATGTTCAAAGCAAACCTCTAAATGAAATCGGGTCTTTTTTCCTCCCATTTTAATAGGAAGGATGGTTCATTCTTATATCTACTTTATTGTTGATATAACCTTCAAGTTTTGGCAACACGTCTCAGAAAACTGACCACATCCCCACCTTTTATTCCATGGAAGATGAGGAAATGCTGATCTGGGTAAGTTTCTGAGGAGACAGAGAGAAGGTTCGTGAACCTTAGCATTATTATAGTTCTCAGAGCAGAATTGTTCCAAGAACAAGTTTGGATAGAGGGAGAGCACAACGATTTTCCATTTTAGAGCTCTATTTTCTAAGTTTTTGTACAGCTGACCACCCAGAATAATAAATTATTGTTATAGCATAAATGGGTGGCATTTAAAATATTTATGAATCTGTATAATTTAATAACAGGTCTAGTAAAACAATTTGCTATATAAAGAAAAAGAGAAAAAACTATTGTATTTCCATAATTATAAGCCATACTTATTTTTACATTTCTACCAGCAGTATGTAATTTTTTATAATTGATGTGTACCTTTGAGGTGAGACTTTCAAGAAAGGTGTCAGTAAATCACTGATGCCTTCCCATGTAATCCTACTTTTCAAAAAGTATATTATTTGCCATAAAATGACTTTGTTTAATTTTCTATGGATTTTACTATTCTTTAATACCTATAACAAAAGACTGTATGAAAATAAAATGGTAGCTATTACATGATTGAATTTGGAAGATTCTCATATAACATACACACAGAAACACAGTTATGCCATCTTCAAACATCTAAGAGCTACTACCCAAAACCTTGAATTATAAAAGTAGGCCATGAGCCAGTGTGTTAGTCTACCTGGGCTGCTATCACAGAATACCATAAGCTGAGTGGCTTATAAACAAGAGAAATGTATTTCCCACAGGTCTGAAGGTGGGGAAGTCCAAGATCAAGGCACCTGCCGATTTGGTGTGTGGTGAGGGGCGGTTTCCCGGCTGCCTTCTCACTGGAACCTCACATGGTGGAAAGGGACAAGTGAGCTCTCTGGGTATTTTTTTTTTTTAAATTAGTACAATAAAATTTTTTTTATTGATTTCAAAGAGGAAGGGAGAGGGAGACAGAAAGAGAAACATCAATGAAGAGAGAACACTGACCAGCTGCCTCCCACACACCTCACACTGGGGATGGAGCCTGCAACCTGGGCATGTGCCCTGACCAGTTCAGAGGGTGAAGCTCAACCACTGAGCCATGCCAGCCGGGCTGGGGTCTTTTTTATTAAGGCTCTGCCCTCATGATCTAATCACCTCTCAGAGGCTCCACCTCCAAATACCATCACATTAGGTATCAAGATTTAACATATGAATTTTGGAGGGACACAAACATCTAGTTTATAGAAGCCAGTGAGAAGCCAAATTAGTGTTTTGGATCACACATAGGCCACGTATGTTGCGCTGTTCTGTCCCAAATGTTTCCTCCAACCTTGACAGTTGTAGAGAATATTTAAGGTGGGATGAGATAGTCACTTATATAGCCTGCTAGACAGATTTTTCAATTGAAACAAAATTGGAATCAGAAAGGCAAGGTGAGAAAGGAGGGGGAATGGGATTCATATCTTACTTTTTATGGGCTGAAGGTCATTATTAAGCATGGGAATTTTCAGTGTTTATCATTGTCTCTCTGAGGATCTCATATGCGCTAAGGAATCAATAGGTGAGTCAGTAGTAAATAGCTTCCTGTCGAATTTGCCCTCTACCCTATGTAATCCCACCACTGTCCTACTGGGGTACCCAAGTCTCTAGTTAACAGATTCATTATTTCTCACTTGACCCAAGGTTTTCCAGGTAAATTACCTAATTTGGACTTAGTCTAACAAATACATAGTTATATAACTATTCATTTAAAGTCTTATATTGGATTTTTTATGCATGGGAGAAAATGAACAAATAAAGCATACACATTTTAAAGAGTGTGAGATGAGATACTGGACTCTGAGACATAAGTTCTGTGGAGTAAGGGGCCAGGAAGAAGACAAGTATCCTTGGAAAATTATTCATAAAGTCACTCTTCATCCTAAAAATCTAGTCAATATTTGGTACTATTAAAAAGAAACTACAGTTTCTAAAAGTACTAAACCCCTTATTTTACTTTCTGAATCTTTTTTTGCTTTTTGAGATTCATTACATTATGCTTATAAATTGGGTAAACCTCAACAAATTGTACTAAAGACTTACTATGCAGGTGAATTTGGATACAACTTTAAGACACCAGTAAATGTTTCAAGGAAGTATGGATAAACTAACCTTAAAGATTTTTAGAATAGAAAACAAACTACTGAAATTAGAATCAGAGAAGCATCATGAACACAATTGTTGAAAAAATTGAATTGTACCTTCAACCATCCTAGATTCATGTAGAAACCAAGAAGTATTGCACCAAGGTCAATAGGTTCACATGGATGCCAGCACTTCCCCCTTTGGAATCAATTTTACATAGAAAATCCACAAGCTGGTGGTGGATGAGGAGGAAAGTGGTGGAAGAGTGTAGTTCGGGAAGACAGAAGAAATGCTTTCACTTGTTCCTTTTAAAAATTCTGTATTTATTTAATGAATTATATACATATAAGTACAGTCATGCACTGCTTAAAGACAGTGATACATTCTGAAAAATGTTGTTAGTTGATTTCATCATTGTGCAAATATTACAGAGTGTACTTACACAAGCATAGATGGTATAGCCTACTACACACCTAGGCTATATGGTATGGCCTATTGTTCCTAGGCTACAAGCCTGTACAGCATGTTACAATACTGAATACTGTGGGCAATTATAACATAATGATAAGTATTTATATACCTAAATATATTTAAACATAGAAAATATACAGTAAAAACACAGTGTAAGAGACAAAGAATGGTATACCTGTATAGGGCACTTACGATGAATGAAGTTTGCAGGACTGGAAGTTGCTCTGAGTGAGTCAGTGAGTGGTGAGTGAATGTGAAGGTCTAGGACATTATTGTCCACCACTCTACTTTATAAACACTGCACACATAGGCTACACTAAATTTATAAAAGAACATGAGAATAAATCAAGCACAAGGGAGAATTATGAAATCAAGACACATGGTTAATATCAGGTATATAAGGCTGCTACCAGCATAAGAAGTTTTTTATGAGTAGAAAGAATAGACTCTAAAATACTGATAAGAAGCAGAGGATAAATATATAAATCAATAACAGTTATTATTATCAAGTATTATGTACTGAACATGATTTTCACATGTTATAATTTAACACAACTGGCAGTGCAGTAGGTTTGGTTACACTATCTGAGTAATGGGGTTTGCTACAACATTATGAGAGCGATGGCTCACTAGGTGATAGAATTTCTCCACTCTTTTATAATCGAACGGGACCACCATCGTATTTGCAGTTCGTTGTTGACCGAAACATCGTTACATGGCATATGACTGCACAATACACCCACCTACATGCACACACAAATAGAAACCTCAAATAAAAGACTCTTTATGAGTCTATTTTCCATGGACTCATTCTCATCTTTACACATCTTAGATGACCTTTGAATATCTGCCTCCTCCCCTATACTGCAAGTCCTGACTCAGGTACAGTTCAGGCCCTGAGCTTTTCAGTGGCAATCTGATTCCTGTTGGCCGAGTTCTGAAGCACTTGACAATGGAATACTCCTGCCTAAACGTCAGCACACCCATTGCCCTCAGTTCAACTGCAGATACGTAGTTCGGTAACAATAGCTCTCAAACATGTACCCAAGGTAGTTGTCTGACTTCTACAAAGATAATATCTTGAAGATATAAACAATTCTCTAGAACCTGGCCCAGTCTTGAATGAGAACAGTATACCTGGCTCGTAGGACCTTTTCTAGTAGACAGAAGAGACACATCGACCAGCCATGTCTCAATGATCTTGTCAGGATTTCGCAGAGGCAATGGAAACTTTTCAACGCTGTACCTCATAAAAGTGTAACCCTGCCGATGAATCTGTTTATTTCCCTTCAAGTGTACCCTGATTTTCCTAACAGGGATATTTTCAAAGTGTGCCCATGAACAGCAACACCCCCATCTGAATCTCAATCTCCATGTTCTTTCTGCCAAAAAGATTTTGTGAATTTTCAACTTCTGTTTTTCCATTGCTGAAAGCTAACCGTGAGACCTGGCTTGAAGGCAGTTTTGGCATTTTTTTCTAATGCACTTACTTTGATAGCTAAAAATGACCTCAAAGAATGATTAATACCTCGTGGGGGTTGCTGACATAAATCTGCTCTGTTGCGCCTCATGCAAGTTCTCTCAGAAGGAATGTTACAGCTATATTGCTGTGGAAACCTGGTAACACTGACCACACCAGATATAAAATCTTCAAAAAGCATAACTACTCAACCTGGACTTGAATTTATGTCTAATGAACTTGTTACCAACAAATGCAGTGAACTCTTTTTCCTAAAAAACTTCATAATGTGTTGCAATACTCCCGAGAAGAAAACCCCTCTCCATGCTAACAAAACAGAATGGGTGACTTTCTGATGATTTTTATTTCTTGGGTCCCTTAAGCATGTTTTGGGTACCATCTGAGGGAAGGGTCGTGCAGTGAGGGCGAGGGGTGATAGGGTAAAGCTGGCATCAAAAATATGTCATTCAAGAGTGTGTCTACACAGGGTCCTGAAACAAAATAATATGTTTTGTTCAAAATGTTTATAGGGGCAATTTTTAACGTGGTTGAAAGAATGATTATATGGGAGCCTTGTATATATAAATCAACTAATAAAAAGTCGATTCAATGCTCCAACCTGACAGACTAAATAAATAATTCTTTAGGAACATTTATGGTTATGTTGACATAGATTGCTTATCTTAGTGGTTAAGAATGTGACCTCCACAGGCAAGTCATGGGGATCAAAACCCCGAGTGACCATGGGCAAGTTAATCTCCCTGTGCCTCAGTTTCCTCAATTGTAAAATGAAGGTAGTTCTAGTACCTACTTTATAGGATTATCATGAGGATTTAATGACAATATTTGTAATAAAAGGCTTGAAAGAATAGCTAGCAATGCTTGGTAATGTTTAATTATTATTTTAGAATCATATAAGTCGTTTTATCAACATCAAATATTAACCAAATGTAAATATACTCTTGTGGTGAGCATTGAATTTACATAGCTGATTTCATACTTGACTCTACAAACAACAGTCTCGCTATTGTGCCATGGTGTAAGCATACTTGTGGTTCAACTTTCAGCCAAAGAAGCTGCAAGAATCATAATAGGATGGAGATTAGTATTGCTAAAATGGAAGAGATTTTAGTTGTAATCCAATCTGATTTTCTAGTGTAGGAAACCAAGGGCCACAGAAATTAAGTGGCTTTTACCAAAGAAACAGAATGTATTAGCAGAGCTGAGCCTTAAATTCAGGTCTTCTGACTTTGCTCACATGTAGAAAACTCAAATAGACAACTGAACATTTTCACAGTGTGTTTTAGTCATTGTATTATGAAAAAATTGTACAGTAACATGAAAATAATTGTGTAATTAAGTCTTTTGATTCCTATCAATGACTCACCATTAAATATGACTGACATTATTTAGTAATTGCAATGACATAATTAACATTTGCATAGTTATTTAAAATAGAAAAAATGGTATAATATGATAAGATCATATGTCCTATAGATGGACACCTATTTACAATTTTGTTTTTTGTTAATACAAACAATGATATAATAAATATCCTTAAACATAAAAAAATAAAATAGGAAAAATGTTTGATATTTTCATACCATAAATACTAGTAGTATAGAATCCCAGGTTCGATTCCGGTCAAGGGCATGTACCTGGGTTGCGGGCACATCCCCAGTGGGAGATGTGCAGGAGATTTTTCATCGTGCTGAAGATATGGTTTTTCATGTAATGCTCACAACAATCTCACAAGTAGTTGTCAAAAATCAATAAAATATATTTAAAAAAATAAATAAATAAAATAGGAAAAATGTTTGATATTTTCATACCATAAATACTAGTAGTATAGAATATATGTATTACTAAAAGGTATAAACAACATATAAAAATAGAACTCTATATGTTGAAGAAGAGAGACAAACTGATTTTTCATCGTGCTGAAGATATGGTTTTTCATGTAATGCTCACAACAATCTCACAAGTAGTTGTCATTGAACTTATTTCATGAATAAGTAAACTGAAGACCAAGGTTATTTAGTTAGTTTTGTCTAGGGTCACACAATTAATGAGTGGCCCAGATGAATTCAAAGCCAGATTTCTGGCACCAAACCCTACACTATTTCCAATATACTGGATGAGCTAATTCCATATATATTTATCCATTCTTTGCTTTGCCTTCTGAAAATATAAAGCTTATTGGAGATGATTTCTTTGCATACTCCAAATCATTTTAAAATGTTAAATGAAGTCCAACTGTATGATTTCCTTATGACTGAAATTTCTTTTCACAAGTAAAGGCTTCAAAGTGTAGTTTGAGGCTCCACAGTCTGGGCATCATCCAGGAGCTTAGAAATGCAGGTTCTCAGCTCTCTGCCCAGATCTACTGAATTGGAATCTGCACTTAACAAGCTCCCAGATGTCTTATATGCACATTGAGCTCTGAAAAGCATCTGGCCAAATCACTATACAGTTTAAAATGCTGCTCAGCCCAGCTGCGTGGCTCAGTGGTTGAGTGTCGACCTATGAACCAGGAGCACATGCCTGGGTTGCCTGCTCAATCCCAGCATGTAGGAAGCAGCCGATCAATGATTCTCTCTCATCATTGATGCTTCTCTCTCTCTCCCTTTCTTTTCCTCTCTGAAATTAATAAAAATAAATTTAAAAAAATGCTGCTCAAAGAAGCATGGAACAGAGTGTGGAATCTCAGAGGGAAGGTGGGGGAGGGTGGGAAGAGATCAACCAATGATGAACTTGTATGCATATATGCATAACCCATGGACACAGACAATAGTGTGGTTAAGGCAGAGGGGTAGTAGGAGGGGGGCAGGGGCTGGCTAGAAGTGGTCAATGGGGACAAAAAGGGGACATATGTAATACTTTCAACAATAAAGATAAAAGTAAAATAAAATTATCAGATCATCGGGGATTTTACATTGATTCTGAAACAACTTCCAGAGAACAAGGAGGACAGAAACAATGGAGCATCGAATCACCATCGCTCACTGTCATTGGTAACATTTACAAAATTTCCAAAATTGAGAGGCAATTTCATACATACCAATGTCTCAATGTTTTAGAGAGTGGGGAGAGATAGTAATATAATTGAATAATCCAGAAATTAGAGTATCTGACAGACTTTAAAAGCAATTACTTCAATTAAGAGAATTTCCTTTAAAAATTGCTACTTGTACCAACTGCTTTACAAGTCATATACTTTGTTTTTACAACAGTTCTATGAGCTAAACTTTTTATTCCCATATTTCCTGAGTAGCTATTATAATGATAGAATGGATTAGACTTGGCTGTCTACAAGCTCATGCTCTTTTTATTTTAGTGGATTTAGCACAGAAGAGTTTTATATATCACTTAATTAAGCTATTTTTTACACTAACAAATATTTCTGTGATAAACTTGATTTTTCTTTCTATTTGGGGTGTTATTTATCTCTTCTAATTACTGACTTTCATTTATGCTTCCTTTCGTTTTTACATGATTCATCAAGGAGTTTATCTGGTTTAGAGGGGGGAAAGGGGGAAAATGGGGGGCATTTATAATACTTTCAACAATAAAATAAAATGGAGTTAGAGTGACAGTTTTTCAAATCACTGAGGTAACTTCCTATATTTCTCTATTATACACACAGACTATGTTGTTATTGGAATCAAACTTATACTGTTAACTAAGCATTGTTCATTTTCTCTTTTTAAAAATATGTTTTTATTGATTTGAGAGAGAGAGGAAGGAAGAGGGAGAGAGAGATAGAAACATCAGTGAGAGAGACATCAATCAGCTGCCTCCTGCATGCCCCCTACTGGGGGAGGAGCCTAAAACTGGGGCATGTGCCATGACCTGGAATTGAACCAGCAACCTTTTGGGGCATGGGGACGATGTCCAACCAACTGAGCCACATAGGCCAGGACTCAGCCCTTTTCTGTTCAAATTGGGCATGAACTACAAAGTCAGCTGGGAATCCTGGTGGGCTTTTGGAGGTGGATTATTTTTCTCTTTTTCACAACTGTAAAGGGTGCATGACGGTGTTGTGTGGAATAAATGGGAAAATGCATAAGAGATGCCAAGCCAGTCATGCACCTTCCATAAAAAATTAGGACAATGAGTTACTATGTAGGTTGCATTTAATCTGTATCATAAAAATAAAATAATAGTGGTTCGTAACTACAGTATATATGTCTACACTTAACTTGATTGGGAGTGCTAAGAACAAATATTTCAGAAATGCTTTGGTGAGATATAATTTTGGGAACAAGTGGGAAGTAATAAAAACATACATTTTTAAAATAACATTTCTTTTCCTCTGTCATTGGCAACTTTCTCACCATATGTAAAAATGAAAAAAGAATATTTCCCAAGCGTTGAGAGAGAAGTTTCTAAATAATTATGGCTGTGCTCTGCTATAGTACAGCCATTTTCAATAAATTATGAGAAAATTTAAAAGACTATACACATACTACGACTTAGTCATCAAAATTGATTGTAAGTGTGATTTGAAAGAAAAATAAGAAGGCTGAAATGAATGAAATACATTATGAGGAGATAAGTAGAATAACCAGAAATTGGAGGAAGAGAGGAAGAACGAGGTTTTATCATGAGAAGCCCTCTTTGAATGACATTACGCTGATATTTGAGAGTGAGAAGGCGTCTGTCATGAGGAGCAGGGGTTGACAGTATGGAAGGAAAAGATGAGAAAGTAAGGAGAGGGGACGAAAGGAGCCTGGTGTTGAGTCTTGATGACCTGTGACACTTGAAGTCTGGTTGGAGAAATAACTTGCAAAGTAGAAAAGTAATGAGAACATAGAGTGATATTGGGGAAAATCTGAAGGCCTGCTGACAGAGAAAAATTAGTGTCTAATCCTGCTGAGAGATTATTTAAGGTAAGGACAGATTGTGTCTGTTAGAATTTGAACTTGGAGCGGTGGGGGACATGAATGCAGAATCCTGAGGAAGCTGATGGGCCAGTGTCAAGTGAGAAGGAGACACAAGAGGAGTAGGCTACACTTTTGTGATTGTTTGGTGAGCATGGGAGGATGGCGGTGTTAGAAAATGGAGTATTAACTGGAAGAGGATATGGAAATAATAGATGGGTAATGAGCTTACTTTTCCAACTTTATTCTTCTATTGCTTTGATTATCTGGGCTCCCCTGAAAGTTCATAAAAATATTAGGATGGGTTTTTCCATTTATGCCAAAAATGTCATTGGGATTTTGATACAGATTGCACTGAATCTAGAAATCTCTCTGGGTAATTTTGTCATCTTAACAATATTAAATCCCAGGACCATGTATTGAAAAAAATGAGGCTTTTTTTAAAGCTCACTCAAGGATAAGTTTATTGATTTGAGAGAGAGAGAGAGAGAGAGAGAGAGAGAGAGAGAGAGAGATCAACATGAGAGAGAAATATTGATTTGTTGTTTCCTGTACATGCCCCAACTGGGAATCAAACCTGCAACCTTTTGGTGTACAGGGAACCTCCAACCAGCTAAGCCACCTGACCAGGGCGTGAGTTTATTTTTAATGGGTATTTAAAACATTTTTTGAATGCTGATTCATTCATTCAATCAAATTTTTTTAATTTATCAAATAGTTATTGAGTGTCTACTATGTGGTTGGCGCTATTTTAAGTAATGGTAATTAGAGCCAAGACAGTAAGCTAAGGTTAGTGACCTACTAGGAAGATATTGTAATAATCAAGATTGTAGCTCAGATTAGCTGTAGAGGATCTGAGAAGTGGTTAGATTCAGAATCTCTTTTTAATATAAAGAGGACTCATGGGAGGATCAGAGATAGAGTGTGAGGGAATAAAGGGAGCAAAGCTTGCCCTCAAAGCTTTTAGCCTGATGAGGAGTTGCCATTAAATAAGTTAGGATGCCGTGATTGGAATATAATCTTTTGGGAATAACATTAAAAATGGGGAAAAGATACCAGCTATATATGAGAGAGTTAGGAGATGGGAGGTCTGAAGGAAATGTGCAATGTAAACATGGGAACACAATAAGAAGTGAGTTCTCTTGGAAACATTGTGATTGTATACCCAGTTGACTCATCCAGGATGGGACGTAGACAGTCAAGTGTGACAGAAGGAGAAAAAGGAAATTTGCTACTGAGGGTCTGTGATGATGAGCTATGATCCAAGTAGCATTAAGAGGGAAGTGAAGAGGAACCAAAATATCAACAATACATACATTTATAAGATTTAATAATCATTAATACATGTAATCCTACTACCAAAAATTTGCATTGACAAATGTGCCCATAAATTAGTCAAGTTGCTGGTAATTGTGT
This sequence comes from Myotis lucifugus, assembly GCF_000147115.1. Taxonomy (NCBI): domain Eukaryota; kingdom Metazoa; phylum Chordata; class Mammalia; order Chiroptera; family Vespertilionidae; genus Myotis; species Myotis lucifugus. Next base: position 13,580,761 of record NW_005871063.1, on the reverse strand, counting down.
CTAAACTGGTGATTCTAGATATTACTGCAGAATGTAAATACACTTGCAAAGTTCAAACGCTTTTGTTTTTATTCCTTGAGACTAGTGGACTTAATAGTAACTTCTTAGAGAAATAAATTGTCATCAAGTACAAACAGAACATAATTCTTGAATCTGTGAATGGTTGTTTGCTGCTATTATTTAGTTCTCTCATTCTCAAATGTAGACTTAATTCAGTGATTAATTGAAATGCATGAAGACAGCTTGCATTGCTTGGCAGCTTTGAAGGATTTACATGCCACTTCTAGAGAGCTGTATCAAATGTGGATTTAATCACAACTCCTTATCCTCCATGTCCAAGAAAATTCTATAGGAAATTAGACTTTCCTAGTTCTGGTGCTGGTTTGGCAGGAAGATTTAGGCTTTTTGTTTTTATGGTTTCAACATTTCATTATAGAAAGCCTTTCCCCTAAGTCGATTGCTTAGGTGACAGCTAAATCTACTGAGTTATATTCATCAAACAGAGACCAAATAGATCTTATAACCTCCTCAAGACTAGATAGAAAGCATGATGTGGTAAGTTTGGATAAAGGCATATTTCCCATAACCATTAAAACTTTATCAGAACCAGATTCTGAAGATCTAGATACTAATTCACTTCTCTCATAGGGTATTTAGTGCTTATTTATTAAAACAAGGAAAAGATTGCTGTCACATATCTGATAATTCTACAGACTACATTAGTTGGTGTCAAATTTCCCAACATTTCATCTGGTTCCAAGTCTGTCATGCCACGAATCCTCTGTTCATGCAAGAAATATTCTTGAATATAAGTATCAGAAGAAACATATTTTCTTTAAACATTTCTGCCTAATATGGAGGTATTAGACTGGTTCTTTATTTTGGAAGCTTTCAACTAACACCATTCTCAGGCATCAAGTTTATTTAAGGTGGGGGGATGATAGTTGGGTTTTTCTGATGTGTCCTCATAATTAAATTCAGGTTGTGGACTTTCATTAATATCTGTGAGAGGAGATTAAGCAGTTCTTCACTACTGAAAGCAAGTATAAAACTGGATAAAATAGAAAAATATTAAATATTCCAGGGTACTTCCAAGTGACCAAAGACATACAACAAAATGAGATGTGTTACTCTTGAAAAAATGCTACTAGATCGAGGGAAACCAAGGACAATTCTTGCCTGGGAATGCCCCCAACCCCACCACTCTAGTTCAGGCAGCAAAGTCTGAAGCTTTATAAGTGGTGGGTGATGGTAGACTCAGTTAAGGGTTGTTAGCAAAATGCAGTAGCTTTACTAGAAAAGCTGGTGGACTCATTCAAGAGGGGAGGACAATAGGTTGATATACAACAGTCCAGGGGTCCTCAAACTACGGCCCGCGGGTCACATGCAAATACAAATATTGTATTTGTTCCCGTTTTGTTTTTTTACTTAAAAATAAGATATGTGCAGTGTGCATAGAAATTTGTTCATAGTTTTTTTTTTTTAAACTATAGTCCGGCCCTCCAACGGTCTGAGGGACAGTGAACTGGCCCCCTGTTTAAAAAGTTTGAGGACCCCTGCAACAGTCCATTCTCTCCTATATAATAGCAATGTACAACTGGAATTTTTTGTGGTGATAAAATGTCCTATACTTAGTTTAGGGTGATTGCACAGTGTATACATTTGATAAAAATAAAGATGTATACACTTAAAGATTAAAATAAGTGACTTATGAAAATTATTATCAATACAGTTGATAAAAATCCATATGCATTATTATTGAAAATATCACAGAAATGATGTTGTACATTCTCAGTGTATTGTATCAGGAAATACCTGGATCACAGTTTTTTCACTGTTTCACCTGTAACTGAAAGTTTCATCTCCAATTGTTTCATTTAAATTTTTTTTCTGTTTGTAATTGGTAAGTGTCTTGTAGGGAGAAACTTTGAGACTATTCAAATATCCTATTTTATTCAACTTTTACCCATTGTTTTAGCAACAACTGATGATTCCTGCCTGCAAAAATTATTGCTGTGCTAATTATGATTTTATATTTCCATTATTGCTTCCACATTTATTGATTGGAATTCTACTGTATAGAAGAGCTGTCCCTTTCCTTATTTCTTTAGTCATTTATTTATTTATATCAGTATGAACTTATGGATATTTATTTTATTCCATGGATTTTATTTAATTTGTTTCTAAAATTGGCCCAAATCTGGCATGGCAGATTCTTCCAAATTGGTTCCTATGTCCTTTCAATATGCTCACCCCCAAGCTATTTTTAGATCACTCGTATTTTCTGGCACCAGATTTTCCAGGCTCATCTCACATTTTCCATGCCTCAATCCTGGAATGAGCCATTTTTCCAAGGATCCAATACCTTTTAACAGAAAAATTAGAAACCAAGATGTGAGTGCTAGCTATGCTTATTGCTACTGGGTGTCATTACTGGGTGTCATTGTTTTTAGGCTTGCTCAGTGGTCAGAGCTGGGAAATATATGTATAATTCTGTACTGGTCAGGATTCTCCAGAGAAACAAAACCAACATGATTTATTTGTTTGTTTTTATGTATGCATTTGTGTGTGTGTTTACACAGGGATAGAGATAGAGATAGAGATAGAGATAGAGATAGAGATAGAGATAGAGATAGAGACAGAGGTAGAGGTAGAGGTAGAGATAGAGAAAATTTATTTTAAAGAATTGGCCCTCACAGTTTGAGGGCCTGGCAAGTCCAAAATCAAAAAGCAGGCCAGCAGACTGGAGACCTGGGGAAGAGTAAATGTTGCAACTCAAGTCTAAGGTCTGTCTGTTGGCAGAATTCCTTTTTCCTCATGGGACCTTGGTTATTTTGTCTTAAGTCCTTTTAAGGCCTTCAACTGATTAGATGAGGCCGTGCACAACTCCAACTCTGGGTCACTTTCAGTTTATATTTTTTCTGTTCCCACTGTATGTCTGGTAATGAATAAAATTGAACTCCTTGTTTCTAATAAATAATTCATGCTATCAGTTTTCGAGTAAACTCTAATGACTCTCTTATTCATCAGTTATTCCCTACCTATTTTCTATAGCACTTTTTATAAACATTTTCATAAACCAAATCCCCAATATTATCAATTCCTTTACCGGCCTTTAAATATAGGATGTGACATCATCTCTTGCTAAAATCAGTTAATATCTATTAATTAATGAGAGGAAATCAGAATTTAAAATACACAGACAAAATAAATAAAGTTATTTTTAAATAACAGAAGTAAAGACATAGATTTTATTGCAAAAGAGCAGAAAAAATTGGTTTAGTTAACTTACTGTTCCTTAAGATACATTTAAAAGGAAAAGGGAGGGTGGACAGGGGGACTAGTTTTTTACAATGATGATGCTAACTCAGTCCTCCAAATGAAAACGGAAATGCTACTGTTATGACAAAACACTGTCTAGCATAAGAAAATTCTAAATGTAGAAAGGAAGTTGACCTTTAAAAGAAAACCAGTAAAACAAGAAGTTAAAAACCTTAACAAACACCAAGTACCTTCTTTTAACCATGACAGCTGTGTTCCCAAGAGATGATTCACCAACATGAAACTACTAGGTACAAATTAAGGACTGGCACCTAGTGTTCTGGGGAAAACCCACAGGCTCACACTGAAGAGAAGTGAGTGAGAGGGATTTACCTCTTATGGCCTGGCCCCCAACTTTCCCCTCCTGAAAACCACCCCTAAATGTAGTGTATCATAATTTTAAAGGAAACTTATTTTTCATTTTAAGTTGAATTTTAAATGCATACAAATCTCCTATATTTCTTTAGAATTGTGTAGGATCCTTCTATTAATGTATTCCCCAATGAGATACCAGAATATCACTTTTATTTCCGTATTTTCAATTAGGTAATAAGTTGACAACACTGAACTAAATCTTTTCCTCCTTCTTTTTAAAATTTGTACTTTTTAATTTTTTGCCAGGTTCTGAAATTACAGCCTAGGTCAACTCTCAGTTAGTGGTTGCTTCCTCATTGTTTGGAAACCAGGCTTTTTTCTAAAAGCTAGCCTTTTGTGTCAGAGGCATAGCCCCATTTATCTCATAGAATACTTTGACTCTCTCTAATCTTTTACTAAGGATGATGTCTTAGGGTCATGATTTGATAAAATGGTATTTTACTGAGTTAGCCAAATTAGATATATTCAACTTAATGTTCTTCAGGTTTGAACAGAGGTGATAAGAGTAATACATCTTTGATTATGATTTAAAAAGCCACAGATTGACATGTCTGAGGGGAGCAGGGGGGACGAGAAGGGAAAAACCAAAGAGCTTATATACTTATATCCATAGCCAATGGACACAGACAATAGTGTGGTGAAGGCCTAAGAGGGGTTGGGGTACAGAGCTGGGTGGAGGGGGGTGGAATGAGGGACATCTGTAAAGCTGTCAACAATAAAAATAAAAAATAAAATAAATATAAATAAAAAGGCACCAAGTCACTTGCTTTTCAAAAATAATGTTAGCAACCAAATAGAAGCTTCTGTTTTTATTATATACGCTATTTGCATAGATGGGCAATGGGGATTAAAAGCCAACCACAGATTGTTGAATTCTTGACCAGAGTTTGATTTTGATATTTTAATCCAAGCTATGGCTGATTCTAGGACTGAGTCAGGGAATATACAAGATGAGCTTGGATGACCTTGTAGTACCAAAGATTCTACAGTGCTGGAGAAGACGAAACAAAACAACGCTGGGTAGGGGGAGAGGAGGATGTCAAAGAGACAGAGTAGCCAACTAAAGGAGCTCCAAATGGCCAAAGCTGACACCAGTTGAGCAACAAAATAAATAACATTGCATTAGTTATACAATAAACATCCATGAGTGCATAGTGATAGGAAAAGGTGATTGAATAAATAATAGAGAGAATAGACAAATTTCCCATGCAGAGAAATTCCAAATAATTTATGTAGATCCTCACACCCGAAGAGATGGATCATACTCCTTACTCCTTATGTGTAGGTTGCATGTTGTTAGTTCCTTTCAAAGAATACTAACAATATGCAACCTACACACAGGAAGGGGGAGACAAATAACTTTACAATGGAAAAATGTGACATAGACTTTCTAGCTGGTGTAGGTTTGCCTCTGTAGTCTTCCTCCCCCAAATCCATGACCCCAGTCTAATCATAAGAGAGACCTCAGACAAACCCAAATTGAGGGACATTCTACAAATTGCCTTACTAGTCCTCCTCAAGACGGAAAGTCCATGAAAAACAAGGAAAATTTGAAAAACTGTCAGAGCTAAGAGGAGGCTAAGCAGACATGAAAACTAAATGTAATGTGGTATCTTGGATGAAAAAAAAAAAGACATTAGCTAAAAATTTGAATAAAGTATGGACTTTGGTTAATAATAATGTATTAACACTAGTTCATTAGCTCTGGCAAACGCATCATAATCATACTAATATAACAATAGGGCAAACTGGGTGTATGAATAATATCTTTGCACCTTTTCTATAAATCTAAAAGTATACTATAATAAAAATGTTTGTTTTAATAAAAGCTAAATGTCATATTTAATCTGAATACATCCTGAGTAGGATGCTTATATACTATAGCATAGTCATCAAATATAAAATATTTTGAAAAGGATTCAACAAACGTTTCAAATGCATCCGCTTTAACCACATGGTGAATGAAGAATAATGATGGCACAAATATCTCCAAAAGGTTGTTAACACTACAAGCCATTTCCTCAAGAAACCTGCAGTTTGATCGTTCACAGTTCAGTAGCGGTCTCAGATTTTATGATAATACAGGTGGCTATTAATTTCACAATAAAAGCAAATCTTCTGAAAATCTTGAACTTAATCGTTTCATCATCTTTAGACCAGCACCATGCCTCCAAAGTAAATGGCCCATTTAGTTATTCGCCCACTCCCTTGTGTCTTTCACAGAGCTGAATACAAATCCAGTCACCAATTCTATCAGCATGGCAGGATCAGAATCAGCGTTTCAACATTTATTTGTTCGATCAAAGCCTCAAATTGGAAGAACTGCAGGTTCCACATGAAACTAATATCCCCGTGAAGGAGCTGCCGGAAAGATCTGATCCAATTATAACAGAAGTCAAATTCCCCAGCTTTTCACAGTAGCTAGGTTGTCCTTCAAGTGGAGGAGCCAAATGCAACCCCCTTGCCTTGGCAGCACCATCACTTGGACTGTCTGTCTTTCGCTGTGAGACAGCATGGGCTATTGGACCGCTTAAAGATGTCAGGACTGCGCTTGTGAAATAGTTTTAGTAGCACTTATGTGTACTGGGACTATGGAAAAGATCTCGTATTTAAAACGGGAAAGCAATTTACTTTATCCCTGGACAATTCATATTCCAGCTGCTTTCTGTAATGCTAAGTCACGCAAACATAAAGAAAGCCTATATATGTAGCATTATTCTTTGAATGAAATGGGGCCATGAACAATGATTACTCACCACAAACCAACAGGTCATTGGTGCTGATTCTCAATGGTGGGGGGAATGAGAGAACGCTTTTCTGGGTGTGTGTCACTTGAAAAACTAAATTTTTGATAGATCTGTTGTGGAAAGAAGAATTTCAAATTCTGTAAAGTGTTCTTGTGTAAAACAGAGTGAAAAAGAATGGTATGTAAAAGCCATTGAGAAACATAGTTGAAAGATTCAGGTATTAAGCTTAGACATAGGAACGCTGATTTTTCAGGACTCTTTAATTGCTAGAAATGGCCACTTCCTTTTGGGTCCTCCTCTCTGACCAAGAATAATTGTGACTTTTCTGATTTAGGATATACATTATGTGTCTCATTTTATCTACTTTAAAGCACGTGTACTATAAATATACTATGAAATATTTTCTTAGCTTAGTTTCAAAGGAGCAGGAAGAAGAAATTAGAAAACTGAGTTTACATTTATAGTCATAGAATTCAAGTGTCACCTGGACCCCAGGAGTCCTAGGAGTGGGTTAACTAGGATATGTAGGGAATCATTTTGCCCCTTGAAAAAAATTCATTTTTTTCTTCATTTTTTTCCTGATTAGAAACCAATAGGCAAACTAAAGGAATCTGGCATGCTGAGAAATATAGGATGTGTGTGTGTGTACATGTAGGCGCGCCTTTTATAACAACTAAGGGCACAGTGGTCAGAAGAGTAAGATTTTTGACGTTGTAACGTCCCAGAATGTAAACTTAGACTATCACATTCCTACATGTTTAATTTTGACAGAGACATATTTTCCTTACTTCCTCCCGCCACTCATTTTCCATTTTTCACCGATAATTGTAGGAAGAAATGGATCTGGTTTCCTAGCCTTACATTACTGCAGACTCTCCACAGCAGCCCTTTCCCGGGCCTGTTTACCCAAATTAAAGAACAGAAGGAGAGATTAAGTGGAGGTGGTCAACATAAGAATGGAGAAAACATCGACATGGGACTTAGGAGTTCCCTCTGACAAATGTGGTCTAATTGGCTTCCAGTGTAAACGGAAAGAGCCTGGGACATGAATCAAAAAACCTGAAGCCTTGTTCCAGAATGCCACCAGCATTCTGGAATGTATGATTTTTAAGAATGCCTTCAGCTGGGAAATTCTATTGTCCTGTTATCCAATCTCTTTCTATTCTCTGACTTTTCTCATTCTTAAATTTTTTTTTATTGAGGATCTGAAATACGGTTACTTTAAGCAAACATCTTTGATATACATTAGTGTTAGTCCACCAGGTTAACTTAGTATTTCTTGGATTTATAAGTGATTACATAAAAGTTTCCCTCCCCCATGTACACAATATTTACTCACTCAGTTTTTAATCCAAAGAGTGTGAATTGCCTACTGTATATAAGGCACTATAGGACATAAAGATGAATAAAATCCAGACTCCACCTTTTGCCCTGGCTGGATGACTCAGTTAGTGAGAGTATCATCCCACACACCAAAAAGTCGTGTGTTTGATTCCTGGTCAGGGCATATACTTAGGTTGTGGGTTCCTGTCTTGGTCGGGTCCCATATGTGAAGCAACCAATCAATGTTTCTCTCTCACCTTTCTTTTTAAACAGAAATCCAGACTCCATCCTCAAGTAGTTCAAACTCTCAGAAAACAAACAAACACTCAGAAAACAAACAAACAAACAAATCTAGTATGCCAGAACCGGTTTGGCTCAGTGGATAGAGCGTCGGCCTGCGGACTGAAAGGTCCCGGGTTCGATTCCGGTCAAGGGCATGTACCTGGGTTGCGGGCACATCCCCAGTAGAGGGTGTGCAGGAGGCAGCTGATCGATGTTTCTCTCTCATCGATGTTTCTAACTCTCTATCCCTCTCCCTTCCTCTCTGTAAAAATCAATAAAATATATTTAAAAAAATAAATTAAAATTAACAAATCTAGTAAAAAAACCACACCCATGTGAAAAGCAGTGGTGTGCTAGTACAGTTAAATGCCCTCTCTGAAAGGCAGTGAGGAGAGGCAATCATAGGTTTGTGGGCTTTTCTCACTTTCCATGGTGTGAATATTCCCACCATGGTCAACTTCCAGATACCACTGTAATATTACTGAGTGTGCAGCTGGAAAGAGAGTCATACAATAGGCTCTCACCAGCTGGCTCCAGCAGCCCCTAACTTAGAAAGGAAGCTTACCATAACACTACAGGTCCACGGGATAGGTAGCCAGGAGGCAGACATCTGACTCTATCTATGTAGTAGGATCAGGGAAAGGTTGTAGAATAGGGAATCCTGGATTTATGATTTTTAAAAATATATATTTTTATTGATTTCAGAGAGGAAGGGAGAGGAAGAGAGAGATAGAAACATCAATTATGAGAGAGAATCATTGATCAGCTTCTCCTGCGCGCCTCCTTCCTGCCCCCGCCCTCACCCCCACTGGGGATCAAGCCTGCAACCCAGGCATGTGCCCTGACCGGAATTGAACTGTGACCTCCTTGTTCATAGGTCAATACTCACCCACTGAACCATGCCAGTCAGGCCTGGGAGTTGTGCTTTAAAGAAAAGTAGGCCTCAGTCAACTGGGAAAAGTAGAGAAAAGTGTTTTAGGCAGGAGGAACAGTGTGTGCAAAGCCAGGAGGAGTGCCTTCTAGTAGATCAGAGGTGGGTTCAGGTTTTCTTAAAAAGCCAAATAGTATATAGCAGGCTTTGAAGGCCAAGAGAAAAAAAAAGAGGATATTTCATTTAACTATAAAATTCAGCCATTAAAGAATATAATAAACAGCTCATGGGCTGTAAAAAAAAAATCCAGGCAACTGACTCGATTTGGCCCACGAGCCATTGTTTGCTGACCCTCTATTCTAGAGGAAGGTAGAAACTAAAGACAAATTACACTAAAGCCTCCCTTTATAGAGTGGGTGTGTTTTTCTCATTTTCCTAAAACGCAGAACAGAGCCAAGAAGTCCCCCTAACAGATTTCCTGAAAAACCATTTAATATTTGGCTTGACCCCACACTCCCTGATCCAGCAGAAAAGTTGTGTAGGATAACATCAACTGAGTAAAATTCTCCTCATTTGTTTTATGTACCAAAATACACATCACTGCCCATTGGATGCTGTGATAACCTCACCAAGTCAGGGAGAAGAATGGAATTCAGAAATTATTTTGGTGGTACTTGTATATACTCAAACCATCACCTTTACATAAAGTTGGAAATATGGGAAAAATCAGATTCTTTAATATGACTCCTTTAGCTTGAAAACAGTAAAGTGCTTGGTACAATGTTGGAGCAAAGACATCCATTGACATCCATGGACAAAATCTTGGAGGATACTCTTTTCATGGTTTTAGCATTTTAAAAAGGTATAAAAGCCTTCAGGGGCTACATTCTCAAAGGACCTGACAGTCCCTCCCTATTAGTAAAGAGGGTCATGTTGTACTGGAAAGTGAGGAAGTACTCAGAACTGATGGGCACCTATCAAAAGGGAACAGGAGCTAAGATGAAAAAATTCCTAATGGTCAACAATGGGAAAAAATATGAGTAAAACAAATAAATGAGTAAAATATTATTAGATGGTAACCACAGCATAATATAAAAATCTACAATTTCACAAAAGTTGAATAAACAAATGAAAGAGAAAATATAGCTCTTCCTTACAGAAATAAATAAGAATTATAAATATAGAAGGAATGAAGCAAATAGAAATTCACTTTTAGAATACAGTAATAATTTACTGCAAGCAAAATCTACCAATGGATGCTAAAAGTAGTAGGACAAAGCTGGGAAAGAATTAGGGTATTTGCATAATCTCAAAGTATCTCCCCCAAGACATTTATCAATTACAAAGACAAAACCTGGTGGAAACCACTTTAAGCAAGTGAACAAGGTCAACATCACCAGTTGTAAGACAAGTCAACATTATGTACACCCTCAGTTGGCACAGTGAGATTACATTAATTTTGTGCCATTCTTGCCAAAATATACACTCTCAATCACATCATGAGAAAAAAACAACAAGTAAAACAAATTGAAGAGCATTCTACCTGACCAGTATTCTTCAAATATGACAAGGTCATAAGAGACAAGGAAATGCTGAGAAATTGACACAGACTGAAACACACTTAGGAAAAATGATGATTAAATGCAATGTGGGCCTAGCCAGTTTGGCTCAGTGGATAGAGCATCGGCCTGAGGACTGAAGGGTCCCGAGTTCAATTCCAGTCAAGGGCACGTACCTCAGTTGCAGGCATGATCCCTGGCCCTGGCTGGGGCTTCTGTAGAAGGCAACCAATTGATGTGTCTCTTTCACATCAATGTTTCTCTTCGTGTGTCTTTCCCCGTCCCTTCCACTTTCTCTAAAAATCAATGGAAAAATATCCTCGGGTGAAGATTAACAACAACAAAATATTAAATGCAATGTAGTACCTTCCTGGAAAGGACCCTGGAATAAAAGAAGGACATTAGTAAAAAACATACAAAAAAACAAAAACAAAACTGGTCTAGACAATAAAGTCTAGTTTATTTAATGTACTTTAAAGATATTAACATTAGGAGAATCTGGGTGAAGGGTATACTAAAAGTCTACTTTTTTTGGAAACTTTTCTGTAGTCTAAAATTATTTCAAGATAAAATGGTAAAAGAGAGAAAAAGAGAAAGAGAGATGCTGAATTAACATTTTTTATTTACAATATATTTTCCTTTGCTGGGTCTTATTTGGGTTTTTCTCATTTATTTTCATTCCCATAAGGATCATAGCTTTAATTACAAAGGAGGGTATATTAGGATTGAAATTGTTACTCATTAAGTCCATCTCCAACCTGTTTAAGGCAGATATTTGAGTACCTACTGTACACAAGGGCTAATTTTAAATACATGTTTTTATTGATTTCAGAGAGGAAGGGAGAGGAAGAAAGAGATAGAAACATCAATAATGACAGAGAAACATTGATCAGATGCCTCCTGCATGTCCTCCACTGGGGATCAACCCATAACCTAGGCACTAGTGCTCACCTGGAATTGAACCATGACCTCCTGGTTCATAGGTCAATGCTCAACCACCAAGCCACACTGGCCTAGCACAAAGGCTAATTTATAAGATTCCAAGAATTATCCAATGGAGTACATATAATTATCACCATTTTACATTCACTAAAATAGAAGGGTCATGAGAATAGGAATTGGAATTTTTCTTTGTTCACTGCTATATCTTTAGCCTCTAACATATTTCATGGCATACCTTATGAAGTCAGTAAATATCTATAATAATAAAAGTATAATATGCTAATTAGACCAGACAGCCAAACGACCTTCCAGATGTCCTTCTGGAGGACCTTCTGGATGAAGCTGGGGCTTCGAGGGCTGAGGCAAGCTGCCTCTAGTTATGAAATAAATAAATAAATAAATAAATAAATAAATAAATAAATAAATCTCCTTAAAGAGATTAAGGATCTTATCCACAGAGCTGGAAAATGGAAAGCCACGTTTTTATCCTAGGAATATCTGATTTTGAAGACAAACTTTTACCCACTGTACTAGATAACCTGGTTCTTAAGATCTTTTTTTAATGTATAATTTTACTGATTTCAGAGAGGAAGGGGGAGAGAGAGAGACAGGGACATCAATGATGAGAGAGAATCATTGACTGGCTGTCTCCCACACGCCCCACATTGGGGATCGAGCCTGCAACCTGGGTATGTCCCCTGACTGGGAATTGAACTGTGACCTCCTGGTTCATAGGTTGAGCTCCCTTTCACTCTCTATGAGCGATGCCAGTGGGGGGTGGGGGGGGGTGAGGTCTTAAGAATTTAAGAGACAGAATAGTTGCAACACATTTTTGTGGTCACTGTTCATTTATACCAGTCAATCCATAAAGACAGGAGAACTAGGAAATGCAAGAAGACTGTTAGTCTGACTGCTGCAAAACTTTTTTTTTACCCATTTGCTCAAGCAATTAAAAAGTGGAAATGTCTAGAAAGCACCTAGCCATTTCTCAGCAAACCAGGGCTGCACATCAGGATGACACAGAAATATATTTTCAGAAATGGCACACAGAGCAGTACCACAAGGGTATGGCTTCCACTTTAAAAAGTAGCAGGACATTGCTGATGGTTTTGGCAAAATTTTATTCACCTTCTATACAGTAGTTTTATGGAATTTTCTCCAAGCATTTGGCTGAGTTTATTTGAATTTGTCTGAAAGGTTACACTCGAATAATATTTTCATTTCTTTACCACAGAACGTGACAATTAATTTAAATCACATCTCATATTTTAGCATTGTAGCACATTTGGGACTAGATATTTTATTTCTGTGTTACTTTGGAAAAGATTCTACTGCAAACCTAGGGGCGTGGGTGATGCAGTGGAAAGAGCTCTGTTCTGAAAATCAGAATAGAAAGCTCTCTGGCTGCCTCCACTACTCGCTGGTTGTGTGACCTCTAGCAAGTGTTTCAAAACTTATTGGAGACTCAGTTTCTGCACTTCTAAAATGGAAACAACTTCTTGGCCTTTTTACAAAAGGTCATTCTAAAAGTAAAAGGATAAAATGTATGTAGAGATATCTTCTAAATTCTAAACCACTATATTCAAGTGTAAAAATAAGTGTGAACTCAGAAAATAGTGTATCTGTATAAGGAAGTAATTGCAAGTCCTTTACTAATGTATCTTTTATGTTTTTAACTAGTAAATATTTTGCTTGTTATAGGTTTTCTATTTTTTTCCCATTAAACTATTCAATTTTGTTCTTATGCAGTAAATTTTTATCAGTTAGTACTTATATAAGTTTTCCAAATTTTTATATAATTCCATAGCCTAGAAACTGTTTCTGAATGTTACTTAGAATAGGACGATGTCTTTACTTACAAGCTTTTCCCCTTTTTGTTTTGTTTTGTTTTGTTCATAAACTTTTAACATTAAATTATGAAAGGTTATATCTTTAAAAAATAAAAGGCATCTATTTAAGGATTAATTTCCTGGTAATCATTAGGCTACTTTCATGATCGCTCAGTCATTGAAGAGTAAGGACGTAAGTTGATTACCAATATCCACTGACTGCCACAAAATTCATCTAAATGGATTAATTAATTCAAACTTTTAAAAAATATTCTGCTAGTAAATATCAAGGAAATAAGTCTAAGTCAGATGCCTTGGGTTCAAATGCCATGGAGGCCAGGCAATGTGAGTGAGGAAAGCAGGGGGTCAGGGAGACCACGGTGAAGGCTGGGGGATTCTCGCTGCCCCGAGGAGCACGCTCAAACTCAGCCTCAAAAGATCTTTGATCCTTCAAAAGAGGTTGAGAATTAGATGTGCAGTGAAATCTTAAATCTTACAAAGTTATAACTGAATTGAATCTTTATAAAGCTGCAGGGGCCAAAAAATTAGTCCACAATGTCACCAATTTGGGACCTCTGTTTTTTCCCCCTCATTGCTATTGATCCATTAACGTTGGTTATAGATAGTTATTTTAGTTATTTGGTTATGGATAGTTATTTTGGTTATTGAGATAGTTATTTTAGACTGTAGAGTCATTTAGCATCATTAAATTAGAGAGTCATTTTAAGAGCCTCTGATATATATTAAAAAACAACAACAACAACAACAAAAACCCCCGTAATATTGCAATCTAGCATCACTGGCATTAAAAAAGAGGTCTTTGCTTTACCGAAAGAGAGACCTTAGGAAATTAAATAAGTACTGAGCTGTGCTGCCACATTTAAAGTAAAACTAGCCCTGACCGGTTTGGCTCAGTGGCTAGGGTGTTGGCTCTCGGACTGAAGGATCCCGGGTTCGATTCTGGTCAAGGGTATGTACCTTGCCCTAACTGGTTTGGCTCAATGGATAGAGCATCAGCCTGCAGACTCAAGGGTCCCAGGTTCGATTCCGGTCAAGGGCATGTACCTTGGTTGCGGGCACATCCCCAGTGGGGAGTGTGCAGGAAGCAGCTGATCGATGTTTCTTTCTCATCGATGTTACTAACTCTCTATCCCTCTCCCTTCCTCTCTGTAAAAAATCAATAAAATATATTAAAAAATATATTTTTAAAGTAAAACTAAATCTACAGATATGCAGCAATAATACATCATCCTCTCGCTTACAGGCCCTGCATGCCTCCACATTTCTCTATCCTTAAAGCCTCTCAGAATTTAATTATATAACACTAAACAATAAATTAAAGGTAAGTGAATAAACTTCATATCGGTAAACCCATTTGACATTTCTCTACTCACTACCAAAGTTCTTCAATTTCCATTATGAACTTGACTCAAATAATTAATTTTGACGAAAAGAAAACATGAACCGCTGTGTTTGGACTTAGTGACACACCTTTGAAAAATTGTCTGCCCATCCAATAGATAGAAATTTAAAGGCACTTTTCCAAGCCTAGTGACACTGCCACTTCCCACTCTTCATTTCCACCCCAATTCCTAAAAACCTACTAAAATTCCCAGGGTTGAAAATATGACACTTCTTTCAAACTTCTCCTTTTAAATCCCCTCCCACCTTCCCACCATCTCAGGGACTTCACTGTTATAATTTTCCCTCACTAGCTTCCCTCCCACTGACCCCCTTCAAAAAAAAAAAAAAAAAAAGCATTACCTGAGCCCTCTGGGAAATGAAAAGTGAAAAGTAGTTCCTCCTTTCAAACCCACTTAGAAACTCCTGTCTTAATATTTGTCTGGAGCTTTGCTTTGATTTGCCACATGATCTGGGTTTGGCAAAACTCCGTGGGTTAAGTAATAAACAACAGCACGACATTCCAAAAGGGAGATGGAAAACCCAGACGATTTAGGATTCCATGAAGCCTCAACACTGGACCCTTACTGTCCAGACCAAATAACCCTCCCCAGAATGGAGAGCCACTCACTTCTTAACTGGTATAATAGGATGCACATGGCTGTCACTTGAGGTGGTATTTTTGTTGTTGTTGTTGTTCCCTTTCCTTTTACATGGCATTGTGGATGACAAGTGGGAGTCTATGGTCAGACCTAGAGCCTATAAGGTTCTGAGAAAAAGACTGGAACTTAGTGAAAAAGTCACATAATTTTTTTAACCTTTTGGGTAGAGGTCTTTGTTATCTTCATAGGACAGGGAAGGCAATAGAGGCACAATATGGCTGAGTAACTTGATAAAGATCCCACAAGTTTAAGTGTTGGATCTGGGATTAAAGTCCTGGTACTCAACTGCCCTTAGCCTCTGGGATATACGGCCACTCCTCTGCTCAATTTTCTATTCCTTTCAAAATTCCTGATTCTGGGAATACGTTTCCGCTTTGAATTTCGAACAAGCCATGGGTATTGGTCTGCGACTGTGCTCTTTGATTACTTTATACGCATGTATGTTTCTCCTGTTCTGTTTTTCTGGTTGAGAATCTTGGATTCTGATTTTTAATACCGTGATGAGCTAAATGGTTAACCTTTCACAGGGGAGCGTTTGAGAGATAAGCTTCTATGAAAAGATCCCTTGCTTTTAAAATAATATCAAAAGTGAAAATTCAGATTGAAATTACTAGAACTCTTCATAAAGTGAAAGAAAAAAGACACTGAGGGAAAAGAGGTTCCCCCAGTTAACAACACAACACCATTTTACTGAGTTCTCAGTCTACCATTCAGCCCCAGGCACGGCAGGGCCTGGCCCATTATTCTTGGGAGCTCTCTATCCCTGCTAAGGTGGCCCTGGTGACCTCATGCAGACCAAGGACCTTCACTGAGGGTGGGTTTCCTGTCCCTGGGTCATCAGAGCAAGTCTTCCAGGTCACCACCTACACCATCAAAGCCTGTTTTCCTGCTCTATTCTCAGTAACATCCAACATACGAAACCTGAAAACCATGTGGGCCTGCTGGGGCTTCCTGACCTGTCACTGCAACTCAGGATAACATTACATCTCGGGAGAAGGCTGACTCTCTGCTCTTCCAAGGTCAGATTTCGTCACCTCACATCCTTGTCATACTGCCCGGTCTTGGCCCTGTTGATGTGCCGGAAGCCAATTCTAGCATGTCATAATTGCAAGAGTTTCATCAAAAGGTTGATGGAACTTGGGGACTCAACAGGGTTGAGTCACACATGTAGTCACCTGTTGGGAATGGCTGAGGGCATTTCCCCAAACCTGAATATGATACATTAAATTGATTGTTTGCTGCCAGACAGCTCAGGGCATCTTAATCTACATGTTATTGCCTCCTACTGGCCAAACACCTAAACAGCCGTAGGCTAATTCTTCCATTCTGACAATGCCTCTGTATGGGAACCCCTGACCCTTTGAAGTGTATATCTCTGCCTCGCCTCAGGACAAATTGTGTTAATAAAAAGCATGGGGTCCTGAGACGAGGAGAACTTAGATCTTAGTTTCCTTTAAGCTAAGCTTCTCTGACCCCCAAATGCCTTTCAAAATTATGCTTCGTCTCTAGACTCCTATTTAATCTACACACAGCCTTCTCCAGATTCCTGAACCCTTCTTAATGCTGGAACAAGAACCCCGGCATCGATGGAAAGCAGGTCTCTGAGAAACATTCAAGGATGTTTCTTGAAATCTGTCAAGGTGCCTTCACATTTTCCTGTCCCTTGCAGGCCTTTATTCATCCTTAGAGTGATCTGGAGAGAAGAACATACATTTCTTGAATGGGAGATCCATCTTGAGGAGAAGGAGATATATTCTGTCAAAAGCTAGCATCAAGGGTTTCATGTGCAGCGGCATAAAGAAGAGCAGATGCCATTATCTACAGATGCTGGTGAGGTCACAGCCGTTACAGCAGATGGTTCATGAGGACAAGCAGAGCCCAAACAGCAAAGCCTTGCCTGACCTCACCACAAAGCCCTTCATTAGTCCTTAGCCCTAAATAAGGGCGTTGTGTCTTCTCAGGCACATATCTTGTGTGTCCCACTACACTGTCTTGAGGTGAGTGGCTCTGTGTCCTGAGTAGGACAGAGAATTCTGGACCCGCCCCTGCCCACAGGGTCCCCTCTGTGCATCAGCAGGAAAAAAAATCAATGCTTTGTGCTGCCCTGTTCTAGTCGAGGGTGCAGCTTCCCCTGGCTCTTCACCTTATTTGTGCCCAACCAAATATGCTCGGGCAATGGCCCTGCAGGGATTTGCTCCGGCTCCTGGGCCGAGATGAGGTCAACGGTGCCGAATCAGGCCTAGGGTCTGTGATGGCCTCTCCCAACTCTGAATGTGCCTTGCTCTCTCTGTTCTTCCTTTGCGAAGACTCTGAACTCCCCTGTTTCCAAGCACTAGTTCCAGGCCCATTCCTATTCCCCCTCAGAGGCTGCTATGCCCACTCTCACTCTCCTGCCCACACCAGTGGTAGATATCAAGGCAATCCAGGTACCTGGATGGGTCCCCTGGACCTTGAGCCCTCCAAATACATCTCCATAGCTGTGTCCTGTGTGTCTCTCTCTCCTACCATATCCCTACCTCCAGCAGCCATGGCCAACCCCCCAGGACTCCTTCCCAGAGGCGGATTCCCCATAAAATTGGTCCTAAATCCATATGAGAGATAGCAGAATGGTGCAGTTTCATATATGCATGACTCTTTCTCATCTCTGCTTTCTGCAGTGGCATACCATAATATGCTGGGCTCCTTGTAATAAAAAGTAAAGTGACTGAACCAGGTAGCTGGCCCTCACCTTTTCCTTCTTTGTGCCTGTGATTGTCACTGGGACCTATAAATAAACAAGGGAAGGGAGGGTGTGGTAGACACATGATGCAAACTCTGGTGCAAATAATTAGTTATACAATAATTTGAGGAAAAGCAATGGTTTCTGTTACTTTTGTTTAGTTGCAAATTCTATTATACAATAAAAACTTGTCTAATAAAATCCCTTTAGAAAGTTTGGCTTTTGCATAATAATTGCTGTTATGACCATGGTATTTGTAACTCCTTTAAGAGATGTTAGAGCCAATTCTTCCTCTTAAGTGGTATTTATGTCACTTAAGACATTGCAAATGTCTTTACCCAATGAGTTGATTTACAAACTCTCTTTATAAATCATGCCATGCTAACTTTAAAGCCAACCCTTGTTGAAAGTATCACAAACTCACAGGCTATAAGATTTAACTCTATTCCTAAATCCTATTTCCCATCTCTAAATACTGTCCCCTATGCAACTGAACAGTTTGATGGTCTCTTTGACATTTTCAGGGGGAAACAATTCTTATTTCATTTTTACTGCCTTAGGAGGTACAACCCAATTTTACTCTGTGCCTTCCTTACAATGCACAGAGAAATCTTAAAAGTTCTATCAAGAAAACGTTTACTGCCTATTTCCAATTCAGATGGAAATAGCTTTCACTTTTGATCTTGTAGAAAAACCTTGGCAAGTGGTGAAGTACAATGCTTTCTTTGTGCTGGACTGGGCTGCATGGCTGTTACAGAATATGTTGGAGCATTTGAGCTAAGAGACCAGAAGAGGCTTTCCAGCCACATGTTTAAAAGAACAGGCAGCAAAAAATTGCTTAAGTCAATTATAACCCTCCTTTCAGAACCATCTTGTGGGACGAATACTACTATTATCCAGATACTTCTATCTAACAGTCAGCCAACTCTCCTCTTAACTGGCTGTGTTTTTGAAATCTACTTACTCTTGAGACTGACCATAAAATCAACACACTGACAAAGCAACAGTTTTAAATTCCAAACATGCACAAAACCCAGAACCATAATTACCTCAACTCTAAGCCCAGTGGAAAAGTGAAGCATGTCGCCTCCTCTGGTTTATTCTGTGCAGGAGACCCTGTCAGTCCCTCACAGATGCCAAATAAATCCTCAGAATAACAATCCTCAGATCTGAGGGCCAATGTCCACCTGGGCAGAAATCGAGATGGGGAGAATCTGTTCCCAAAGGGAACGCATGCCCTCCACGCAATGTTCACTTTACGATGGGCTTCCCCGTGTAAGCCAGGGGCCACGCAGAGCGGAAAGGAAGAGCCACTACTCTCTGAGAAAAGGTGCTTCCAAGAGTTGCTGGATCACGCAAGCTGCAGGCGAGGGCTGGGCCCTCAGCGTAAACTGAGAGTGAGCAGACTGAAGTCTCAGCTGTTTAGGTCATTGAGAGCCCAGGACTAAAGGCATATTGAGAAGTCAGTTCTTAGCTGCCGCTCCACCACCACCACCACCGCCCCCCCCCCCCCCCCCCCGG
>NW_005871063.1:13486172-13561109 GCF_000147115.1 Myotis lucifugus | reverse complement strand
GACTCAACCCTGTTGAGTCCCCAAGTCTCATCAACCTTTCGATGAAACTCTTGAAATTATGGCATGCTGGAATTGGTCTACGGCAGCCCAAGCACCAAAGGGTAGTGGGTTTGATTCCAGGTCAGAGGCATATAACTGGGTTGCAGGTTCAATTTCAACCCCAGTTGGGATGCATGCAGGAGGCAACCAATCATTTTGGGGAATTCAGTTTTTAGCTGGGCGGTTCAAACACAACAAACAGGGGCCCCCCCCCCCCCCCCACGCCCCCCCGATCTCAGGAAGAAGAAATGCCTCCACACTGAGTCTGATAGATAGATTGGCTTTTGAACTAGGTCTTCACACGAGGCCATTAACTTGGAAGTTCCAGAAACAGGGTGGGAGTTGTTGAGAGTGAAAACACCCTCGAGTCCAGGCAGCCGTAATCGGGCTCTTTGTACATGGGTGGCCTTCAAGAATCATAACAAGCCATGGGTTTGTAACCGAGTAATGTCAGTTAAGTGCCTCGTCACACAAATATATTTTATGACTTTTTAAAAATTTCAACAAATCTCAATTTCCTACCAGGCACTAAGCAAAAGGTGCTGTGCATACTGTAGCAAACACACTGAAGAAGAAAAATCCTGGCCCTTCTCCTCATGGAGGTTCCAGGATGGCAGGAAAGACAGGCATTATTAAGCTAGATGTTAGGGAATTAGTGCAATACTTCAAGGAATGCTTGATTGAGGTTCTAAAAAGACAATGCGTTGAATGGCTATCTGCTGGGCCCCATACGCTTTTCTAGGTGTCCATGGGTCCACCCATGAGAACCAAAAGGAGGACCACCTGTCCATAGTGCTGGGTTACCTCTACCACAAGAATCGCTGGTAGGCACACTGTGACTGTGGTCGTGCACCTAGTGGCATTTTCTCTTTATCATCCACCTTTTAAAATGAAAACACAGCCCCCAGTGGCAACTGGGAGAAAACCCCGTAGCAAGTCTTCTGTGGTTCTGGCGGTGGAACTGCCTACATGTGGCCTCCAGGGCAGGCTTTGATTGTGAATGAGTCTTGATCTGGGTTTGAGGAACTCTTCCCCTCTGCCACAGGATCTTAGGAACGGATGGCAACCAGCCTTTGCTTCCTTGCAGCCTGCCCAGGCAGTATGCTAATGAGCTGAGTATTGAGCTACCCATCAGGAAACTACTTCCAGAAGTACATTTTCAAGAGGATTCACTGTGATAGGTGCAGTTATTAGTGATCTCATTTGAGAGTCAGGTATAAGTTTGGGTACTTCTGAGTTGGCGATTGCTAATTTTGATGATACCTAATTTTCTCTAGGGTATGTACATAAAATAAAAGGATGCATTCTTGTCCTAGCCAGTTTTGCTCAGTGGATAGAGCATTGGCCTGTGGACTGAAGGTCCCAGGTTTGATTCCAGTGAAGGGCACATGCCTGGGCTGCGGGCTCGATCCCCAGTAGGGGGCGAGCAGGAGACAGCTGGTCAATGATTCTCTCCTCTCTCTCTCTCTCTCTCTCTCTCCCCCTTCCTCTCTGAAATCAATAAAAATATATTTTAAAAAAGATGCATTCTTTCCTACTACAACTCTATGGCCATGCATGAATCTGAATCATCATTTTTCTCCCAAGACATCCATTTTTAAGGATGGAACAATAAAAAACAATTCTGTGTTCAAAGGTAGTGGTTGTTACTCTGACCGTAATACTGGAACTTTAATCAGCTATATTTATAGTCACAATTGCTGTAAATAATATGCAGCTTTTTTGGTGTGTCGATATATATGCATGTTTGTATGTCGGTGCACAGATGTATGTATGTGTGTGTGCATCAATGGATTTAAGTTGGCATACAGTGAGAAAAATCAATTGTCTAGTATTATGCATAATAAATTGTAGGGTAACTGCTCCTAACATTAAACAACTGGAATAAGAATGTGCTACATAATAAACTAAGTGTTGCCTTTATTACAAATTGCTTGCACAGAGGTTTTTGATTCATTGCAGTTTTTGAATTTCTGAGAAAAATGGCAGTTAATTACCTCCAACACCTACGCAGGAACAGCTGGGGGAAAGAAAGGGACTATGAAATTAGCACGTTGTGACTGAGTTAAATATATCATTTTAGTGCAATAGAATTGACTATCACAAGTCAAACTCTGATTATAAAAAATTAATTTTTTTATGCCAACATGTCTTCGTTTGATCCATAAATTCTTTTATGCACCCTGACTTTTATTGATTTTGTTCCTGAAAAGGTCCACTGCCAAAAGCTGAATTGCAAGTAGGTCTTTCCAACATAGTTTTATGAATAAACCAGAACATGCCATAATCCCTTATTTCTATGATTTTTTAAAATGGTGGTTTTTCTTTGTATTCTACTAAGTTGATGGAACACTGTACTTACATTAACCCCCTGCCATGAGCAATATACAGGTTTTGAAAGGAAAAGAAATATTTCATAATAACAGTATACAGATAAAACGATGTTTAGTTGAAAATATTTGTGTTGTGTATTAATCTTAAACAACTTTAAAGTACTAAAACAAATAGTAGGTTATGAATTACTTAATACAGGTTCCTATATTCACAAAAATTCTCCTGTAGAATCAATACCTTAATTGTGCAGCTATATATTCATACGGTTCTGCATTTATTCATTCAACAAATATTTAAGGAGTATAGACCATGGACAGGACACCATGATAGGCTTTGGGTATATAGAGCTGATAAGGTAGACAGACACGATAGATGTGCCTGCATAAATTTTATATTTTCTTGCAGAGAACATTTGAGTCACTGTCATTATCAGAATTTTCTAGTCAAATGGTTCAAATAAAAGAATAAGGGATGCACAGTGGTCCCCAAATGTGCCTAGAGCAACCAAATGTCCAGAATTTGTTTCTATCATCAGTATGAGTAAAAAAAGAACAGATTCTATAAGAAGTTAAAAGGAGTATATATTATGGAATAATCACTGAAATAATGTAATACTTGAAAACATTTCAATCAAGCCACTCTTGTGTGTGTGTGTGTGTGTGTGTGTGTGTGTGTTGTGCGTGCGTGAAAAATTTTAGTAAACTTGCCAAATTATGCAACCATCATTGCAATTCTGTTTTAGAGCATTTCCATTGCCCCAGTAAGATTCCTGTGCCCATTTGTAGTTCATGTCTGTCCCTACTCACTGCTAGCTTCAGGCAACCACTAATCTATTTTCTGTCTCTGACTTTCCTAGACATTTCCTGTAAATGCAATCGTACAATATGTGGTCTTTTTGTGTCTGGTCAAGCCATTCTTTTAAAACATGGCTATTTTAAGTCCTTACTAAATTAGATTATTTAACAATTCACTCATGTACCTTATAACAACTCTAGGAATTCTCATTAGACATAATTGGGAGGCTCAAGACTTCAAGTTTCCATGTTAAGAAACAAAACAGTCCAGCCGGATCTTTTAATCTTATGTTTGGATGACCAATTCATGGAGACTAGAGCTAAACACAGTTGTCACTGTATATATTTGCAAAGTGATTTAGTGTCTCAGCAATTTGCTTAGTGATGACCAATGAATTATATATTTTACAACCAAATTCATTGTTGACTGCAGTCCCATTAGATCATATAAATGTGTATAATTTGAGAAGGAATGTCTGTAAATCTTGATTTTTCTTTCATGAAATTTAGTACATGGTTTTGTATATTAATAATATGCTGATAGAGTCATCTCATTTCAATCCAATATAAGTTTATTGAGCACCTATCATTGTTAAGTACAATATTTTGTGCTAGACATATAGCTAAACTAGATGGTCAGAGAAAATATAAAGGTAAATTGGTAAAAAGGCTTAATCACATACAGTTTTGTTTACTAGTTCCTTTATATTTTGCTATTTCTATGAAATTAATCTCCAAACACACTAAAGCAGTAGTTCTCAACCTTCTGGCCCTTTACAGTTCCTCATGTTGTGACCCAACCGTAAAATTATTTTCGTTGCTACTTCATAACTGTAATGTTGCTACTGTTATGAATAGTAATGTAAATATCTGATATGCAGGATGGTCTTAGGCGACCCCTGTGAAAGGGTCATTCAACCGCCAAAGGAGTCGTGACCCACAGGTTGAGAACCGCTGCACTAAAGGAAGCAAAGCCTTTTATTTTCTTATAATTTTTCTTGCAAAAAGCAAAGCCCCACATGAGGTTTCTATTGGTAAAATGTTTATACTAGTAGAAAGGATATTTCTAATCCTCTAGCCTAAATAGGTAAGTTAGCAATCACAATTCCACAGTGAAAAGTGGCCTGATTAATAAAGGTATAAGAAGTTTGAAACAGGTTCAGTGAAGTATAAAAAAGCCTGAAGAGTAGCCGGTGAAACTCGTGTAAGTAGATGATGATTATTTTTAACCATTTGGAGCCTGGACAGGGAAACCCAGAATAAATAAGGAATTGAGGGGCATTAAAATAAGAATTCCAAATTCAAAAGACTATAAGAGAAAACAAAACAGACCCCACACACTTCACACTATAAGAAGAGTGGAGCAAATTTTCTTTAAGATAATTAATTATTGCCTTTGAAGTAGTTAGGAGATGTATAATAATTTATGAGTTGCAAATTTGTGATTCTAATGATACCTGTAGGAATATATATAACCAGAAAAGTCATTTATGGAAAAACTCTACAACAGTAATCAACAGAGGTAGCTTTTGCAAATAGGTCAGACTAAACTCAGTTTTCTATTTTAAAAACTAAAAAAAAAAAAAAAAGTTTAGGCCTAATACAGTTCTTGCAAATGACTTCTGATTCAGATGCAGATTACCTACAAAGAGAAGTTGTCCTTATCACTAGTTGCCTCTGGCCACAGGTAAAGTCAGCCTAAGGTAGGCTGACCAATGTACTTCCCCAGTTCATATGGATCTGGATACCTTGCCTCCAAACCCTCAGTAGTATTTATGGAAATTGGGAAAGTAAAGAACTAGTATAGTTTTCTAGTTTATGTGTTATTCTGATCTGGAGGCCAGATTCACTCCTTGTAAATATAAATACTTTCATAGAAGCTTATGCCTTCCAGTGTGGGAGAGGGGAGCTCTCTTTGAATCAGACCATTTTAATTGATCTCTTATTTGGTAAAAAACCAAATGCCCACATTGGTCAAATCATCCATCTTGCCCTTCAACGTGTGATGAAAAAATGTATTCTAAGCCTCCCCACTCTCATCTAAAGAAATTATAAGCAAAAATATTAGAAAGCCCATAAGGAGAATAAAAATGCAAGTCAATCATGTATTCAATTTGTTCATTTCTGTAATCATACATGAATGTGTGCAACAAATGTTCAACCAAATGTTGATTCTGTAAAGAAAGTCAAGCTTAACCCATTATCCCCCCAAGAGTGACTACATTCTCCACGTTGTTTCTCCAAACCAGCTCTATGCTACAGCAGGGGTGCAGAGCAAACCCCAGGCTTTCTCCTGAAACTCCGACATCTGGTAACCTTAATTGTGAAAATAACACTACAGCAAAACCTATCAAGAAACAAGAAACTCATCTGGACATCTGAGATGTTAAAGGTCCATACCATCTCTCAAGTCATTCTGAAGGGTAAATGTTTTAATTTGGACCGATTGTGATATTACCCTGAAAAACAAAATCCCAGCCTTCGTCTTTCTTAGTCTGCCTCTTGGCTGACTTACCATCATTTTAAACATTAGACTTTACACAAGCCTCAACCCATATACTATTAAATACTTTATAACAATATATTTTTACAAAATATTTTCTAGCCTCCATTCTGAAGATGTGGAAAATGACAATTGAGTGACTGTAAAATCCCTTGCAATTAGTCACAACTTACTCTCAGGGCACATTAATCCATCGTTGGCCTCATTTATCTTTTGTAATTTCTCTCTCCCTCTCACAATGGTTTAGAAATAAACACATACTCATGGAATACTGGCAAGCTGGGAAGAAGCCATTTCTCAAATAGTTATATTCATTGAGGCTTTAATAATCTGAAAATAATGGGTTAAAACAATTACCATGCTTGTTTTTTAAAATAAATGTTATAAAGTTAATATTATTATAACCATATTACTACAAAGTTTGAAAAGCAGAAAAGAAAAATATCCATAAAACACTCTCATTAGTTTGAAGTATTATTCCAAGTTTTTTATATGCATATTTGTAAATATATGTAATTATAGTGTGAACAAAAATTTTCATCCTGCTTTTTTCTCCCCTAACATTTGTTTATAAGATTTTTCCATGTCATTTATATTTATTTCCATGATATTTATAGCCATCACTTTGTTTTTTATTAAATTTACTGGGGTAACATTGGTTAATAAGATTATATAGGTTGCCAGTGTACAACTGTATAATATATCACCTGCATATTGCCTTATGTGCTCATCACCCAAAGTCAAGTCTCTTTCCCTCACCCTTTACCCTCTTCAATCTCCCCCCCCCCCCAGCCTTCTTCCCCTCTGGTAACCACCATACTGCTGCCTGTGTCTGTGAGTTTGTTTTGTAGAACCATCACTTTAATTGTTGAGAAATGTGCATGTATTTGATGTGTCGTAATTTAACCATTTGATTATCATCGGACACTTTCATGTTACCAATTTTCTGCAATTATCAGTGCTTTTCTAAACATCTCTGTTATTTCCTTTTGATAGATAACCATATATGGGATTACTAGATGTTAGTATTGTCTGTATACATATATTTTGAAATTGTATTCCTAAAAATTATGACCCTTTTAATATTATGAATAGTTTATGAAAGTGTCAATGTTACTAGCATTATTATTTTTATATGTTTTTGTAATAAACAGGTATAAAATGATTGTTCAAGGATATCATCATTCATACTTCCATAGTGATTGAGATAGGATATATCTCTTGAATTTTTTCTTTATTATTATGTTTCCCTTTTGTGAGTATAATAATAAACTAGGAACCCTTTTCTTACTTTATTGACTTAAAAAAAATTTCAACTAGCCTGGCCCTGTGGCTTAGTGGTTGAGCGTTGACCTTTGAAGCAGGAGGTCACGGTTGGATTCCCGGTCAGGGCACATGCCTGGGTTGTGAGCTCGACCTCCAGTAGGGGGTGTGCAGGAGTCAGCTGATCAATGATTCTCTCTGATCACTGATGTTTCTGTTTCTCTCTCTCCCTCTCCTTTCCTCTCTGATATCAATGAGAAGATATTAAAATATTTTTTCAATTAAGTTGCTAGATGATTGAAAGTTGTGTGATTATAGTGAAAAGTCTTAGACATTAAAATAGTCTTTTTTGGTTTTACAACAGGTCAAGATCTATCTTTGAGGTACTCTTTAATTTGAGGTTCATAAAAGACTTAAAAAAAGGCATTGGTTAAAATTCCAAAGATGATGGCCATGTACATACAAGTGAACTGGATTAGGACCAAAAGAACTCATTTTGCTAAGTCCACCACAATACTCATATTTCTGAAAGTTAGAATGTTTGACTACAGTGACTAGATTTACATTCAAATGATTAACCAATATCTGCCTTTCTTTTTGCATCTCAGTTGTGTAAAAGTTCAATTTGAAATAAAACACTGAATTATCTTCATATAGATGATAACCCAGTGATTTTGGAGAAATGCCATTACCACCACAGAATGAACTGAGCTTTCCAACAATATTTCATAGAAAGATTCATGATACAAAAGGAATTCTAGCATTTCAATAGCATGCCATCATTTCTGATCAAATATTGAAGGGTACTCTTTTTCACGTTTTAATTCATCCATTATTCTCTTTGAAAAGTG
Source organism: Myotis lucifugus (assembly GCF_000147115.1). Classification (NCBI taxonomy): domain Eukaryota; kingdom Metazoa; phylum Chordata; class Mammalia; order Chiroptera; family Vespertilionidae; genus Myotis; species Myotis lucifugus. The sequence goes on along the minus strand of NW_005871063.1, from coordinate 13,553,325 downwards.
TGCATATTCTATAATAAGCTTAAATAACCAGGTTAGCCCATTTTGTCCTAAGGAACTGGAGCCAATGTATAATCCTCTGCATTAAGAGGGGCCTCTTTTCCAACGCTAAACACGTCTAAAAAAGTTCCCTGTCTAAATGAGCAGTTGGTAAAGCAATCAGCCTTTCACATTGGAACAAGCAACAAACATGTGCAGGGACCCTCGCATTTCTCCTTTGATTTACAGCAGTCTTGGAAAGGAACTTAACAAGGTGGCACAGAGCTTCAAGAGCAGTTGCAGTCAATTTATTGTCTGAGTTGTTAAAGATGTTAATTAGATTAGGAATTTGCTGAGGCCCTTTTATTCCTTGCAGAGAGAAGAGTGTTTCTCGTGTTTCTCTTTGAAACTCAGTTTTGTGGCATAAAAACACAGGAAAGGAGAAATCCTACACTCAAGGAAATTGTAGGGTCCCTTTGAATTCCATAAAATTGTAAAAATTCCAATAATAACAGTTACCCAAGAGCCAAGAAAGTACCAGACCTGTTTTTAAAAATAATATACTCCAACGACTTCTGCATTGTTTGATGTATATAAGACAAGAAGTGGGCGGGTAGTGGATGGTGTATCTAGGAGACCTGGCCTGGAGAAATGGAAATCATATCGGGGAGCAGACCAAGGTGTACATTGAGACAAAACAAAGAGTTTCTGGAAATGCAATGGCAGGGCTTTTTACTCCAGAGCAATAAACATCACTCTCTATGTCATTTTAATACCCAGGACAAATGGTTTAATAGTGAGCTATTGCATAGGCAGTAAAGAGGTTACTAGATATTTTGTTTTTGACACAATTGCTTTGGGATAGTCCATTCCAGAAATATGTTTTGTCTTAAATCAAACAAAAGAAAATATAAAATAGTCCAGTAAATTACTTCCTCAGTTAAAAAATACTGCTATTAATAGAAAATTCTCTCAGAAATGTAACTAGGAAGGTTAGAAAACAAGAGTGCTTTTTAATTAGTGGGGTTTAGGTGACGAGTATAATATTTGGATAATTATTCAGTAAAAATTAAGTTATAAAAATTGTTGTCAAGATCCATGGTTCAAGGCAATCTTCCCAAATTTATTTGTTGTTATTATGATCCAAGCAACCTAACTAGATTGGATACTTATTCAAAGAAGAGAGTGCTTTAAACAAAATACTTTTATTCTAATTACAAGTGTAACTGATAGTTTTGGATTCAGAATTTGCAAACCACCTTTTTGACCGACAAGATAATAGTTCTGTGTCACTTTAAAGGATGAGAGTGAGCTGCTTATACCTTCCACCGTGTGATCTTGGATTTACCATCTCCCACCTCCACCCCGCTGGAAGATCATGGGAAGCGGGTAGGGTAAAGCTGGGACTCAAGTAAGTTTCAAAGAGGTCCTGAGAACTAGGAAGAGGCTAACGCTGCTTTAAATTGTGATTCTTTGTAAATATTCAGAATTTATTTAAATAGCTTCAAAATGGTACATTTGGAGGGAACTACTTTTAAATAAAGGTAAATTGGTTTTTTCCAGTAATGCTATCCCACAGATGGTGTTATGGACTGAATGCCTGTGTCCCCCTTAAATGCGTATGTTGAAACCCTAGCCTTCATTAGGGCTGTTTTAGGAGCTAGAGCCTCTTCAGTTAGAGATTAAAGTTAAATAAGGTCATAAGGGTGAGGCCCTGATCTAATAGCATTAGTGTCTTATAAGAAGAAATAGCAGATTTCTCTCTCTCTCTCATCCTATATACTTCTATTTTATATACAAATATGCACATTTAGCAATTTTATGGTAAAATATTTGTAATCTTTCTTATTTCAGTATAAATAATATAACCCACAATAAAATTTCTATGTATAGTTACTGTTACTATCTTTGAACATATTCCAGACATAAACTAAAAATCTCAGATTAAATAGTAATCACAGTCTCAAATATATGCAGTGTTATTTGGAAACAACTGCATTTTAGAAAGTTATATTATTTTTATTCATTCAAGCTTTAATTTGAAAATTAGAAGCTAAAGGCATTTAGGATGCAGACACAAAATTAATTCAGAGTCTACATTTTAAAAATACATAATAAATTAGGTAAATTTGTAGACATTTCTGATCTCAATATGAGTGGTAAGTTTATAAGAAAATTTGTCAGAACATGAATGGGCTAGTCAGGAGAAGTGATTGTGATTATTGTTCTTTTTAGATTTTTTCCCATTGGTTTCACGGAGAGAGGAAGAATGAAGGAGAGGGAGAGAGAGAGGCAAACATGGATCAGCTGCCTCCTGCATGCTCCCTACTGGGGAGCTAGCCCACAACCCTGGCATGTCCCTTGACCAGGAATTGAACCAGCAACCTTTTGGTGAATGGAACTATTGCTCAACCAACTGAACCACACGGGCCAGGGCCCTTTTAGATTTTTTTGATGGAAGAAAAAAAAATTCTCCTTGTATATTTGGCTAATTATCATAAAAAGGAAAAAAGTCTGAGTCATAAATTCATCTATATTGCTTATTCAAAATTATGTACCATTGTACATTGTTTGGATTGTAATGGTTTGAGTACTTCTCATTTTCCCTAACTGGATTTATGTTCCCTGATGGCAGAAACCACAAATTTATGGTTCTCAGTTTTAGCCAAATATTCTATTTTGCTTAGCTCTTCTTTTTCTTGTCTTGGTTAATTTCCTTTCCATTCTTCTCTAGAATTGTGCCACTACTTCTCTAATCTCAGATTGCCTACCTTGTCTCCTACTTTGTATAAAATGTTTGAGGATATTAGGCAAGAACTCCCTAAATTTTCTCCTTCCATTCTTCACCATAAGATCTATGAAATAAAAAAAATGTTGTGATCATACAATATTTCAAAGTAGGTGTCAATAATGAAGTCAAATTCTGGAAAGACTATTAAAATGAGAATTACATAAACAAATAGAATGTTTTAGAAGATGAGCTAACAGAAGGCAAATCATAAAAATCCAGATTACTAAATATAGATGATTTTGAAGAACAATTCAAATAGGTGGGAAACAACATTTCACTGTATGAGTAAAGAGAACTCTCCAAATCATAAAAAGAAGATCTGATTTCAGAGCCCTAGAGAAGGCAAAATTGTTCAAGCAAAACCAATGTACTAAGTTCAATGGCACACACACACACACACACACACACACACACACACACACACACCCCTATAAAATCATTAAATTTCAAGATTCAAGAATTCTACTAGCATGCAGAAGGAAGAAAAGAGATTACTTTCAAAGAAGCAAAATCAAACCAGTCTCATATTTCTGCTTTGTGAGAATAAAAATCCCATAAGGCAATGAAAAATATCTTTAAAGATTTGACAGTGGAGAGGATTATGACCCAATGATTTTATTGTATTATAAAGACATCTTCAGATTTATAAGGTTTTAGAAAATGCACTAGTGAAGTACTTTTACCTTCCAAAGTTTTCTATGCAGTCAGATGACTCAATCAAGAGTAGAACCCCAAATTGAAGATGTGCAATAGAAATGGACTGACAGTGATGATCAAAACAAGCTAAAGAGCAGAAATAAAATGAAAGGTAGAAAATAAACACTCTGTGAACACTAACTGGTGCCAGAAACTCCATTTTTAAAAATGCCACATAGAATGTATCTGGTTGCTTACGCTCATACTATTAATATAAGCTTGAGCTATTAATGTAAGTTCAAATGGAAATGAACTTGTTTGTGAGAGTTTGATCTGATGTCTAAATAATTGCCTTCATATCATCAAAATAGAATACAAAGAGAAAATAGAAGTATAAGTAGTAGATTATTTATTAACCATATATATATATGACTTACAATTCCAGATTAAATAAATGAAAAAGAAAGAGGAAGAGAGAAATGTAAGCCAAAAATTTATAAAGTTTGCATACAAAATAAGGTTAAAAGTATTACTTCACTTCAATTATATGATTGGGGTTATATGCATTTGCATATAATGCTTGTGTTATCATTAATAGAGTTAAAATAAAATATGTTTCTGACAAATCAATGCAAAATAAATAATTAGTCCATATAGCAGTACATATAGCAAAATATAGCAAAAGAAAAGGAAGAAATAAAACAAATGGCAACTTGAATGACTTGTTTGTGACATTTATTGTATGCTTATAATCCTTATTTTATTTGACATCTATCCCTTTGGTTGATCTTTCTCAGCCTCCTTTGTCAATTTTTCTTTAAAAACCCAACTAGTAAATGTTGGAGAAATTCAAGACCTAGTCCAATGCCCTGTTATCTTCTTTACATTCTCTTCTTTTAAAATAACATTCCTTTCCACTTATTACTTTTGTCAATGACCCCTGCTTTTATATTTCCTGATGTGCAAATCTGTCTACTGAATATCTTTAGAGTATTAAATGTTTCCCAGGCCCCTCAAACTTAATATGATCCAAACTAAACACCTACTACTGCCACCTCCCCAAATCAGGATTCTCTTCCAACATTCCTAATCTCAGTAAAAGTCATCACTATACACTTAGTTTTTTAAGTCATAACTTGGCAATAACATTGGACTTCTATCTCTTCTCCAACCCACTTCCACCACTCCCTCAATTCCAATTACTCTTGTCGATTATCCTTCCTCTAAATAAAAATGTATCTATTCTACTCCAAGTGGCCAAAACTATCCTTCTTCAGGTCATGATCATTAGTCATACAAGTTCATCTAGCTTGTCTCCCTATGCTCATTCTTATTTCTCCCCAAACCATTTTCCATTAAAATTACATTATAAAAACTGCAAATGTAGGCATGCCATCCTTCTGCCTAAAATTCTTTCCACATATTTTCAATAGAATCATCATATGTCTACTTATTCCTATCTCTTATCATAATTATTAGTAGTGCCTTCTCTCATTCTCAAAAGTATCTGTTTATGTATAAACTAGAGGCCCGGTGTACGACATTTGTGCACTCGGTAGGGTGTCCCTCAGCCCGGCCTGTGTCCTCTCGCAGTCTGGGACCCCTTGGGGGGATGTCCGCCTGCCGGCTTAGGCCTGCTTCCCGTGATCCTTAGCACTGCCACAGAGGCAGGAGTGGTTTCCACCACTGCCGCTGCACTGGCCAGCTAGAGCCCGGCTTCTGGCTGAGCGGCGTTCCCCCTGTGGGAGCACACTGACCACCAGGGGGAAGCTCCTGCATTGGGCGTCTGCCCCTGGTGGTCAGTGCGCATCATAGCGATGGGACATTCCGCCGTTTGGTTGATTTGCATATTAGCCTTTTATTATATAGGATTATACGGTCACTGTCATAAGGGCTTTCCTGACCTGACCAACGTCTCTGCCTTCCTCTCAAGACTTACCTCATCCTACTCCTATCTTGCCATGGATACTCTAGTTCCGATAAACTGCTGTTGTGTATGTGCACATTGTCTCCCCATCCATACTTTTGCCCTATGTTCTCTTCCAGCAGTTACCTTTTCATAATGAAAAACAAAATTAAAACATTGGGTCTCATTTTTCATTGGGTGCTTCCTATTAATCCTCCATATTTTAGGGAAAATGACACTTTCTTTAATTTTCCTGTCACTGTTAGAGTCAGGAGCTCCTGCTCTGCCTTTCACAACACTTATTACCTCCCCATCATAACACTTGTAAGTTTATTGTGATTGCTTTTTTGCCTATATTCCTGAGTGGACTATAAAAGACATTAGGGCTGACTCATCTTGTTCGTCATTTTATCCCCAGTTCTCAAGCAGTCATCAACAGTTAATAAATATTCCTAAAAGTCATAAAGATGTAAGTATATCCTTGAAAGTCATAAAAGAATTAAAATAATACGTCATAACATCTTAGATCATCTTTCAAAATTCTTTCTAGTATATAGGTGATTTTTTTTCACTAGTATAGAGTATTTCAAGTCAAAAGTTAGAGGAAGAAGATTTCTTTAAGGAAAGAGCGACGTATTACATGTTTTGAACATGCCCCAAATTTTGCCTTTCTCCTATTGGTTATATTCCAATTGCTGCTTTTGTAATTGACCTCTAAATATTGAAAGGCTTGCAAAGAAGTCTTCCTATTTTCCTTCTCAGAAAACACAGCTGCCTCGTGTTAACAACCGGGCCTGCCCTCCATTCTTCATCTTGTTCCTTTTCACTCAAGCAGCTCTAGGTGTCTCTCAATGACTTCCTCTCATCCCCTTGTCTTTTCTCACACTCACCCATCCCAAGTTCTGTTTCTGCTGACAATCAGGCTGAGCGTACTTTGTGGAGATGTGAGCATTGGCCGGGCTTCTGAGGCACGCAAGGACTCAGCAAGCATATGGATTGGGAGTAGTTATAAAACCCTTTTCTCCTCTGTGTCTCAATTCAGTCTCTCCTTTCATTCATGTTTCAGTGTGATATTTCACCCTCCTGCTTCTTCATCTGTGGCTGGGGTGTTAAGTGTTGATGAGATAATTCTTGGATCACATCCAATGAGTGCTTTAAAAATTTAATGTATGTGGGTACCAAATAATGATCTCACACTGTGTATGACCCAGAGTACTCGAATGTGTCATGTTACTGAATTACCCTTAGGTAACCATTACTGTGTCTGGGTGGTCATTGGGAAAGAAGGTGAAGGGTGTCTCTGAGTGTGTGTGGTGGAGGGAGATGAGGGGGAAAAGGGAGGTGGTCTGTTCCCTTGCCCCCAACACATTTATAATTTTAATTGGCCTATCACTTACATAACTTTATATATCTATGTGCAAGCCTTTTTATTTTATATGTATATATTTCACTGCAGCTCAACAGCTAGAATTCCTATTAAAAGTCTAATGTAGGTTTACTACCTGTGTGGCTTTTAAAATGAAAAGAATTGTAAACTTCCCAATATTTTTCAAGCTTATCCAAATTCCTACAGTGTACATTTGGAATAATAATGCATTATTACTTTAAATTGAGTGCATGTATAAGATGAACTCTTTAGGGGAAAACAGTGATACTAAATGGCAGAGTTAATATGATTGAAAGGCTTCTATAACATAATTGAAGATTTCTGCACTCAGTAAATGGTTCTATGGGTCCAAGGGATTAGGGCAAGTCTAAAGAAAGAATGAAAAACAAAATATTTTTATAGTTTAGAAGTGTAGACAGAATTCTCAAAATGTAGAGCCTCAAAGCTTATTGACATGATGCTGAATTGTTATTAACATTAGTTCAGTCCCTTGTCTTTGCATTTGAGTACACTTCTGAACAGAAAATCAACTTGCAAGTCTACTCAAGGAAACATGTCTACTATAGAGAGAGAACCCAAACCCAGACCTCTTGACTCTTGCTTAATACACATTAATCATTAAGTAATTTAACAATCTTATATTGAATGTCTACTCTGACAATCAGGGGCTTAACAATGGAGAATAGGACACGGTACCTATCTGCAAGAGCTTACCTTCTCATGAGAGAGACAGACACATAAAAAGTGATGTTCCAATGTGGAATATGTAATGAGAAGCTTATACACAGAATTATAGGAGGAGAGAGGTGATACAATAAAACCAGTCTGGGTGTCCAGGAGGAGGGGGAAGGGGACGAAGGGGGGATGTTTCATACTGGAAGAGACATATATTTGAGCTAAGACTTAAAATGTAAACAAGCATGTGGCCTGCCATGGCATACAAGCAATTTGGCATTTTTGTTGCCTACAGTGTGTGAGAGTGATGATAAGATAATGGAGAAAGAAAAAGATAATGGGGGGATCTTCATGATATCACAACTAGCCAGGGCTTTATTTTTCACTGATTGGGAGCTATTGGTAGATTTTTGTTTATTCATTTTTGTTTTGTTTAAACATTTTTGTCTATTCATTTTGTTTGTTTGTCTTAATCCTCACCTGAGGATGTATTTTTATTGATTTTAGAGAAAGAGAGAAACATTGATGTGAGAAACATCCATCAGTTGCCTCCTGTACATGCCCTGTCCAGGGATGGAGCTCACAACCAAGTTATGTGCCCTGACTGGGAATTAAACCTGCAACTCTTTGGTGTACGGGATGATGCTTCCACTAACTGAGCCACCTGGCCAGGACTGGTTTTTAATTTCCAATTGGCTGCAGACCAATACATGGCCACACTGGACATCACTACTACTCAGCTTGTGCCACATGTCACTCACCATAGGAATTCCCAACACCTTCAATGACCCACAACCTATCCAATGAGACAGATACAGTCATTCTATGCTTGACATCCCCCAAAACATAAAAATGCTATAGTAGCTTCTAAATGTTTAACCTCATTTTCTATACTTACCTCATTACAGTACATCAGCCAATTGTGTAACACTGAGTTAGGAATATTATTGCAATAATCTAGTCCAGTGATTTTCAACGGGTGTGCCTCAAGAATTTTTAAAATATGCACTACCCAACTATTTAGCTAGGAGCACTGACCTATTTTCCTTTATATTATCAAATAAAAAATGGCAATAGCCAACAAAATAATAGCCATCTGGTATAAATGAATCAAAATTAAACCTACTTTTTATCAGATCAGCAAAAAAAATGTATAGTTTGGTGTGTTTCAGAATTTTAGCAACTAGTTTATGTGTGCCATGAGATGAAAAAGGTTGAAAAATTGCGAATCTAGTCTGATGATGATAAAGGATTGTACTAGGATAGCAAGGATATAGAAGATACAGAAGACTGGAGAAAGATTTGGGGAAGGGGTTGAGGGTAATGAGCAGAACTTGACAAAAGAAAAAGAAGTTGAGACTAAACATAAAAGCAAAACCATATTGCCATTTTCTGGGACTATTTCATATATACATGGATACAGATGAGGTGAGGTCTATTACTCAACTTTAGACTTTATTTGAAATATGTTTAATCAGTGTCTCAGCTCTAAAATATCAGGTAACATAAGCAGTAAGTTGCTGACTTTGTGAAAGAATTTTGTGCTCCAGTGGAGGTCTGAACTGAAGACAAGTTGATAGAATAGTTGGTGATGCCTTTTAAGAGACAGATACTATACATAACACAGCCATGGATGAATTATTCTAATACTTCCTGGTTCTAGAAAAATACTGTGTATAAAAATATAAGACCTAATTACTTTCTTTTTCCATTGAAAGTTGTCCTTTCTTCTCTTTGCATAAAAATCCACAGTGAGGTTTGGAAGAATATTGCTGTGTAAAGAGGTTAAGTCATCACACAAATAGATGGAGAGGAAGCCTTCAACAGGCTTTCACAGCTGGATGTTTACTCCCATAGAGAGGTGATGGTTCTGATTAAAATGAGGTAATGATTCAGGATGTATGGGCAGGGAATTTGAATTTTCAAGAAAAAGGTTTCCTCAAAACAGAAAAACTGCAAACTTTGAGAAACACAAGGTGTTAAGTGCCTTCTAACAAGGTATTTCTTAAAATGAGATAGAAATGATATGCTTTATCCTGGAATTATCTAGGTATAGATCTCACTCAGTTGAAAGGCAGATATTTTAATTAGATTTGAGCATACTGGGTAAAGAAAGACCAGCCAGCTGTCAGGAAGACACCTCACAGATGTCTATAGATTACTGCTAGGGTCCAAGGTAAAATCTCAGGGTAGGAATTTTATCTGTTTGGTTTTCTGATATATCCCAAGCGCTTAGAACATTGTGACACATGGTAGGCACTCAGTAGAATTTTGTCGACAGAATAGCCATTTTAACAAAGTCCAAAATCTTGCATCTACAGTAGATCCTCCTCTTGAGAGATGTATAATTATGTAATGATATAATCATAAAAATTATAATTCTCAACTTTGGCAATTGAAGAAAAGGCTGTAGCAAGGAAGAATAGTCATTTATCAATTTGGAAGAGAAAAACTGTCATATGAACAAGAATAATCAAGTCTACAACATCAGCATACATTTCTTTGTTGTCAAGCTAAATTCTCAGTTAAATTATACCTAGAAAGAAATGTTTAAATTTGCAATGAGAAATATAACTTTCCTGGGAATCTCAATGCTATTATATGTTTGATTAACATATCAACTCTTTGTAAAAATCAATGGGAAATCAAAATTAAATAGCAGTTCCCTCAATAAACTTGGAACCGGGTAAAAAGAGACTTAGAGTAAAATTTTAGTGGAACCTGATGGGTTGTTGCATCCATTTCATAACAGAATAGAATACTGAAGTTCATTATCTACAGTGCCATCCATTCTGCACCAGTTGTTGGCTTTGTGAAGGAGTATAGAATATATAATGTTCATTTGCTAAGATTCCTTTATCCCTGGGATTTTCTGGCTTGAAGAGTTGACCTTTGCCTGTATGTCTATCCCTTTTCAATTCATAGGTGAAAAACCTCCACCCATTGCACCCTTCTCCAATATTTCTCTTATTTCTTTAGATAAATTTATGTATTAAATAATACAACAGCAAAGTCTTGGAGATAAAAATCTACCCCATTTCTAACTTGATTTTGTAAGCTATACTCTGATCAATTATGTGTTGGAAGAATACCTCACTAGCAAAAGAAATTTCATGTATATCTCTCGATATTTTAGTCAGTTCTTTGATACCCATACAAAATTGTATTGCAGAGACTAATATGTAAAACCCCATAAATAACAGAGGTATTTGATAGCCACATAGAGCAAAAAACTTTGGAACAATGAAGGAATCTTCTTAAAAGTTAGTACATTGCATGTACTAGTAAGTTATCTTTCTTTCGCAAAAGTAAAATAAAACCAAAAATTGTCACTTTACTAATCTTAGTATTGCTGCTCTTTTGAAAAAGAGAGTTCAGAGAGAAAAGGCTTTGCAAGCCGCATAGTCCCTGTGAAGGCAGTTTGAGAGCAGTACCAAGAGCGAAAGCAATGGAATTACAAATATTTTAGTTGACATACTGTATGTCTTACCTTGACTGATTATATAAGAAGGAATTGAATGCCCTGCAATTAATAAAATATGAAAATCATGATTCCCTCAAAGACTGAAGTGTAGGACACAATCATTGAATTGTACAAAATGAAAATGATAAAAAGAAAAAGAGGACCTAAGGAAGCAGGGCAGAAAATTTCCCCTTGGCCAAACCAATCTAAGGGATCCAACAAGGGAGAAAGATGATTGAATTTATTGTGTTCTTTATAAAATGATGTTTACATTTACTGTAATAAACTTTATAAGGTTCATTCCACAGTATAGACTTACAACTATAAAAACTATAACATCACTCAAAATATTCACAACTCCTACCCATAAAGAAGTCAAGACAGGAAGAGCCATTTCCTTTTAAGAATTGAAATATCAGTTGTGAGTAAAATAAAATGATGAGATAAAGTTTGTATAACTCACTGTGGGACCATTTTTTTTCTAATTTCAAACCCTTGCTCTGGACTGTGTAGACACAGGCAGACTATTTATACAGAAAATACCACTAAAATATTCATGCTATAGTGCTAAACATCATACTTCATCTGAAGACAAAGCTTTAGAAGTTTTCACTGTTTTCAATTATATCGCCATTAATCTATATTAATGAATTTTTAGGGACAGGAAAGTTTTACCCATACCTAGAATGTAGGGGACTTCACCAATGATTTTAGTTCTAGTACTTCTATGATTCTATTTATTAAATTTAAATTTCTGATCTATGTGAAATTTACCTTGACATATAGTATAAAAAATAAATCCAGCTCAGCTGGTGTGGCTCAGTGGTTGAGGGTCAACCTATGAACCAAGAGGTCAAGGTTTGATTCCTGGTCAGGACACATGTCCGGGTTGTGGGTTTGATCCCCAGTAGGGGACATGCAGGAGGTGACCAATTAATGATGTTTCTAGCTCTCTCTCCCTCTCCCTTTCTCTCTGAAATCTATAAAAATATATTTAAAAAATAAATCCAATTTTGTCTTTATGGGCTGTTCATTTATTCCAGAAGCACTTATTAAAACAGTTTTTTTCTTTACTCTGGTGATTTATGTTGCTACTTACAGAATATTCTAAATTTTCATATGTAAAACTATAAGACTGAAGACACAAACCAATGGAAGAATATCTCATGTTCATGAATTAGGAGAATTAATATTGTTAAAATGTACATATTGCCCAAAGTGATCTACAGATTCAATGCAATTCCTATCGAAATCCCAATGGCATTTTTCACAGAAAGAAAAATAAATCCTAAAATTTATGTGGAACCACAAAAGACCTTGACTATCAAAAGCGATCTTGAGAAAGTAGAACAAAGCTGGGATGATCATACTTCCTGATCTCAAATTATATTACAAAACTATAGTAATCAAAACAGTATGGTACTGTCATTAAAAAAAGATGCAGATCAATCCACAGAATTAAACCTGTGCATATATAGTTAACTAATCATTGACAAGGGTGCCAAGAATGTACAATGGGAAAAGGATAGCCTCTTCATTAAATGGTGTTGGAAAACTGGATATCCACATGCAAAATAATTAAATTGCACCCTTCTCTTATGCCATACACTCAAATGGAGTCAATATGAATTAAAATCTCCTAGAAGAAAACATAGGGGGAGAACTCAACTTTGGTTTCCCCAATGGTTTCTTTAAATATGACACCAAAAGTTCTTTTATTTTGATTTAGGAGTTCCTCTTTAAGAATGGACAATGTGTTTTTCTTTCTATAGGTGGATAGATTTTTAAAAATCTTCTATTATTGATTTCTAGATGTATTGTGTTATAGTTATAAAATGCTATTTGTATTATTTCTTTTATTTTAATTTATATTTTTTCATCATTCTCTTTCCCTTCCTCCTCTTTTCCTTTTCCCTTCCCTTCATCTTATTTTTTTTTGTTTGTTTCTAATATCCTTTTCTACAAAGCAGAATAGAAAACTCCTCATGAGTTCAGGTTATGAAGTAGGATTTCTAACCAGAAAAAGACAATACTTCTGTATTGTAACAGAGCATAACAATAGATGGCTGCATAGACCACCAGATACATCTGCTTCCACCCTGGTAATTGAAATCTTGCTGTTGAGTAAGACTCTGCCCCTAGCTCTTGCACTGGTCTTGGATCTGGCCAATTAAAGAAATGTTTATTTAATTCCCTGAACATACACCTGCAGTACCATGCAGGCACCACACTCATAACTTGGGAAGTGTGATTGATATGAGGCTCACTCTCAAAGCTCAGTGAAGGCATTTCAAATTACCAGTCCTTTGCACTCCCCCTGCCTCTTCCAGTCTGAAGTACTTAGAATGACTCTTACCAAGGCCTGCAGTGCTGTTTTGGAGAGAGGAGGGAAGTGACCATGAAAGCAACAAAAACCAACGCTGTGATTTGTGACCATTTCCCAACGCTGCTGGATTTGCCATCGGTGTGGCAGTGCGGCTTCTTGTCAAACACAAGCCTCTTTAAGGACAATCGCTGTGTCTGAACAGAAAGTACTTTGTCTCCTCAGGCAGGAAGCCTAACGCAAGGCTAACCCAGAGTTATATTTTCCACCATGTGGCCAGGACAATAAACATGGGGCTTTTGATCTGGGTGGTAACAGAGACAGAGTCCGAGTTCTGAAAGGAGGAAAATGGGAAACAAATCTGCCAGAGGTGAGTGTGTGCCTCGGGGAACCTCGGCGTGCCTAGAGTTCACCGAGCAAACCCAGAGAGATCTCAAATAAACATGTCTGAGGAGTCATAAAAACCCTAACCGGCGTGATAACTTAAATCCCGACGTCAAAACACAGAAATGCATGGCCTACATCACATGAAACTTCTTTGGCCCCGGGCTTATAAATTAAACCTCCTTCAAACTCCTATTTTTACAAGCATAAATTTACACATGCCCTTCCTCCCTACCACCATCTTCATATTATAAATAACAGCAGAGGATCTTTGTGGTCCTGCAGGTGGAATACTTAAAAACTAAAAACTAAAATGGGGGCAAATGTATACTAAAAGGGAATCTTGCCTAATTTTCATTAGGACACAAGTGCATGTCACTGTCATATGTGTCCTTTTAACTTGCTGCTTTAAAACTTCATCCTAGAAATCAATGCCATTGGTTATTTTTCATGTTAACTTCATTTTCAAATCTAAATGCCAAAGAGAAGCTCAGTTTATGTCAGTCCTGTTGAAGTCCAGGGCTGTGATGAGGAAATGTGAGTGGGCTGCAGTGGGGCGCCCTGCCGAGTTAACTTGGCACAGCCTGAGTTCCTGGCTCAACCTGATATTAAAAGTGAGTCATCAGTTTACCCACACAGCAGGGTCTTCACTTTGTACTTCTCATTCTGCGCCACTCAGCAGGGGGTCCAAAGGCTCGAGGTTAGTTTCTATAATTAATAATCAAGGGGAAGAAATTCCCCTCATTTATTTTGAGAATTATTTTATTATTCATAAATTCCTTAATGTTACTGCCTGATAAATAATAAGAGCACAAATAAAATCCATCTCATGGAAAGGTAAGTTACATTCAGTGGGATTCATTTGCAGTAGAGGCCAAAGGCATCGCTGTTCACATAAAAGTGATCTTTTCCCCTTTATATCTGTTAAGAGACATATGAACAGCATAGTTTCAGGTACCTGTACCCATTACCTGTTATCTTTAGAAAAATAAATCCAGTAATTGCTGTAAATTCATATAAAGATATATTTTAGAACTATTATGATTTTTAAATACTTCCAGTTTTAATAAAGGACATAGACAAAATGATTTAAGATTTAACTCCTCACTTAAAAATTAATAGATCAATACAATTTACTTTTCCTCTCATATTATGTACTAAATCTAAGAAATATAAGCATTACTTTTTTAGTTGTTGTTAATCCTTACCCAAGGATTTTTTTCCCCATTGATTTTTTAGAGAAAGTGGAAGGGAGAGGGAGAGACAGAGAGAGAAATATTGATGTGAGAGAGACACATCAATTGGTTGCCTCCTGCATGCACTCCAACCTAAAGTCAGGGATCAAGCCTGCAACTGAGATACATGCCCTTGACTGGAATCTAAATCAAGACCCTTCAGTCCATGGGCTGACACTCTAATCACTGAGACAAACAAGCCAGGGCATAAGCATTGCTTTTAATCCAAACTTAGTAAACACCTACTATGTTATTCAATGCAGCCTCAAAGTCTCTTGGTGAAACAATATCAATATATTCTACTTACTAGAGAGTTTCTGTTCAAGATGAAGTTTTACTTAAAAGAACAATTAACAACAGTGATAATTTGTCAAAGGTTGGTGTAAGATAAGTTGATGGTAGCATAAACCAAACTGTGCACCTTAAGTTTTTGATCATATATTGTGTATACATGCAAACTCCCATATCCACACACATATCTATCTGACATACTTTCTTAGAATAGCAGTGACAGTCCTTCATAAAGGAGCCTCCTCTGCATGACCAACCTTGGCTCTCACTATCTGCAGCATGAACTCCAGCTGCAGGAAGCTGATCCTGAGCAAGTTTCTCCTGCTCTGCTTCTTGGCAGACACTGGATGGCTTCCAGGACTATCTTGTCCCCCTCTTCTCACTGTGACACTGAACGTATCTTCATAAAACCCGTCCAAATGGTATTGTGGGCCTTTCTGTGTCCATAAACATGTTTATTATAAAAGTCATTACAGCTATTTTAATTAGTTGTTAAACATTTGTCTCCAGCACAATACAGAGAGCTCCTAGAGGGAAAATAGGTTCCAGTTTATCTCTGTCTCTCCATTCTGGCCTGCTCTTCACCATTAAGCACTGCATGTCTTGTAAAAGATGTCTTGTTTGTGTCAAGATCATATTAGTATATGGTGACAGTAACCTTACATGTCATTCACCCAATTTCCTTCTCACAATACTTGGCTTGTAGTAGTCCTTTGCCTAGTCATCTCATCTATCTATTTTAACCGTTTATATGATGCCCTACCAGCTTTTCAAAAAATAAGTTCTCTTACCACTTTTATCATGATTAAATTAAACATATAGATTAGTTGTAAGAGGAGAAGAGAACACATCTTGGTAAAATCTGTCAATCAGTAGATCTTATTTACATTCATTCAAGACTTCCTAGAGATCCTACACATTTCTTGTTAAAATTATTTCTAGTTATTTTATATTTTTATTATTTTAAATTGTATCTTGTTAGCTTTGTATTTTCAATCAGGATTGGCCATTGATGTTTGAATATTTAGTTCTAGAGGCCCGGTGCATGACATTCGTGCACATGGCTTTCATTTTTGAGCCTCAGCCTGGCCTGCGCCCTCTCACAGTCGAGGACCCTCAAGGGATGTCCGACTGCTGGCTTTGGTCCTTAGCGCTGCCATGGAGGCGGGAGAGGCTCCTGCCGCTGCCGTTATGCTTGCCAGTCTTGAGCCTGGCTTCTGGCTGAGCAGTGCTCCCCCTATGGGAGCACACTGACCACCAGGGGGAAGCTCCTGCATTGAGCATTTGCCCCCTGGTGGTCAGTGCGCATCATAGTGACCGGTCATTTCACTGTTTGGTCGATTTGCATAGGGTTTTATTATATAGGATGTTGTGGGGGTTTTTAGTGGGTGTATGATTTTATTACTTTTACTAAGTCATTTTATCATCCTCATACTCAATGGAAAGAAATAAAACAATATGAAAAAATATGGACTCAATATTATTCACAATAAAAAGGGTTTGCAGGCCTGGGAGTACTGTACAACAGGAAGCACTTACTGATATTAAAAAATACATTAAGTGTAGAAAATCCCTAGAAATTACTAAATGTGAATAGATAACTATGTATATTGAGATTTTACATCAATTATAAATAGGAAGTTAAAGGGACAACTGACATCTAGAATTTCATATAACCTAAGCTTGTCTTTTGAAAGCAAGGAATTAGCAAACAGACTTCTGAATATTTTGATTTTTAGTTTTTAAATAGGTAGTGCATTCATCAGCACCACAAAGTAAGAATTTTTATTTTTAAAAATTCTCTGGTATAATGAAGTCATGCCAGAACCTAGGGTAAAAATTAAATTTAAATTTCTGATTGAATTTCTAATCCCATGTGACAGTTTCTTTCAGGAAACAACACAGTGTTCTGTAGTGTTCCTGGCACCCCTTCAGTAAGGTCATAGAAGTTAAGTGTTCCAGCAGTGAGCCCAACTTTTAGTAGTCTTCAAAGGACTTCAAGGGTGTTTACCCTGTACATTACAACAGAGAATATCAAAGGCATCCCTTGAAAATGTTTGTGAAGTGAATTTCCATTTCTATAATTTAAGCATTCAAAAACTCCTAAACACTTGTCTACTTTACCCTGCATGGGGTAAATAAATATAAATGTGTAAGTGTCAACAAATGGCACCTTTCTTTCTTTCTTTTCCCTCTACCAACTACACATTCTCTCCAACTTTACTCCAAGGAAGAACAAGAACCTTATTTAATTCATTCTAATTTTATCATATATTTTCCAAATTTATTTTTTTACTTCAAATGGATTGACCTATTTCAGACATACAGGTGAATGTACGAATCACAAGTGTATGGTTTGATACATTTCTATAAACAGTACACACACTTATAACCAGCATCTAGGTTAATAAAAGTTTCAGGACCCCAAAGCCCTTTTGTGCCCCCTTCCTAACACAGCCCACCTCCCCAAGTGTATCCATGTTTTACAGTTCTACCAGGTCAGAATAGTTCTGCCATATGAATATTTTTTTACTTTAATGTAATTGTAATCATATAGTATGCAATCTTTTGAGCCTCACTTCTTTTGCTCTTCTTGTTTGTGAGATTCAACATATTTTCCATGTACGTATAGATTATTTGTTCTCATTGCTGCATAGTATTCCACTGTGTGATATACTACAACTATTTACCCACTTTACAAAAGCAAGCATTCATGTGCAGTAGTCACCCCCATCCATGGTCAATCAAGGTCCAAAAATGTTAATTTGAAAATTCCAGAAATAAACAATTTATAAGTGTTGACTTGCTTGCCATTCTGAGTAGTGTGATGGAATCTTGTGACATCCTGCTCTGTCCCACCCCAGACATGAATAATCTCTTTGTCCACGAGAATGAGCATTGCAGTTGCTCCACATCCTTGCCAGAATTTCGTATTGTCGCTGTAAAATTCTTATTATAGCTGTCTTAGATTTGTAGTGATATCTCATCATGGCTTTCATTTTCTTTCCTTGACCAAGACAGAGAGAATAGGCAACTGATGACAAGGGAAATTGACATATTAAACTAGTCAGCCCTAAGGTAGGGAAGTATTGTCAGCACTCGCATAAGAAGCCTTCATAGTGTAAACTAAGTGGCCACTAGAGGTTGTTGCAACTAATTTTAAGCTCTTTACTGTAATCGCTGAATTCAAAATCCCATTAAAACGTGGTGGGGAAAGGGCTGACTGTATGATCCACATTCTGGGTTTCTGTTTCCCTTCCAGTGTTCCCACTTCCAAGTAGTCACTTTTACACAGGTTTCTGTCTCTATGCCCATATGTAGATTTCCCATGGCCATTCAGAGACCTTAGCTGCTTGCTGCCTATTCTAATTAGGGAAGAAAATATACAAATGCCACCCTCCTGGCGTTGTCCATCTGTTGTGCCATCCCACCCCCCTCTCTACCCCACACACCCACATTTATAAAGTCGTTTTCCCCCTTGGTTACCTCCTCCACACATGAAAGGATCATTCTTGGTATTTTTCTAATTTAGGCAAAATGGTATGGTTTCTGTGTTAGAGTTGAGGAATTTCACGCCTGGCCAACTTTTTCATATTAGCAGACCCTGTGGCTAACTAACAATGAGAATGAGAATGATACTACTAACAATAAATTAGTTTTGAATTGAGCTTGCAAACTTTCCTGAACATAGCTATGAAAATCTGCAATTTTACTTAATTTAATGACAGCTTTTAGTCATGCAATGGTGAAATTTGCTTAAGCTTATGTTTTGGAGCGATCTCAACACGTACATAGAAAATAATCTTTAAATCGTGTAAATAAAAACACCCTTGTATTGTCACAAATATTAATTAATGAAATAAAAATAATAAATTCAATTTTAAAGAGGGATAAAGTAATTTTCAAGCATCCTAAGTCTAATTTTCTTTGCTGCAGGTAACCATTTTAATATATTTTTAATTGTTTCCAAGTCCCAAAGGTACACCTGATATTCCACTTACTATGTATGCTCAAAGAACATTTGACTGATCAATAACATGGAACAGACTGACATATCAGCAGAGGCGAGGGAAGAAGGGAGGACTGGATAAAAGAAGGTGAAGGGATTAGCTTAAGAACAGATATACATAGCTCCTGGACACAAACAACAGTGAGGTGAAGGCCAGGGGAGGGCTGGGTGGTGGGCTGGGTGGAGGTGAGAAAAGGGGTGGAAAATGGGGGACATCTGTAATAGTGTGAACAATTAAAAAATGTTACTATGTAAGACTTGGCTGGATGAAAAGGAAAATTCCAAATTGAGTGTCTTCTTTGTCAAATACACTATTATTTTAAAGTTATTTCCATTTCAAACAAATTAGAACATGTGCCATTTATTTTGAGAAGCGGACCACTTAAAATGAGCTAAGTGAAAAGGGGAGCTGTTCTCACCAGTTCGAGAATAACTGGAAGATCCTGGGGAATCCTGCTGTTTCCTGATGGAAACATGCTCTTATGGCTGAGAGCTGAGAGCTGGGATGCGGTTTGCTATTGTGTTGAGTCAGCAATGTGCAGCTTCTCAGAATTCCTAAGGGATGGCCCTAAAAAGATTAAGAATTATAATAGTATTTTTCAAAAATCTATTATAAATTGGCAGATCAATACATAAACACTGTGATGCTTTATGAATAACTGTCCTGGCTCCAGGCAAAATGCAGCACCCTTTCGTTCTGAGTCAGTTTCAGTCCCTGGGGGCTGTGAATTTAAAGAAGTTAGAATTACATGGTTTTTCAGATGCAGAAAAATAAGCACCAGTAGGTTATCTTTTTCACGACGGAACAGAAAACATTATGTAAGTGGATATGTGCCGACTGTTGGCAACCAACCAAAATAATAGTAGTTTCCCCACCAACAGAACTCAGAGAGTAAGGGATTAACATTTAATGAAATGCTGAAATGTTTGCTTAGAAACTGGCAAAAATCTCCCCCACAAAAGTAATTTTCCCCAGGAACCTTTCCCTGAACCCCCTAGTTGAACTAAGTCTGTGTTCCTTATTCTTTGAAGCATCCTGTGCATCTCTTCACTATTGAAATCTATCATCACTGTTAAAATATGTAAGTAATTCTGTAGTTTTAATCATCTCACACATTCAAATTAAAATGCCACCAAGCATGACACTGCTGTGTCTCAGCCCCTAGATCAGTTTCTAGCACACAGTAGGTACTTAATAATTATTAGTTGAATAAACAATCAACATTTCAATAAGCAATATAACAACTAGTAAGCAATTGTGATAGAAGAAGCGTTAGGTCAAATTATATTGCAATAGTGAAAAATCTCTTTACGCTATTAAGACTTCCAGATTGCAGCCAGAAACGATGATGCTATCAGACACTTCTGTTGCAGTTAAATTTCAGTTTGCTCACTAACATAGGAACTATTGAGGCAGATAATTCCATGAAAGAGACACTCACACAGAGGAGACACCAGAATGTTTCCAAAGCTAGATATAAGAATAGACTCTGGACGGGAAAACTGAAACATTGTTTTGGAGGGGAACCCAAATTTATTTTCCAACCAAGGGATATTTTCTTTTTAAAAAGTAGAAATATTTTTTCTTTAAAAAGATAGCAAAATAAATTTTAAATTTTTCTCCCGATATTTTAGCTATTTTCTGATTCTTTATAACTATCAGCAGGCAACAGAACTAGAATCTGCAGATGTTAATGCACAACGCACACGGGTCCGTGTGTGGAATCAGCACCCAATAGTAGAGGACCTGAAGGAAGCAGGAGTGCTTCTTGTTTTTCACGTAAAGAGTTCATGAGAGATTAGACGGTCCCTGAAATGTTTGCTACATGATTATGGTTCGTATTTATTAGCAACGCAAGACTGAAGAATGGCTTGAAACCCATAATGTCCTAGTGAAACTGCACACAACCAGTTTAATAAAAGCTAGCAGATAATGTCCATTTGGCCTCTGGAATCTGGAGTATTTTCAAAATGTTGGACATCATGCCAACAAGTGGAATATTGTCATTCATAAAGAAACTGATGCAGAAATAGAAATCTTTGCTCAGGGAGGTGGGAGCAGGAAATCTATAAATCTCAAAACACTGGGCTTCAGGGAATGCCTTAATCATTCCCACATGCAAGGTATGTGCGTGCAAAATATAAAGGGTAAAGCACTAGAGAGCCAGGTTCTAGGTGGTGAAGTGCCACGTTCTGAATGGTTTCAGCAAGAGAGTTGAGAACTTGGGGTTCCTGGGTGCTCTTCAAATTCTCCCAAAGTTTGAGCTATGTGTACGTACCTCCTCCTCTTCCCATCAAAAACAAAACAAGAGTTCTACTACCAAGGTTTCAATTGCTATCAGATGCTAGTAATTATCATAATAAATTTAATGCAAGGTAACCCCTTTTCTTCATTTCAAAAACTTTAAAAATTAACTTTTATCCTTACCATAATTTTTAATATTTACATTATATCATGTTCAATCCTAATTTTAGTTTATTCCATATGCCATGGCTTTCAAGTCTCTTGTTTTAGTCTTGTGTTCCCTCTCCAGCTCTTAGAAGACAGCCTGGCAGAAGTAATGAGGAGACATCATTGCCCAGTTAATTGTCAGAGAAACAATTATCTAAAGGAGAAATATATAGATATTCACTTAAAAAGTTACTGATTTTTAAAAATAAAGACAATAGTACAAATTGGTAGTTATAGAATAGCCACAGAGATGTAGATTACAGCATAGAAAACATAGTCAATAATATCGAGATAAATATGTATGGGGCCAAGGGGATACTTGGAGCAGCAGGTAAACTATACATCTGAAACTTTTGCTGTACATCTGAAACAAACTAATGCAGAATAATGCTCAAGGTAAACTGTCATTGAAAAAGAGACTAAAAAAATAAAACAAGGTACCAAAAATGGGTCATAATCTACTATTTCTGTAAGAAAGGTGGAGGTACATACATATAAATATATACAGATCTAATTCTATTTTTCAGTGGAAGAAGAAACCACAAAAAAGTTAAAGGTTTTTCTACATGGGAAAGGAAGATACAGAGTGCGTGAGAAGGAATAAAAGCTAGACTGATTTGAATGTAATTTGGTTTTCAGATATGTCCTTAATGCTATGTAATGTTTTATACATAATTTTCAAACAAAAATAAAATGAAATAAATGAAAAAAATGTAAAAGCAACGACGTGAAAGTAGAATGGGTCAGCGTTTGATTGAAAGTTTGTGGTCCTGGAGAGGGCTACTGGCTTGATAGGGAACTGCCTACCATCTGGCTTACCACCTGACAGGGAATATTTTTCCATCTACTGATTAGGCACAGTTAAAACGCACTACGAAGCAGTGTAATTGCAATTTGGAGTTGGACTGTTTGTATGCTTCAGTTTTAACAATGAAAGGTGGGCGTGCTAACCGCATACGTAGACAAGCTCAGCTGGATGAGGAAGTGTCTCCCTGGCTAGACAGCAGCACGGGGAGGTTGCAAACAAAGGCGTGATGTCGCAATGTTCTCTCACTTTGCCTTTGTAGATGAATTCACACAAACATTTCTTCCTTCACATCCTACGGCAAGCTTGGTGGCTAGTATTGACTTGATTTCAGCTTAGAATGAAACTATTTTGGTATCTCAGCTCTCCCCTGAATGCTTATAAAGGGGATGAGGCGCAGCATTACCTTAAATACCACAATACAGTTCCAGTTTGTTCCTTTGAAAAATAATCCCCACTCCTGCTCAGAAATACTTTCCTGACAATAATACAAAAGACGCAGTCGAAAAGCCAATTCAATAAATCGGAAGTTTAATAGCTCTGCAGAAGTTCTGCCCCTGACAGTCAGAATACCGTTTTACTGCTCTGTAAACAGCCCACGTTGAAGGAACATTTTTCTGGTTAGCAGGATGTGTGTTATTGAAGCTGGTGACTAGAGGGAGCCCTTTTGTCTCCGAAACAATGACCTAACAGAGAAGTAAATCTTAGGCTTAAAAAAATCAAATTGATTAAAATAATAATAATTAATAATAAAGACGACATATGGAAGTACTACGGATAACCAGCATTTGATCTAAAGTTTGTGTTCCTGTTTTTGTTTTTCCTTTGCATCAGGAGAGCGGATAAAGACAAATCACGTCCAGTTCAACACTGTCCAAGGGCAAGGAGTCAAGTACTGATGCAGCCAATACCTCAGATTTATTGTCTCGGAGTTGCTGGTCAGTTTATGTGCGCTTAAAGACTTACTCTCCAGAATGCATAGTTTCCTTTTAGAAAAAGAGGAGAGCGGAAGGAGGTCATCTCTCAATGAGAAGGACAAGGATTTTCTTCAAGTGGCTGGACAATGCTTCTGCCAGCCCAGCCCTGTCTCTGGCCCGAGCAGCAGCCTCTCGGGGCTGTGCCGTCACCTGCTGTCCTCTCTGTTCCTCCCACTGCTGTGTGCGGCATTCAGAGGCACATTGAGCGGGAGAAACAGTTACCAAAAAAAGGGATGAGGAGGGAAAAAAGCTTATCCTCTAACCAATTAGTTTGCTTACTTTTGCCTTTTCTGTCTCAGACCACCGGCTGCCTGGAATTAATATATTTAAGGCCAAATCCACTTCAACTCCGCCACAGTTTTGGCCAACGGAGCTTTTGCTGTGTGGTTTGCTGTGCCTTTGGCCTTCTCTATCTGCTGGTCAGGTAGTTAGTTCTCTCTAACCATGAAATTTGTGGGCTAGATTCCTAAGCCTTTCCCTTACTCTTTCCATAGCATAGAAATTGGAGCATTAATATTTATTTAAAAATCAGAACCCTTGAGGGTTGAAAAATGTTTTGGAGCGTAGATGCCCTTACTCTGGGGGTACATGCGTGAGAGATGGATTGCTTGGGACCTTGGCCGGGAGGAGGGTTCAACCTAATTATAAAAAGCCACCGTGTCACTGAGCCCATCCCTGGAATGAACTTTTAACTGCGAGGCTAGAGGTCTTGACCACACACTAGGCCTTCTATAAACCTGAGGTAGGCTCTGAGGGTGTGGTCTGTACTTTGCAGATTCCAGTGTCCGGGTTAGAAAAACAGGCAGCAGCTTTTTCTGAATGTTACAGTCGTTCTTTCTAAATTCACCTCTGCCTAAAGTTAAAAGCCAATATTTTTATTATTTTTATGCTGCGCATTTCAAATACTAACAAAGACACTAACATGTACAAAAGGTATACTTTATCTGCAGTGAAAGGAGAATAGGTTTATAAAAAATAAAACAGTTCCTAATTTTTATTGGGGGATCTCAAAGCACCTCCAGTAGTAACCTAAGGAAGCACCCCGCTGGTTTTCACAGCGTGGCTTTTGGATAACGGGAACCATGAAGGTGTTCCAGGTGGTCTGGGACAAGCCCAACAGGCAAGTTACACACACGCAACAACATAGTTTTATAAATGTATTTTCCACTGCAGATCCGAGTCTGTGCTGGAACACATGAATACGAACTTCAATTTAAAAATCTAACCACAATAATGATTACAGAGCCAAGCAAAAACACCACACATGGTATTGAGGGCTTTGTGATATCAAAGAAAGGAATACACTTGGGTAGGTGGTCCTCAAGGCCTTACACCCTGCCTTAGTGGTCTGTGGAAACTGCTGCAGAGCGGTGGAACCTCCATAATTCCCCCAAAGTCTCTTGCAGGTGAATATTTATCTCAGCAAAAGGGCCACATTTTCCGAAGTTTGAGGAGTTTTTCTAGTTATGGTGAATTTAAAAGTGAGTATATGATACTCAAAATCTATCCCTTGAAAGCTCTCAAAACTTAGAACTACATAGATGTGAAGTGTTTTGAGTTAGGGGATCCACAGATATGTAAACACCAATGTAATTTGGAATCCTGCCTTCATTTATTTTGTAGAGAATGGAAGCTGTGGTATTCTATCATATCAAAGGCAGGTTCATGCCAAACCATTTCCTAGCTGGATCAGTGTAGACTTGGGGAGGGGGCTGGTGGAGAACCTCTGAGGGACACCTATTGTATAACAAGCACAACGCTACTAGCTTTGCAGGAATGAGCTCATTTAATCTCCCCATAAATCTTTAGGAGAGGTGTTATTATTTTCATCAAATAGGCTGGGAAACAGATGCCAAGAGAGATTAAGTAACTTTTCAAAAATTACATATCCTAGAGGTAAGGTGCAAACCTGGACCACTGTGATAATGTCATCAAAGCTATTTCCATTATGTCTTTTTAATCCTGAGCTTTTTCATAGATCTTTCCTTGACTCTTGTCTGTCTCTTACTTAAATGGCAGAGACTGTGACCACATACTAATATTACATAGATTTTTTTACAGTCAGCCTTATTTCTACTCTCCTCCCTCTTTATTGAAATTTAGGGAGTACACTTTTTACTGTAACTGAAAGAGATTTTTTTAAACTTCATTGGGAATGACTTCTGTATTCAGAAATTGGAGGTTAATTTGTCATTTGGGGTTCTTCAAGATCTCTGGGAATAATTTATAAGAGACAGTCCTTTCTGGGTCTCTTGCCTCCTATAATTCTTGCTAATCCTGCCAAGAATACAATGCCCTGACCACGCTTTACACTAGTAATTTCTCATGGTTGTCTTTATGCAATTGAGAAATTTAACTTTGAAAGATGAGATAAAATCTCCACTAAACAAAGAATAGTCTTTCTTGCTGCTTGCTATAAAAGTTGTGGATTCCTCAAGCTAAGGATTTCTCACCCAGGATACAAACCCATTGTACTTGAGTGTCCACCTGGACCAAATATTACTGTTCTCAAGACATCTGGGGCAAGAGGAACTGTAGCAGGAAAAATTATCCTGCCAAAAAGATTATTTCCCTAAACCTTGGAACTATGAATATGATGAAATACCCTGAATGTGAATATGCTGCCTTACACAAAAAGGAGTTTGTGGAGGTAATTAAGGTTACTAAATAGTTGACTTTAAAATAGGTAGATTACACTGGATTCTCAGGGTAAACCCAATGTCTTCATATCAGTCCTTACAAGCAGAAGCAGAAGAGGCAGTCAGGGAGATATAGATGAAGAGAAAGACAAAGAAATTCAGACAAAACAAAATATCTGATGTCTCATTACTCACTTTGAAAATAGAGAGTCCTGCAAGCCAATGAATAGAGGTGACTTAAGGAAACTAAACACAACCCCTGGACAGCAAAGAAACAAGTGCCTCAGTCCTACAGTGGCATGGATTTGAATTGAAATCTGCCATCAGAATTCCTGTTTGTGCCTCAGAGCTTCCAAAGAAGAGCCCAAGACCACCGACACCTTGATTTTGGCCTTGTGAGACCTTAAGCAGACTACCAGTGAAGTCTGCTGGACTTTGCTCTACAGAACTGTCAGAGAATAAGCTGCTGAGTTTGTGGTAATTTGTAACACCAGTAAAAGAACAGTGATGCAGTAACAGAAGCATATCTGCTGATGTTCAGGTGGCTTGCTAAGCTATAACAATCCCTTTTTCTCTGACTCAGGAGTTTCTTGTCTTCTGCCAGCATCCATGAATTGGTAACCAGTTAATTTATTAGCTTGCAAGCAGAATCAAATCAAATCAAAGTCTCATCAGTGTCTAGAAGCATTAAATATTAGTGTTAGTGCCACTATTGTACTGACAGAAGCTACAAGGCTTAATGAAAAGATTATTAGAGTGAAGAAGACCTGGGTTCCATCTAAGCGCCAACTTAATAGTATGTGTTCTTAGACTTAATTGGATCCTTTGAAAAATGTAGTAGGTATTATAAATTAAAATAGCTGTGAGCACTTAAATGAAATTGTAACTCTATAAACTTGCACATTATCTGACAGATTATAGGATACCCCCTCCATCACTTCTCAGGCCTTGTTCACACACACATACATACACACTGGTTTGCTCCAATAGCTAAACTTATACAGCCATAGATATAGACTCTTAATCTATTCTTAGATAATTTTCAAATGAAGACATTTTTAGTGTCACTATTGCATTGATGATTTTTAAGGTGTTTTTATTCTGCTCACTTCATTTGCA
The DNA here is from genome assembly GCF_000147115.1 of Myotis lucifugus. Taxonomy (NCBI): domain Eukaryota; kingdom Metazoa; phylum Chordata; class Mammalia; order Chiroptera; family Vespertilionidae; genus Myotis; species Myotis lucifugus. Next base: position 13,526,257 of record NW_005871063.1, on the reverse strand, counting down.
TCCTCACAGTATCCTGCTCCCCTACTCAGAGTTGTCATAGTTGTCAGGAAAAACCCACCACCACTAGTTGGAGCAGCTTTAGGCTTTCAGGTCATTGAGGAGACATCTGGAAAAAGCACTCATTAGAAGACACCAATCAGATAATGTTTGGGATTCATGGGCTTCTGGATTTGTCATAAATTAGTCAACAAAGAATTATAAAATAAGAAGAAATCTTAGAGATGAGCTAATAGAATCCATTGTGCAGATGAAACCACAATGTAGCAAGGATAAGAATGTAATATTAGGGGCAAAACTGATCAGAACCCAGTTCTCTGGGTTCCCAAAGCAGTGGAAGTTTTATTCTATCCCATCACTAAATGCATAGACATACAGTAGCTCTCCTTTATGATAAATGCTACATAAAGAGATATTGGGGGATACAGAAATTAGTGACAATCTCTTCCTACTTTTCCATTGCTCTTTTTAAAAAATACTTTTATTGATTTCAAAGAGGAAGGGAGAAGGAGAGAGAGAGATAGAAACATCAATGATGAGAATTATTGATCAGCTGCCTTCCATACGCCCCACACTGGGGAACCAGCTGGCAACCTGGGTATGTGCCCTTGACCAGAATGGAACTTGGGACCCTCAGTCCGCAGGCCAGCGCTCTATCCACTGAGCAAAACCGGCTGGGGCTCCATTGCTTTTATTTATTCTTCCTCTCCTAACCTATCCAAAACAGAAGCCATAACGTACACATTCATGGCAACAGACTCTCAAGGATTGCCTTCTCTGCTGGAATCTTGGAATCATTAACCCAGCAAATGGTTGTAGGGACAAAAATCAACTTAAGCATTGAAGTCCTTGACAGGACACAGTTTATAAAACTTTGCTTCCCATTTGTACCTAGACTGAGTAAAGAAAAACTTCAGGCTTCTCCTGACAAGATTTTTCTCCATCCCTAGTGGCAAAGAAACTATTTCAGAAAGTCTTATTTGAAGAATCCAGGCACTTGATCAGCGTATAATTGAACCTGAATTATTTGGTGGAACTAAATCAATATGTCATAAAAGGAGTAAATGGAATAGAAATTCTGATGGTGGCGAACTTTGTGAATGTTGAAATAGCGCAGGATGCAATGCATATTTCTCACATCATTAGCTTACACAAAAACATGCCATTGTCGACTACTTTTCAAATTAAGTAGGCTGGACGACTCTAAAAAATGTTTGGTTTGACCCACTCCACGAAACAGTCAATTTTACCTCTGTTTTGGTAATCTGCATTGATTGAAAACATTTTTTTGTACAAATGGAGAACAGGTAGTCAAAATTTTTTTAAAAGAATATAAATGTGAAGAACCCAAAGCATGGTATATTGGCTCCTGCAGTAGTTTTGCAGAACATTTTGTAGATGAAGGCCTATTAACATCTTTTGTCCATTTCTTCTATAAAGGTCTCAGTATCTTTTGCCTGTACTTGTACTCATATCATTTTGGATTCTTATTCATATGTATTTTCCATGAGTCGTACAGAGACTATCAGATTAACAACAATAAAATAACAATGATTTGGAAAGTAGTTTGCTCAATGTCACCTTGACATATGCATAGATAGGCAAGGACAGAACAGTGAGGTCTCTATTTTTAAATTACTTGTGGCTTTCTTTGAACCTCACTGTAAAATAACACTCCTCAGTCTTCTCTAGTAAGACATTACAGGTGTCAGATGGTAATACTTTTGCTTATTTTAATACAAATGCATATCTTTATTTTTCTATCAGACTTATCTGGATGTGCAACAAATTATGAAGCCTTTTGATATTATTTTTAGACAATCTCTTGTTTTCTAGGCTAAATCCTCTTCATGTCTTACATTTTTTGCCCTTAGGATATAATTTTCTGTATTTTTACCACCTTTGTTTCTTTCCTTTGGACACTTTCATGGACATTAAAATGTAACTGGGTCATCAGTCTCAATACTTAATAAAAGGACTTTAAAAGTTCTCATATTTGATACCTTTCAAAAAGCCATAATTTCTTAAATTAAATAAGGTTAGTAGATCTAGGTCCTATACCTTAGCATATTGAATAGGCTGCTGGTTGCAGGCAATAGTGAGTGGTGTGGTTATTGATAAAGAAAAATGCACAAATTCAGCTCCAGGTTTTCTGAGACAGTAGATGAATTTATCACAAATACTTCACCAGACCAAGATAATTTACCAAATAAATGTTGCTCATCAGAAAAAAGCTAATGACTTAATAAACAGTGTGCAATATATTCTCTTTCCTGACAATAATGAATAATCAATTCACAGTTTCCTTTAAAAGTATATATTCAGCCTCGTTGGCATTGCTCAGTGGTGAGCATCGACCTATGATTCAGGAGGTCACAGTTCAATTCCCGGTCAGGGCACACGCCCAGGTTGTGGGCTCAATCCCCAGTGTGAGTTATGCAGGAGGCAGCCAATCAATGATTCTGTCTTATCATTGATGTTTCTCTCTCTTTCTCCCTCTCCCTTCCGCTCTAAAATCAATAAAAATATATATATTTTAAAAAGCATATATTCAAAGCCATACTATATGCCTAATGGTAGAAAAAATATCTCTATATATTTGTCTTTGCCTTTTCACTAACTTCCCCTCCTCATTACATTATCCCAATTTTATATAAGTGGAAATAAATGATTCCATGATTATGTTGGCACTTATTGTCATCTATCTCCAGGTTCCTTATTGTTCTGTCATCTATTATCCATCATTCAGTTATCCATCATTACTTTATATCATTAGCTTATGGATAATGAGAAATAAATAAATAGCATTTATTAACTGGTTAATACATACCAAGTATTTGATACTTTAATATATAATTTAATTAATCACAACAACAAACCTATGCACTAAGCCTTTTAACATTCATTTAAGAGATAAGGAAACTAAGGCTAGCAGAACATAACTGCCCAAAGTCACATAAATACTAAGCAAAAAGGTGGCAGAAGTAAGATTCAAGCATAGATTAAGTTGGCTTCTCATTCAGCGATTTAAAAAATAATAAGTGAAAGACGTTGAAACTCTAACATAAAATTGATTAGCCAACGTACTCCATCAATTTATCAAATAAAAATAATATTAGAAAATCTGATAAAAATGTGGTTTATGTATACTGATCATTTAAGAATAAGTGCATATACTTCAATTTCCCCTTCTCTCTGTGATTTTCATTTTTGTTTTACAGCAAATAATACTTAAAGCCAAATAACACCTTGTCCTGACAATACACACACACACAGTTTGAATATATGGGAAGGCAGATTTGGCAGGAACAAGATTCGGAAGAGAAGAGAACTTCAGAGAGATAAGCAGACCTTCTACCTATTGTTTGCTGACTCTTGGCAGTGGAGGCGCTAAGAATTCGGGCAGAGCATCACTACCAAAATAAAAGGAAACCAACAGGTTTCAGAAATCTCTCACATCTGGGAGGATAAATGGATTTTGTGTCCGTCAAGCAGTCCACAGTTGTGGGGCCAAGGTCTCAGAGAGAAAAACAGTCAAAGATATGAGCTCAACACTCAGTGGATTTCCCTTCACACACTAGTCAAACTCCTCAGCTGCACAGAATGAATGGCTGAGAAGACGAAAAGAACTTTAATAAATAGAGAATGGAGAGTTATGCAGTCTCACAGTGTGAGGAGATTAAAAATAGGAGCTCAATAGCCATTAAGGAGGTTGACCGTTAGCAGACAAATAATCCCAAAACACAGAATAACAAGTCGACAGAAACAGACACTCAGATTGCTAGTTATTGGAGTTAGACATTAGAGGTAAAATAGATAACAATAAAGAAAATTTCTCCAGAGAACTAGAATATATAAAAATAAAACAAATGGAAATTACAGAACTGACAAACACAATATTGACAGTAAGTACTAAATGCACAGATTTAATAGCAGAATGCTGTTAAATTAAAAATAAAGAATCTTAAAATCATCCAGAGAAAAACAATGTATTACCTATCATGCCCAAAATACTTTAAAAATTCATACAAACCACTGAAAATAGACAACTAAAAGGAAAGATGTCTTTTGAGATTTGAACCCGCATGTTAAAAAAAGATAGTATTCAAATGTCTAATAAATACATGAAAAGGTGTGAGTGTTTAGTAGTGATCAGGAAGATACCAATTAAAAACAACATAAAATACCACCATGCATCTATTAAAATGGCCAAAATTAAAGATCAACAATACTAAGTGTTAGCAAGTTTATGCAAACATTGGAACTCATACACTCTTGGTCAGCCGTGGGCAAACTACGGCAAACAGTATGGAAAACTCTTTGACATTATCTACCAAAGCTATTTACACACATAGTTCAAAAATGCACAATTCTACCCCTTTGTGTATATCTAACATATGGATAACCATTTGTCACCTAAGGACATGCAAAAAAAGCTTATAGCAGCACTATTCTTAATACCCTCAAACTGCAAACAGCCCACATCAAAAAGTTTGCCCACCCCTGCTCTTGGTTGTAGTGTTAATTGACACAAACAGTATGGAAAACTCTTTGACATTATCGACCAAAGCTGTTTACACACATACTTCAAAAATGCACAATTCTACCCCTTTGTGTATATCTAACATATGGATAACCATTTGTCACCTAAGGACATGCAAAAAAAGCTTATAGCAGCACTATTATTAATACCCTCAAACTGCAAACAGCCCACATCTCCATCAAATGAGTAATGTTGACTGTACAGAGTACTTGCTGCACAGAAATAAGAAAAAGCAAACTGTTGCTACATGCAACAATTACATATCTCACAAACATAATGTCAGATAGAAGAAGCCAGCGTACATAAGTGCAAAAACATCAAAAGAAAACTGCTGTGAGAGGGGACTCTGGAGTGTGAGCTGATAAAGTGGTGGTGTTCACTACAGAAGGATTCATTTTGCTCAGCACTTAGGAGTTATGTTCTTTTTTGTAATGATGTTAATTTCTATAAAAAGCTTATACTTTTTATGCATGCTTTATTTTTCAATTTATCCTTACATCCCCACAAACTTCTCAGTCAACCTCTAATAGCAATTTTAAAGTTTCAGAATTTAAGTCTTAATAAATCAGAATGCCAGGTTATGAAAAGGAGGAATAAACTATTGTATGTGCTGAATGAGGAAACAGTTTTTAATTTCTTTTCTATTTCAACTATAATCAGTTTTTTTTTAAAGAAAAATATCAAGGAAGATATTATTATAACCTGAGTTAAGTAATATTAACCAGTGTTCTAGTTAAGGAAGTTTTGTCATTTATGTTAATTCTTTAAAAAAATCTCTTTGGGAAAAACTTTAGTATCACTCAATATGTGTCAACATACTTGAAATTAGGGCTCATTTGTTTCTTTAATTTTATGAAAAGTCATTTGTTGACCATATGAAGCAGGTTCATCAGTATTTTTTAATGATCAATAAAAAATTAACTTGACATCTCTTTGTTAACTGATATGTAATATTTACCCCTTTAAGAAATAATTTTTAAAATTTCAGTAATTTCCAAAATATTCCACAGGCAGAAATTTTGATCAAAATAAATTCAGTGTTTGTTCAGGAAAGAAGAGAGTACATACTACAATTTTGAGAACATACACTGAAGCCAGAATTGCGTGGGGTGAAGGCAGCCTGTGTTTTCTCTGGATGGAGCTCAGACTTCACTGAAATTCTCCCTGATGTTTTTCTATATTTCTATATTAACATTAAAATGCAGTCAAATGTGAATCTCAAAAGTTTATATTCACTTTTCACTTAGATCATTGAAATGTTATTTTTCACTTTCTTGCCAATACCATTAATACATTTTAAATTTTATTGTCTTCTCAAAGTGACTTATATACATAATTCAGAAAATTAAATAGCACTATAGAAAAATAGCAGCCTTCTGTCCCATGTGTAGCACCCCAATTCCTGCTTTCAGCTAGCATTTATTTCCATATCTCAAAGTAACATAATACCATTATGCATTTTTAATTTTAGCTATAACTTTATTTTACAGTATGAAAAATGGTCATTTAGTTCTTGATGCAACTTCATCACACTTTTTCTCCAATATGGTATCACGATTTGTGATTGAGGATTTGGCTCAGATTCGAGATCATCAAGAAATCCATGAGTTTGGCTATTAAGTGGTTCTCCTCTTCTTAGCATTATCACACAGTCGTTTCTTCTTCCTGCTTTCTCCCATACAGAGGCTGATAAGATGGCGGTCTTGGGGCTTATGGTGGGTTACCACCACCTGCTTGTATCTGGAGGTTTTGGAGATTGTAGAAACTCCTCATTTTAGTGTAAATGTACCCATGGATTTTGGGGTTTGCAATTTAGTTGATCTGTCGGATTTTAATGTGTCCATTTGGAAAGATATGAAAATCTCTTTTGCCATCTCCGTTGTCAGGCCATCTTCCCGGTATCCCACGTCTTACTTACAAAACTGAGACAGTGACACATGTTCCTGTTCAATGACTATACAGCCACTGCCACTTAATGATGGGGATACATTCAGAGACATGTATCTTCAGCAACTTTGTTGTTGATGCTATAGCCTACCACACATCTAGGCTATATAGTGTAGCCGATGTTTCCTACGCATTACTTTTATACAATGGCAGGCAGTATAGGTCTGTTTATGCCAGCATCATAACAAACACGTGAGTAATGCCTTGTGCTACAATGTTACAATGGCTTCTACATCACTAGACAATAAGAATTTTTCAGCCAATGTCATATATGTGGTCTGTTGTGGATGAAACATCATTATGAGGCACATGATGATATAAAGATTAAAGTAGAAGATCACAAATAACAATAAAACGTATGATAAATTACTGAAGCCAGAACTGCTTGGGGTGAAGGCAGCCAAAAAAGGGCTATTTTCCCAATGATGAGTTATGTGATCATAAGTCAAGATACATTTTTTTTCATAATAATTCATCTTTTGGCTTTTACTACATGATGCCTTAGATAATTCTCACATATGGACATAATTTATCTTCTCTTCTCAGTTGTATGCTCATACAAGGCAGTGGTCATATGCTCTTCATTCTCATATTGACCCTAGTACTAACCAATTATTTTTTAAATATGTTTTTTAATATAACTATTTTTTAAATATATTTTTGTTGATTTCAGAGAGGAAGAGAGAAGGAGAGGGATAAGAAACATCAATGATGAGAGAAAATCACTGATTGGCTGTCTCCTGCACAAACCGAGCCCACAATCCAGACATGTGCCCTGACTGGGAATCGAACCGTGACCTCTTGGTCTATAGGTCAACATTCAAGCATTGAGCCATACCAGCTGAGCAGAAAATGTATTAATGGCAACCAGTAAATGCTTATTGAATGAATGAACTCACTAATGAACATATGAATTGATTAAAAATTATTCTTTGATTAATAGTAAGTTTTCACATATCTATGAACAGGTTGACTCAGCCTTGGAGTTACCTTGTGTGACAGTCCAAAACCACTTCATTGAAATATTTGCATTATTGATATATGATCTCCTATTTTCTCTGATCACAGAGATTCCCAAACAACTGGATAGGTGTTAGATTACAGAGAAGAGAATAATTAAGAGAGGAGAGAACTTAGAGTACTCTATTTTCTTCCTGGAGGCTATGATAGAACAAGATTGAGTTTGGAATTAGATTGTGGAAGTGGGCCAGTTCTTCAAAATGTGGCTTCATATTCTGTTCACCCTATGAAATACACACAAGACAACACATATGTCTAAATGTTACCACTACTGGCTAAGATAAACCACTTTTGCCTTATTTAATATTTTATATTAATTGCTTCTTCCTTGTGATTAATAGAAGGATGACTGTTAGGGGTAGATTTTAAAAAGTGGGTGGAGCCCCTGAGCACCTGGGGAAAAGAATGCCTGCTATAGGAGAAATATGGAATCTAAAGGAACCCACATGTTCTATTGAAGAATTTCAAGGAATTTAGAATCAGAATATATGACAATTAGAAAGTAATTTTTAAAAAATATATTTTATTGATATTTTACAGAGAGAAAGGGAGAGGGATAGAGAGTTAGAAACATCAATGAGAGAGAAACATCGATCAGCTGCCTCCTGCACACCCCCTACTGGGCACACACCCGCAACCAAGGTACATGCCCTTGACTGGAATCGAACCTGGGAGCCTTCAGTCCGCAGGCCGACGCTCTATCCACTGAGCCAAACCGGTCAGGGCTAGAAAGTAATTATTTTAAAAACATTATTAACAGCTCATATTTTGTTGCTCAGAAAGATTAGTAATTAGGCCGAAATTTCATGGGAAACTCAATCTCCTGGCTCCCTATTGATTGGTTTTTCTCCTTTGTTTCCTGAATGTGTCCCATAGCTAGTTTGTTTTGATTAGCCTTGTTCTGGCCTAGATTATTAAAGCCTGAAAGTCATACACAGAATATTCCAGAAATAAAATTTCTACAGGGGTCAGAGAACAAAAAACGTGATACAGTCCACTGAGTTTGAGAATGCTCAGTAGTTGAGGAGTGGCATAATATGCACCTGTGTCATGTATGCTTCCCACCTTGTTCTAAACCAGTGGTTCTCAACCTTGGCTGCACATTAAAATCACCTGGGAATCTTTTTAAAATCCTGATTTCTGGGCCTCATCCTCCGGAAATTCTGTTTCTTTGTTACTAATATTGTGGCCCCACCACACAACAAAGAAACAGAATTTCTGGAAGATGAGGCCCAGAAGTCATGATTTTAAAAAAGATTCCCAGGTGATTCTAATGTGTAGCCAAGGTTGAGAATCACTGTTCTAAACTAAAAGGCTCAACATTTCCCTGAAATATTTCAACACTGCATGGAAAATTCTATTACTTATAATTCTCAAACAGCATAACTTAGAATTATCTTTAGCATGCTTACTCTCAAAATACAAGGTATAATTCTATCATCCCTGAGTCCAGCATGGACTTAGATGCCAGTGGTAGGTTACAGTTTAAATGTATTTTCTCTTGATTTTTATTACTTCATTTAATTGATGTATTATATACGTAGCACATAGCTAATAGATTCTGAAATTTCAAATAAAAATATTCTTTCAGCTTTAAAAAGTTTATTATTCCTTTCAGAAAGGTCATGTTCATTTGGCCTACTGTGACCACTAAAAAAATAATGCTATTTTAAAAAATAAACTCAAAATGAATAAAGGACTTAAATATAAGATGGGAAACCATAAAAATCTTAGAAGAATCCTTAGGCAGCAAAATAGCAGACATAGCCCTAACCGGTTTGGCTCAGTGGATAGAGCATCAGCCTGCAGACTGAAGGGTCCCAGATTCCATTCCAGTCAAGGGCATTTACCTTGGTTGTGGGCATATTCCCAGTGGGGGGTGTGCAGGAGGCAGCTGATCGATGTTTCTCTCTCATCGATATTTCTAACTCTCTATCCCTCTCCCTTCCTCTCTGTAAAAAAATCAATAAAATATATTTTAAAAAATAGCAGACATATGTCATAGCAATACCTAGGGCAATGGAAACCTAAGTAGAAAATAAACAAATGGGACTACATCAAAATAAAAAGCTTCTGCACAGCAAAAGAAACCATCAACAAAACAACAAGAAAGCCCACTGCATGGGAGAACATATTTGCCAATGTTATCTCCAATAATGGTTTAATCTCCAAATGTATAGGGAACTCATACAACTTAACAAAAGGAAGATAAACAATCCAATCAATAAATGGGCAAAGGATCTAAATAGACACTTTTCAAAAGAGGACATACAGAAGGCCAAGAGACATGTAAAAACATGCTCAAAGTCACTAATCATCCGAGAGATGCAAATCAAAACAACAATGAGGTACCATCTCACACCTGTCAGAATGGCTATCATCAACAAATCAACAAACGACAAGTGTTGGTGAAGATGTGGAGAAAAAGGAACACTCGTGTACTGCTGGTGGGAATGCTACTGGTGCAGCCACTGTGGAAAACAGTATGGCGTTTCCTCAAAAAACTAAAAATGGAACTCCCATTTGACCCAGTGATCCCACTGCTAGGAATATATCCCAAGAAATAAGAAACACCAATCAGAAAGGATATATGACCCCTATGTTCATAGCAGCACAACTTACCATAGCTAAGATTTGGAAACAGCCTAAGTGCCCATCAGCAGATGAATGGATTAGAAAACTGTGGTACATCTACACAATGGAATACTATGCTGCTGTAAAAAAGAAGGAATTATTACCATTTGCAGCAGCATGGATGCAACTGGCGAGCACTATGCTAAGCAAAACAAGCCAGTCAGAGAAAGATAAATATCACATGATTTCACTCATTTGTGGAATATAATGAACAACATAAACTGATGAACAAAAATAGAACCACAGACATAGAAGCATTAAACAGACCGTCCAACCTATGAGGGAAGTCAGGGAGTGAGGGATAAGAGATCAACCAAAGGACTTGTATGCATGCTTATGAGCATAACCAATGGACACAGACAGTAGGGGGGTGAGGGCATGTGCTGGGGTGGTAGTGGCCGGGGAAAGGTCAATGGAGGAAAAAGGAGACTCATGTAATACTTTAAACAATAAAGAACTTAAATTAAAAAAAAATCTTGACTAAATTTTAGAATTTATAACCAGCTAAATGTAACTACTCTTTATTTTAAGGTAAGTTATGAAGCTGACAATGTATGTTATTAAAATATTAGACAAATAAAATGATCTATGGCTCATTATGGTTTTATTTTTTAACACAATCTTAAAATGTTTCTTTAACTCATTTCTAATTTAGAATCAACCATATTATTTTCTATAGCTCAGAATGAAATTATACATGATATGTATACTTTTCTTCATAAGATTAATATTGAAAGAGGTCACATGATCTTTCATCTATTCTCTTTATTGTATGCTTTCTTTCAAAGTTATATCCAATTCTTCTAAAATTCAAATAGTACAATAATATAAAATGAATATTAGAACTTCTATTTTTCTCACTCTCCAAATTTCCCATATACATTTAACTGAAAATAATATTTTCATAGGCACTCTTAGTATTGTAAAAATAAGCAAACATGTCATTTTCCTACAAATGGGAACCTACTATATATATGTAACCTATAACTTGACAAACAACTTATCTCTAATTTCAGTTACTGGTGTCACTTCATTTTTTATGTCATTAACAGGCATACCTTAAACTCTAATTTAACTGAAGTTCAATCTCCACAGCTAAATGTAAGCTTCTAAAGATACTTACATCAGAAGAACATAGTACTGAGGGTAGAATGTGAGCAATTTGAAGTTTCAATCTAGTTGGCCATACCTTCCATGTTGGAAAATTGTGACTGATTTTGGAATTTCGATGTTAAATTAGATCACTCTGAAATATCATAAACACTAATCCCAAACCTACATTGATGTATGTCATGTTATATCTATGTTACCTATCAAAAAATTTCCTATGTTTCTTCAGATGATATCAACTTAGTCACTAAAATTGAGATTCAGTTAATGGTTTAGTATAATCAGAGATGGAGCTCACAAGAACTTAAAAGATGGTGTGATTTATGAAAGAAGACCCAGTGATGAACACTTTCCACTTTTAGAATTGTGAGATAACATTTGAGATCCTATTCCTGTATTTGTCATGAAAAGAATGGATATAAAAGAAAATTAGATTAGTACATTTCAGGCAATAGTCAATGGCCAACTAACTGGTATGCTTAAGCACTCTTTTTTCACTTTCATTGTAAGAAGAATTTGCCAGTGGCCAGAAACTCTGGAGTCTACTTAGTGGTTGGCATGCTGGAAATACTGGCCTTCTTTATGGAAGTTATTCACCTCGAAAAGCAATGAAGGATCTGTGCAAAGAATTTCATGGCCAACAACTCACCACTCTCATTTGAAAAGTCACTCCATATTTTTTATTTTTTTAAAATGTAACCAACCTTACTATATTCCTTTTACACATACTTGTCTTCATGTCACTCAGCTAAAAGAAAGAGCTCACCAGGTTAAATTGGAAAATTAAGGAAAAACATATTTTCTCATCATTTAGATGTCTTCAGACTGCCTAATTTCATTTAGAATATTTTTAGCGTATGTAAAAATGTACCCAGGGCCATTGTTTTTAAAAGATAGAACATTCCAGAAATCCCCTGGTAGAGATCATGTTATTAACCAATTGGTGCAATGTATACAAGAGACATGGGATTATTTGTATAAAAACTTACAGCCAAAGAATTTATGGCAGTAATATAAACTCATGAATGTCCTGTTCTGCCGAGGGGAATTCTCCGCAGTAGCTAGATGACTGATGATGTGGCAGAGTGCGATAACAAGTACAGCTGCTTCTATAAGAATGAAATCATAACAAGCTAAAGAATAAATCCTCCATAAGAAATCTCTTAAAGTGACAATCTAGTTTACTTGTTTCCTGTAATGGGATTCTATCATCTACTTTTTCCACTCCAGGTACAAATCAATTTTATAATATCTCTGGTCCTGGGTCTTCAAATGCTGCAAACAAGATAATTTTACAAATGTAACATTTTGAAGTAAAGCCTTTTACAAAGTAATAACATAAACTGAAGACAATGGCACCAAATATAAGGGTTGGTGATACTCAAGGAAAGTATTTTTAGATACAATTAGAATAAAAATGTATCATTAATGATGAAAGGGTTCATGTATCTTGAGTTAATTACAAAGCTTGATGATTCCACATCATTTTGGGGGATTTCCAGGATATAAAATGTTTTAACCTTTATTAAAATTCTTTTTATTCAATAAAAAATCCTTTCAGCAGAAAACTAGGGAATGTTACATTTATAGAGGATAAGTCTTGCTGATACACTGAGAATCTTAGGTTGATTATGAAGAAAAAAATACTTAGATATACCCTAGAACAGTGGTTCTTAACATTCCTAATGCCGCAACCCTTTAATACAGTTCCTCATGTTGTGGTGACCCCCAACCATAAAATTATTTTCGTTGCTACTTCATAACTGTAATTTTGCTACTGTTATGAATCATAATGTAAATATCTGATATGCAGGATGTATTTTCATTGTTACAAATTGAACATAATTAAAGCATAGTGATTAATCACAAAACAATATGTAATTATATATGTGTTTTCCGATGGTCTTAGGTGACCCCTGTGAAAGGGTCGTTCGACCCCCAAGGGGTCCCGACTCACAGGTTGGCGACCCACAGGTTGAGAACCACTGCCCTAGAAGATGTGAGTTCTAGTATTTGACTTCTCACAATTAACAATGTGAATCCCATCTCTTAAGTATGCTCATTTAAGATTAATTTAGTTTTATCCTGAAGGACATTTATACAAATATTTTCTTTATAACTGTCAAAATAAGTTTGGCAAAGTGAGAATAAAAATTTTACTATTAATTTTATCTGATCTCAATTTTGATGCAATAATTCTAAGACGTGGACAAAGCAATGTAATGCTCTCTAATCCAAGGAAAGAACTGGCAGGGTTCTGGCAGCAGAGAGGCTGGAGTGCTCAGTAAGGTGCCGACTTCCAACACTGAGGGCAGAGGTGGCCTTTGACCCCTACATCAGCAATAGATGCTCCAATGGAGGCAAGATGGACATGGCTGTATCCATGCATTTATCCAGTTAAAAAAACCCCCATCACTTGCATACACTGTAATAGATGTTATAAATGATCTTACATTGTGCAAGACTTACTCTTTAATTTCCAAAGATGTTAAAAAATACATACATCACTCTATGTTAACTTAATCCATATTCTGGTATGAATATATACTTGAATATCTCTGGTTCCTTTCTGTTTACCTGACTTCTCATTTCAGAATTTAAGCAGCTTGATTGTAAGACTAAAGTATTTGTTACTTATTTTAAAAGGTCACCGAAAACAACAGAGTCTTTTAAGCCATAATTGCATACACTAGCCTTTTTTATTAATTACGATGATATTGTTGCTGCTAGTAAAAGAGTTAACTGAGAATATGATGTTAAATCAGTTAGGGGAGTCAGAAAATCTCAGATACAGGTGTCAAGTGGCCAAGATTACACACACACACACACACACACACACACACAGTTATGAGAACAGAAACTTCCCCTTCCCCAAGCATCAACTCCAACAGGGGTAAGTTAGGTATGAAGAGATTTCTAAGGAAGTGTTTCATTGAGATGAATCACACAGATTCAGAGATTCAGACCACTGGACCTTAGAAAATTAATCTGTTCCTATATTACCTGTAAGAAAAGAGAATTTGGCATTGGTCAAGCTTCTGAATAGAGAATGTTTGTGGTATATTGTCCATGTACAGTAAGTGCTCGATATGTGATGATGATTAAATATGTGAATGACTGAATGAATGAGCTGAGTAGGGATACCATTTTTATCCTGTATCTCCATTTGAAACATAATTTTTCCCAATACAAAATAATACTGTAAAAGATACATCAGTTCCATATTTCTTTGTGATAATATAAATGAAATAAACTTCTTTTGGATTTACTGTCTATTGAGGGTGAGAATTAAAATGTTACTATTAATTTTATCTGACCTCAAGTTTTATACTTGAAAGAATGCTTGAGAATGAGTTACAAAATACAGAAAGAAAATGAGGAGATAGAGTACAAAATTGACTGCTTAGAGCCAAATATAATCTTAAATGCAAAAATAGTTTAAAAATAAAAAAATTCATACAATGACTATTCTGTTTTTGCTGAATGCTCTATTTTTCCATTTAAATTTATAAGTATTATCTTCTACCACCAAAATTGTATTGTAACTAGTCCTTGAGAACCAGTTAAAAAAGCTAACCTATCTCAGAAGAGTCTGTGTTAATATCAGTGACGTGCCAACTCACTTATATCATCTGCCTTCAAGGAGTAGAACGGAATCCCCTAATTTACTACAGGAATCCAGACCAAGTAGTTAGTACTCAATATTTTTTCTTTTACTGGCAAGTAATAAATATCAATTATAAGCATGCTAATACAGACTTAAAATTGAATCTCTAATTTCCCTACACTATGTCAGCTAATATAGCATCATCTCAAATCTTACAAATAGGCCAATATGAAATCATACGGTATGAATTTCCTGGTTAATTAATATACATATTTCTTATATATGAGTGGGAGATACACATTATCTACAGCTGCTGTCTTCATAGAGTAATGATATTATGTATTTTAGATAAATATGAACTAAAACTAGGCTGGCCCTTTCCAATAAGTTTGACTTTATTATGGGACAGGGAATTTAAACTCCTATTTGGTTTGTGAAGTCTGGCTTGAGATTTTTCACTTTTGTTTTAGTTATTTTTTTTTAGTTTAGACTTAGAGTGTTGGTTTATTTTCACGCTTAATTTTTCTGTGTTTACCAGCTGAAAGGCCTGATTCATGTGAAATATTTGCAAGCCTTCTGCACAGTACCAGAGGTTTTACTAGGTGGCTGCCAAGGAATGCATCCAAAATGGTCAAAGATAAAATGAACCTTTTGGAAGATATTTGTTGGCATGGAAGTGGAAGTTAAGGCGAAAATGTGTTTCCATAATGATAATATTAATGCTTTGCATTTATACCATTCCTTTTCTTAGAATGCTGAGAGCACTTAACTTCTGACTCCATTTCCTGATATTTTTCATGTACTTAAAATGACTTTTATAAAACTAAGATAGATAAAAGAGAAATGCTCCAAATTTACTATTTCTTAGACAGCAACAAGAGCAACCAGCGTCAGGGCCAAGGGAGCTATCAGGTATGCGCACGCATTGGCATTTGGATTCAGGCTTCTTACATTTATAGACATAACTCTTGGAGCTATGATCAAATTAGAATGCGAGCCTAAGCATGGTTGTGTTAGGTCAGTAAGGAGGGGAGGCCCCCTAAAATGCCCAGGTGCCTAAAGAACAGAAAGATACCAGCTGATAATACAGTTCAGATCTCACCAATGGGAGCCCTATATTCCCTACCTACTTGGTAATTTCTGTTTGCCACTCCCAAAGGAGGAGTCTTCTTATAATGTTTCGCACATGTGTGCATCAAGACTATATAAATAGTTTCAAGAAACAAAACTTATACTGCAGCCAAATTCCCCAGAAACCATGAACCCATAAAGAGCAGTCATTTGCAGCCAAAAGAAAATCCACCTCGCCTTGAAATTAACTATTGTTCAGTTGTCCATTTTCTCGTCGTTCCCCACAATAAATATTTTATGAAATGAAAACTACATATACATTTTTTTCCACTTCGTACTTAGGAAGACCAACCGAACCTTGAGAGAAAAGTAGAATCCTATAAAGATATTTTGTTTAAAAACACGCTTTGGAAGACTACAAAGAACTCCTTTACATAAAACAGCTATTAATGCCTCTTGAAACCTCTTGAGTTCCAGGCAATGCTCTTGCAAAGCCATCACCTGAGATGGAAAAGATTGGAGTCATTTCGCAGGAGCGCACTAAGAAGTCACGATCGGATGAGGGGAAACAGGCATCTCAGCTCCAAACCTGCTTTCCAGCAGAGACTGCCTGCTCTCTCCCAAGGGATCAGGAAAGCACCTGACCTTTGCTCATTTTTCCAACGAGCTTTATTACTCTATTATGCGCTTTTTTCATAATTGGAATGAAAGACATTTTCTCCCAAGGACAACTCTGTTTATAATTAACCTTTAGGACTTAGATTTTTCAACTCTAGGGATAAAGTTAATACAATGTTAAAAATCGTGTGCCAAAGGATCACAGGACCATAAAAGCTGGAGAAAATTCTCATCCAGCCCCTCTGAAGGTAAGAAGTCATTGCTTGTTTTCTCCTGGGGCAAAGAGGTGCACTATTGCCATGACCCACAGGTCTTCTATTTTATTTGAATTTCTCTAGGTAATTCTGTACTTTATCCATGTTCACAATATAGATACTGGGGCTGGGAATACAGGGCTTATGTTTATTAGCTGTAGGTCTGTAAAGGGTGATAGGCACTTTTTTTTTGTATCATAGACCACATTTGCAACAATTAAGCAGAAAATGATTATTCTCTGTGATGTAACATTTGATTTCTTTTCAAATTACTGCATCTTCTTATGCTAATTTAATTGCATAGATTCTGTTTTTACATCACCAGACTAGAACCGATTGAAATTTAAAAGAGTAATAAAACGGAACCTTAAATTTAAGGAATGTCTGAAAATACTATTGGTGCAAGCCAAAAGTTATAAAATGCAGAAAGTCTTGGACAGACTGATGTGCGGGGAGCAACATTTATTGAAAAGTTAAGTGCACTGATCTATCTACTGCAGGGGTCAGAGCTTGGGGCCCATGGGGAAAATACGGCCTGCCTGCCTCCCAAATTTGAAAACACAGTGTTACTGGAACACAGTCACACTCATTTGTTCACATGTTGTCGATGGCTGCCTTCCTCCTTACAAGAGCAGTGTGAATAGTCAAACCAGAGACCCTGGGTGTACAGGAAAAGTCTGCCAATCCCAACTCTGGATTCCTTGTTCACAACAAAACAAATCCCAGACCAACCGCTGGCCATCTACTGACTAATCCCCGTGCCAGTGACATGTGTGATAAATGCCCAGTGCCAGAGAATCCCACAAAATGAAGAACCATCTTCCTCAGCTTGAAACCAGGAGCTCCTGTGAAGAATTCTTGCCATTACCATTCAGAAATGTGCATTAATGTGAGAGAGAGTATATATACAAGCAAACTATATGAAGATATAAAAAAAGCAGACGAGGGAATAAATAACAGAAGATCCAATATGTAGTTGGAGCTGTGCATGTGAGAGGCAACTTATCAATGTATTTCTCTTACAGCAACGTTTCCCGCGCTCTCTCCCCCTTCTTCACTCTCTAAAAAATTAAAATCTTATATAATAAAGAGGTAATATGCAAATTAACGCCATCACAAGATGGCGGTGCGCACAGTGGGGGCAGGGCCGGCTGCTCCGCATGCCTGGTTCCCGTGGTCCCGCACAGGGAGGCAGGGCACCTCCTCTCAGCGGCAGGAGGTGGGAGGTGGGGCATCGGGGCAGCACTCAAGGACTTGGGGCTGTCCTGTGGTGTGCCAGCCACCTGGGGGCAGGACTCCGGGACTTGGGGCAGTCCCATGGCTTGGGGGTGGGGAGGAGGGGCCCCAGGTCTTGCGAGATTTCGCCCAATGGGTCACTAGTAAATAACTAAAAATGTTTTCTTGCTTTTACTAGAGTGTAACATACATCAGCTAAAAGTACAGAAAGCTCCACACTTTCTTTGGGTGGAGCATCCCCACCTGGGCATGCAGCAGTGCCCCACTATCTCTGCACTTCCTTGAGATGGGTCTTGTGTTGTTGTTGTTTGTTTAGAATTAAATAATATTTCTATTCTTCCAACCCACCCTTTATTATGTTTTAATGGTACATTGTTATATTTTTTTATTTGCTGTTATTCGAGAGATTTCAATACACATCCTGGAATTATTGCAGTTTCTCTTCATTTGTACTCTGTTTCCAGAACAAAATAAGGAATTTATCATATTTCAATGTCTTCTCTTTTTGTGCTATTATAGTCATGTATTTTATTGATTTTTTTTAAGAGAGAGAGGAAGGGAGAGGGATAGAGAGATAGACACATCTCTATGATAGAGAGATAGAAACATCCATGAGAGAGAAACATCATCGACCAGCTGCCCCCTGCATACCTCCTACTGGGGATAGAGCCCATAACCTGGACATGTGCCCTAACCAGGAATAGAACTGGTGACCTCTTGGTTCCTGGGTCAATACTCAACCACTGAGCCACACCAGCCAGCTAGTCATGTATTTTAATTTCACATATACTAATCACTCTTGGTTTTTTGGCTAAGATCAAGTTTCACATATACTTAAATCTTAGAAGATAATGCTGTTTTAAACAAAAAGAAATCTATGCCCTAGTTACTCATGTATTTAACATTTCCAAGATTTTTATCACCTTTTCATTACCAACCTTCCATCTGGAATCAGTACATGTCACCACTAAAATGAATACTAGTTGTTGACAAAATATTATCAATTGTGCCCAGTCAGTGATTTCCCACTTCCTATATAATAAAGTCCACAGCTTTATCCTGACATTTGTGGTCCTCTACCAAACTAATTTCCAATACTATCAACTTCCCTATACAAACTCATCCTCCTGAGCTCACTGAAATTATTCTGATCATACAAATACAGACTGGGGCAGAAGTGAGTTAATAGTTTGAATATGCAAAACTGTTTATTCTTGTATTTTTATTTATTATTGTATTATTTTCCATATAAACAACTATAAACCTACTTTTGCCCCATCCTGGATATGTACCTGATACATTGATCAAGAAGGACTAATGAAATGTAATTAAAAAAGCATGCTTATTTTTATTTTTCATTAATTTTTGAAACTTTCTTTCACAGTAGTCACCTTAGATGAACACCGAGGCAGCTCCTACTGGTATATAGTCACTTTTATACAACTAAACAGAATATATTAAGCAGTGTGAAAATCAGATATATTAATCCACACTCAATGTCCATGCAAAGATAAGACTTCTTTGCCTTCTCCCAGTTATGGCCTCCTGCCAGCTCGTTGTATGGAACAGAAGTGGGGGTGGGGGGAGGGGATGGGAAGTGTCATGGGCTTTGTCTCCCATTTTTGTACATATGGCCCCCCACTCCTAGCTGTGATTGCAGACCCATCCTGGGTCGGGACAGAGGAGTGGCAAGAAGGAATTTAAAGCAGACGACTTGTCCCGTGAGATGTTTCCATGGATTCTACAAGGACCCCTATCCTGGTGACTCACTGGCAGGCTTTTTGACCATTTTATCCACAAGATCCTGAACCCCTCAGAAGTCACTGTCTGCTGTCAGCTTCCCTCTAGGTGGCCCTATTGGACAAGTTCTAAGATGGGCAATAATTATGCGCTGCATCTGGTCCTTGGGGCATTCTTTGCCTGTGCAAACTGAAAGCGCAGCCCCAACACAACAAAGTAAGCATAGTCCTCACACTGCCCTCAGGTGACTGGGTGACCTTCTCTACCGTAGATTTCCCACACAGGCATCAGGTAGCAAAGTAACTCACTTCAGGGGACCCAGGGAGCTCTCTTGGTGGTTCCACAGAAAGCCCTCTATTTTGTCTTCATGTGAAGGGAGAATTACCTCCCACCTTACATTTTAGAGAGTGGGACTCCAAACAGTTCTCTCTAAACCAAGCTATGTCACCAACTTCCCTTCAACTGTCTTAATACGTCTGAGATTTGTAAGATGTGTAAGAGTTTGTTTTTATTTCTTATTTTTATTTATTTATTTGTTATTTATTGAATTTGTTGGGGTAATAAAATTATTTAAGTTTCAGGTGTATAATTCTACAATACATCATCTGTGTATGGTATTGTGTGTTCACCACCCCAATTCAAGTCTCCTTCCATCACCATGCATCCCCCCCTTTACCGTCACCTACCTACCCCACCCCTTTTCCTGGTAATCACCATACTTTGTGTCTATGGATTGTTTTATTTATTTGCCTAATCCATTCACCAAGCCCCCTCCCCAGTCCTCCTTCCCTCTAACAGCTGTCTGTTCTCTGTATCTATGAGTTTGTTTCTATTTTGTTTGCTATTTTATTTTGTTCATGATTAGTTTTTGCAATCTGTCTTTGAAATCAGTCTTGAATGTACCTAGCACCTAAATTGACACTTCTAATTTAATATTTGGTTACATACATTTGGCACTTGCTCATTACCAAAGCTCTTGCCAACCCTCTCCTTTCTCAACTTGAATTCAAGTCATATTTCCATATTATAATTACAGGTTTTGTTTGAATAGAGCAACAACATTTAGGAAATAATCTTTGGAAATGCAAAACACCTGCAGTTTACAAATTTCTAATTGCTAAAGAATGCATTTTGCTATTTTTCTAGAAACACTACCGCATGGGAGCTATTTTGGTTTCTATATGTAAATGATGTAAGTTGGATGGATGCAAACCTTGCTTGGACAAAGTTCAGAATATTCTCAGCTAATCCAGTCCAAATGAATATAATAGTTTATATCCAATGCAAGTTCTAAATATAAATTTAGGGATCTATCAGGCTCCTTCCTCTGAAGAAAATATGGATCAAACATCTTTATGTGCTGAAATTAAAACAGAGTATAGAAGCTATTGGCTTGTGTGTTTTTTCAAACTATCTGCATATTTTATATGTTTTCAATGCAGTATAAAGAGAAATAAAATCTAGAGTCAAAATGAATTGGATTAGGGTCTCAGTCCACTATTGAATAGTTGTGAGTCCTTCAGTAAACTATTTAATCTCACTGAACCTCAGTTGCTTTACTATAAAATGGTAATCAACCAAACTCACCTCACTCACAGAGAGTTAGTGATAAACATATGCAAAATGCTTTACAGAATCACTAGCAATAGACAGTACTAAACAAAAGTTACTTCCTTTCCATTCTCTACATTCTGTTCTTTTTATCCTCTCTCTTGATTTCAACCATGCCCACGGTAATTTTATTCGTGGCGTTTAAATCATTTGGGAGAAAGTAATTTGGAAAATCATGACATTTCCTTCAAGTGCACCTTCATTGTTACTTTCCAAGATCATCTTATGCCTCAACTGTTAACTACATACGCTGAGTTTTTCCCACCATCTATCGGGCACTTCTTATTTGTTAGGACGCATTCATTTCCTTTTCATTTGTCTCATCTCTAGTATTAGATCACCTTATTGATTTAGAAAGTCGAAAGAAGTCCACATGGAATTTAATAAGCAGATCAGCATTCAAAATCACACTGTATAAGGTTAGCCCATCGAAGGCAGACAAAACTTGAATGGGTATCATTAATATGATTATTGTTGTAATAAGTAGAGTAAAGCTATTATTGCTTCAGGTTGCACTCGATGGGCAGCAGATTCTGTGACAGAGATTAGAGAACAGGAGATTTTTTAGGGAGTACTTCAGAATCAACACTTGGGGAAGAGAAAGAAAGACTGAGAAAATAAAAAGTTTAGCTGACAGCCACAATAAAGGCAACATCGAGGAGCTGTGAAGATGAAATGACCATGACCGTCAGGGTTGTCTTGAGTTAGGAGAAAGGGCTGGGCTTTAGGCCCCCATGATGATCAATCAGTGGGTACAGAACATCCTGGGAAGGCGCATGGCTTTTGGAGAGGTGGTTCCCATAAA
The DNA here is from genome assembly GCF_000147115.1 of Myotis lucifugus. Taxonomy (NCBI): domain Eukaryota; kingdom Metazoa; phylum Chordata; class Mammalia; order Chiroptera; family Vespertilionidae; genus Myotis; species Myotis lucifugus. The sequence continues at coordinate 13,504,064 of NW_005871063.1, read as the reverse complement.
TTAGGTAATCTCTCAGGGGGCTTCATTGGTCTTCAAATGCAGACAGACTCTCAGCACTTGGGGTAATAAACTTCATACTTGAGGGAAGATCTGGGCATCTGCCATACCTATGAGTGCTGACTCGATTTTAAATCGCACATTCATGCTTCTATGAATAGCAATTAATTGATCATCAAAAAAATACATCTGAGATTGAATAGATCCCTTAAAGTTTTTTATGTATGACCTAAGGAAAATAAAACCATTATAGAAACAACTACCAAGTATCAGAACATACGTACTAAAGTTCAAAAGGGAAAAAGGGAACAGGGTAGTTCTTGCTTTTAAGGACCTAATGCACTAAATTTCTAAAATATTGAATTTATCTTATGTTTGGGAAGATTGTGATATTACCATCCCTATGCAAATCCACATTTCCACATGCTGCTTTTAGAAAAACCATGTTTTCAACACGGACGGACAAACTATAGCCCCGGGGACCAAATCTGGCCACATGTTTTTATAAATAAAGTTTTTTTGCCCATTTATTTATGCATTGTCAATGGCTGCTTTTGTGCTCAAGGGCGGAGTTACAAAGTTGCAATAGAAATCACATAGTTTGTAAAGTCTAAAACATTTATTATCTTACCAGAGGCCTGGTGCACGAAATTCCTGCATGGGGGGTGGGGTCCCTCAGCCTGGCCTGCACCCTCTCCAATCCAGGATCCCTTGGGGGATGTCCGACTGCCTCTCGCAGTCCAGGACCTCTGGCTCCTAATTGCTCGCCTGCCTGCCTGCCTAATCACCCCTAACCACCTCTGCCTGCCTGCCTGCCTGATCACCCCTAACTGCTCCACTACCTGCCTGATAGCTCCTAACTGCTCTGCCTCACCCCACACCTGGGACCCAGGATTCCCTCCCTCTGGCTGGCTGCAGGCACCCAGGACCTGGACCAGCCTCACCCTGGCTGGCCACAGCCGCAGGGGACCATGGGCAGGCGGCTTTGCCTGGGCTGCAGCTGCAGGCACCTGGGACTGCAGGGCGGGTGGCTTGTCCCTCTCCTGGGCCACAGGTGCAGGCGCTGGTGCCCGGGACCACGGAGTGGGTGGCTTGTCCCTCTCCCGGGCCACAGTCTGGCTGGTCCCCATTCCTCTCTCTCGAGCTCATTTGTGCCTGGCTCATCTCCATTTTTCTCTCCCCAGTGTTGAGTGTCTGAGCCGTTATGGTGTGATGGCGTGAGGGCGTGACAACCATTTACATATTGGCTCTTTATTATATAGGATCATTCACAGAAAATGTTTGCTGGCCCCTGTTCTGATACACTCTGATATTCATAGAGGTACAATAATAAAATTATCTCTAATATATAAGTGATAGTGATCTGGGTTTCTTTATTTTTTGAGAAGCATGTTTTCTACATATTGAAGAATGTGTTATTCTTGATTCTTAATCACATTCTCCCTTCCTGACAGTATAATGCTTACACTGTAAAGAATTTTTTCTTTAAATACCTTTCTTGATTCCTTTTCATCATCATCATCATCATCATCATCATCACAACGCAAACTAAAATCATGAACATTAATATAACTCAATAAATTAAGTATACTAATAATATATTAATTAATGGTTAGATGCCATCCTAGGGGAAAATATTCTGTGTTATTCCACAATGCTTTATTCTCTTTTCAACATTTTTTATCAGAGATTTGGATAAGAACAAAAAGCATGTTTATCCAACTTGTGGATGACACAAAGCTGTGGAGGGAGAGATACTATATTGAATGACAGAAACAGAATTCAAAAAGATTGCAAAATGTTGGAAAGATGGTCCAAAGCTAACAAAGGGCTAAATATAAGTTCTATATTTGGATTAAAAAAATCAAGACACAATGGTACAAATATAGGATGGAAAACACATGGGTAAAGAGCAGTAAAAGGTGAACAAGTTTTAGGGTGACAGTTAACTGCAAGCTTAATCATGAACCAACTCTTTGATGTGGATCTGAAAAAATGTTCATATAGTCTAGTGTGTGCTTTAATATAATTATGTATTCTGTCCAGATGAAGGTGGCTAATTGCATTGTGTACTGCACTGGTCATAAGCCATCTGGAATGATGTGTTCGAATTAGAGAGCTGTTTTGTAACAGAGACCTCGACAAATGCTGTGAATATCTGACATTTCCCCCCACAACAGACATCAGATACCTGCTTGCTCAGATCTTTGAAGCTAGGATGCAGGCATAAAGCTAGTCTCTAATCAGAAGCACCTGCCCTGGAGTTTGGTTTGGGAGCCAGAAATGCAAAGCAGCAGGGAATACTTAGAATTTATTCTAACGAGGAGGATAAAATCAGAGGCTGTAGATCCAATTTCTTGAGGCATCATGGTTAAGTCATGCACTAGGTCTTGTCAGCAGTGAATGCCATGGTATCTGCGGAGAAGGTATGCCTTCCCAACATCAGTCCTGCCTGCAATTCCAAACCTTGTTCATGGCTATCCATCTCCCAGGCATTTGAGGGATGGTGATCAAGATCACCTCTAGGAGCCTTCTCAATTCTAAATTTCTCTAGTCTAATGTCTAGTGGTTAACCTATACAGCCTGACAAATGTATGGGGTAAAAGCAAAATTAGTGGAGGTGAAATAGGGAAAAGTGGGTGGCATACATTCACGCACATGCATATTCATTTTTTGTTACTTATTGTGTCAATAAGTATTTATTAAGCACATATTTAGGTACTGAGCCATAGCACAATATTGTTTGTTTGTTTCAAATATTGTCTTGACCCAGTTTTGAGTCACTGGCTACAGGCCAGTCAGATCCTTTCTTGAGCAGCTGATTAAGAACTCTTACTGGGTTCTTACTCTCTGGGGTCACTATGCACTCTCCTAATGGCTCAGGGGCCAGGTACCAGGAAAGTTGGGGCAGCCTCTATGCCCTAGTATCCCCCCAGTTATTCAAATTAGACAATCCACAGGGAATCTAGCTAGCGAACCTCAGTCTGCCATACAGCTCCAGCTTGCTGTTAACCTGTCCCAGATGCAACAGCCTGTGTGAGGTTACCTAGCAGCCTTCTCACCTCAATAACAAAGAGTTCTACCTTTCATCTGTCCTAGTGTCACTCTGTTGTATCTTGTAATCAAGAGTCTTTAAATCTCATAAAACAGGGTGGTATATGGGTGAGCAAGACCCAGCCGCTCATCTAAGGGACCTTTCATACTTATGGGGAAGATAAGGTAATTCCTTCGTTCCAAGACATGACCCCTGCCAGTATTAGAAGTTGGTCAGATGACAGGTATGAGAGGCAGGGGGAAAATGTTCCATGAAGAGTTTTAAAACATTGCAAAGACCAGGAGATAAGAGGAAAATCAATACATTTATCTATACTAATAATAGAGGAATATGCAAATTGTCTGGGACGCCATCACAGTAACAGTAACGACCAGCAGGCTGTCTGGGGCAACAAGACTGGCGGGGGGGTTAGTGAGGGACAACTAAACAACTGAATAGCAGGCTGCGTGGGGCAACCAGGCCAGCAGGGGGATTAGCGAGGGACGACCAAATGACTGAACAGCAGGCTGTGTGGGGCGACCAGGCTGGCAGGGAGGTTAGTGAGGGACGACCAAATGACTGAATAGCAGGCTGCGTGGAGCGACCAGGCCAGCAGGGGGGGCAGTTAGGGGTGACCAGGCTGGCGGGAGCGGTAGTTAGGAGCGATCAGGCCAGCAGGCAGAGGCGGTTAGGGGTGATCAGGCTGGCAGGCAGGTGAGCAGTTAGGAGCCAGAGGTCCCAGATTGTGAGAGAAATGTCCGACTGCTGGTTTAGGCCTGATCCCCAGGAACAGGACTAAACCAGCAGTCGGACATTTCCCGAGGGGTCCCGGATTGGAGAGGTTGCAGGCTGGGCTGAGAGGACCACCACCACAACAGCCCCCCCCCCCCCCGCCCCCTGCACAAATTTCACGCACCGGGCCTCTAGTAGAGCATAAGGTGGGTAAGTAGAAGAGGTAAGAAGGCGAGGGTCGTGGAGAATGACAATTGTTGAGCAATGACATTAGTACACTTCATTTTACACCAAGTTAAAGAATTTGGATCCCATCTTGAGGCCAATGGAAAGGTGTCAATGGGCACTAATCAGAGAACCAGCTATGAGCAGAATGATATTTAGAAAGGCCATTCTGATTTTAGTGTGAAAAACACATCAGGAATTTTAAGGCAGAGTGCAAAGTGCACACAGGGGATGATCGTCAGGAAACCAGTAATACTGGCTACCGTGGCTGGCAGCCTGGCTCAGGGTAACGGGAGGAGGGAAGAGAAGGGGGTGGGATGGCTGAAGCACGGGAGATGGGAATAGGCTTTACAATACACACGCAGTTTGTTTCCTGATTAAAGTTTTGCAAGGACTTTATTTTTAAACTGGGTTTAAAAATTGGTAATATGGCTTTAATATAGCCTGTTATCTTTTAGCCAGGTATTGGCTCCAATTCGGAGTTTTATAAAAATTATCTTATTGAAAACTCTTCAGCCTAAACCAAACCTTAATCAAAAACATAGTTCCTTCTGACGTCTCCAATGCTAATTTATACAGTAGTAAAAGATGCTGCCTTAAATTAGCTTTAATCTTCATTTCTATCATATCATTCAAAATTGAGTTAACTTGTTAAATATAATTGATTACAGATTAAGTTTTCCAGGGACTAAATATATCCTCTTGTGTAAAATGAACAGAGAGAAAATCAAACCACTTGCTGCAAGCAAACACTAAACCATCTGCTACAACAGAAGGAAGAAGAGTGTTTCTTATATGTTTCATCCATTATTGGGTCGCATCTTTATTTCTGCTAAAGTGACCAAAAATGACCACATTCCACCTCCAACAACATAGATGGACATTCAACTCATCGGCCATGAGCTCACTCAAATAATCTATTTTTTTATTCTAAATACTGAAAAGTTTATTGGTTGTAATTAAAATTTTAGCAGGATGTTTTGCTTATTTCTTTTTTTACACATATTGAACTTTTTTTTTTTATTTGCTTATTTCTTTCAAGTAAGCAGATTGCGAAATTGTGGAGGGACAAGATATGCTTCTGGGCATATGACACAATTTTATAGGCTGAGTGTTTCTTTTCAGCAAAGCTGACCTTCATCCTGATTTCTTCATCTGGAACAAACCACATCCCCCAATGTTACATAGGAAGAAGCAATCTTACTGTTCCTCACTCTATCCTGCCATTCTGAGGTCCTCTGATGGCCTCAGGGATAATACTATGAATCCAACAGACACAAACTAGTTGAGCAATTGGGAGCCACATCGTTAATCAGAATGCAGAATCCATAAATAGAATCATCTTAATCTGCTTCAGGGTCCCTTGAGAAATCTTAGATACAAAGCAAGTCACACATAATTAGGAAAATCATATTGCATTCTGGGAGAGGAGTGTAAAGGTCTCTCAATGATAGAACTATGGGCTAAAAGAAGAAATCTACCGAGTGCAAGGTTAGCGGTGAAAACTTCCTGGGTCACCTAAGAGCGCTGTCATGCTCCTATTGTTTTGTGACAGGTATCAGGCAGCAGCCTCAGACTGCTGTTTGAGTTAGGCTGGCTTACTGCTCAAAACGGAAAAAAATCAACAGGTTAGAAAAGTAGAATAAAAATATCTGTGAAGTTCGCTGTAATATTGTATGTGTGCGCTTATCATAGGGTGAAAAGAGAACTTATGCTTAAAAGAGTACTGTTGATCTACATACGTTTCTATACCTGAGTCAAGAGATATATTTTTTTTGTTTTATTTTTTTAAATTTCTTATTATGAAATCATTGTGATTCATATGTAGTTGTAAGAAAGAATACAGAGAGATCCTAAATGCCTTTTACCCAAAACTGTCGTACAATATCACAACCAGGATATCGATATGGATACAATCCAATGATCTCATTGGAGCCATATTTTTTTACCTGGTGAACGTGCTGCAAATGTCACTAAGTATCCCCCTCCCTCCTCAGATTGTTCCCTGCCATGTTTATGGGGGGATGCCTGGGTAAATCATTTGCCACTTGCTGAGTCGAGGAAGGAGAAGAAATATCCGGTATTTGAGGGTGGTGATTGGAGGCAAGAGTTTGAACACGTTGGGCTGAGGTTCCTGCAGGACATCATCCCTTGGAGGAGCCTAACAGGTATTTGGCTTGACAACTCTGCACCTCAAATCTCAACACGGCCGTGCCCAGCTAGAAAGCAAGCATTATAAATAGGCCAAAGAAGCCAAGAAACACTTGGCCACCTTTGGAAAAAACACCATCAACAACAGCCAGCGTATCTCCTCCAGAATGCGCCTCTAGGAAAACGACTTCCTCTATTCCTCGGGACTTCTGTTTACACCTCTCGGTGGCCTCTGCAGCGAAATGTCAAGAATACAAAGATTTACTTGGTTGTGTCTGGGGATAAAGTTTATTTTAAGGATGCTAACAAATTCAAGTGGTGGCAGAGTACAGTTTCTATAATATAAAATTTCAAACAGCCAGTGACTGTTCTTCCATCCCTTTGATGGGGCCCAAACTAAACAGCTCCACATTCGTTACAAAAGGCCTCTGTAGCGGACCTTATTATGCATCATTTAAAGAGAGGAGAAGAACACAAATCCAGGGGTCCTTTGGAATTTCAGACTGTATACATAGCCCTTCTCTGAATGACAGCTTAAGCTGTGCTATGCAAAAAGCATGGCAGAGACAATAAATTATTTGAACTGAGTTGTTTTTTCCATATTATTCTAACCCTTGAGCATCACAGGGACAATTTCCCTTTGCTATATTTCGGGAGTAAAGTCCAAGGGTAATATTTAGAGTGATTTCCCATGAGCTCTTGTGATGATCTGCATTATTACAAACGATTATTTCCAACCAGCGGCCATAGCTGCCAGCAGCCAGGCAGGCAGCAGGCGCGGTGTGAGCGCCTGGCCCAGGAGCACTGCTGTAGATCCCGGGACAAAACGCCAACGGCTTTTTCCACCTGACCGAAGGGTTTGGAAATAGTTTTTCTTTGTGTCTGAAATCCATTTTAACAAAATAGTTTCTGTGTTTTGTTTCAACTGGGATAACAGAGGAGATGAGGCCTTTGAGAATGGTTGTTTCATCAACTAAGAATTCCTGGCAAATTTGAAACAATGGAGGATTTCATTGCTTCTTGGTTTTTCTGGCAAAAATATAATGTATACAAGAGCAGGTAGATTCGTGGCTTGGATATGGCAGCAAAATGTACAGCTGAGATTTATGCAGAGATTAGGGAAATTAATGTACTTGATTAAATGTTTGTTAATATCAGTCAGTGCCTGCATCTTTGTTGTGCTGTTGACACTCTTCCTAACATTTTCTTACCTGAACCTGGTGCTTATGTTGTGGCTTAGATATTAGGGAACTTGTAAAGCTGAGAGAAGTTTCCTTCAATACCCACTGAGCTCTGGCAAGTTTTTCTCAGTGGTTAGAACTTTGGCCTTCGGATTGAAGGATGGAGGATTCAATTCCTGGTCAAGGGCATGTACCACAGTTGCAGGTTCAATCCCCGGCCCCAGTCAAGTGTGAGCAGGAGGCAACCAATTAATCTCTACTCCTCCTCCTCCTCTTCCTTCTTCTCCTTCTCCCTCCTTCCCTCCCTTTCACTCTCTCTAAACAATCAATCAAAAAATATCCTCGGGTGAGGATAAAAAACAAACAAACCACTGAATACCTTAACCTCAGAATAATAATAACACCTCAATGTCAACCACCTCCTTCCATTTTTTGGCTCTATTTCAGCCAGCAACAATCTTGACCCAAAACACAGTTCCCCTCACTGTCTTTCATAAGAAAACCAAGCACATTTAGCATATTATTTTTGAATTTTTATGGGCTTATGGCTTGGGGTGGGTAGGTAACATCCCACAGCCCACTGACATTTCACTTAAAAAAACACACACAGACTTTTTTTTTTACCAAGTCTTTCCTTCCTGCTGCCAACCACAAGGTCAAAGAGCTCTAACCATTCCTCCCACATAATGTTCAGCACCCTCTCTTTTCCTTTCCCGCTTTGAAGGGTTCCTTCATCCTTCCACCAACCCTCGATGCCAGTCCTAGCCTAGCTTCTTCCCCACCACAGGCTTTTCAAATCACATTCTCAGCAACGCTCACCTTGCCCTGCTAAGAAATTCTCACATCAGCTATTTGAAAACCTCAGTGTTCTCTATATGATTAGATTAATAATAATGATCTCAGAAGGAAAAGAAGGGGAGAATATGTCTCCCATTTGCATCTCAGAAATCCTCAAATAAAATGTAGTACTTCTCACAAACGGAAAGAGGGTAACCCTCTGGGGTAGGGGAGGAAGCAAGAGTCAGGGCCAGTGGAAGTCAAAACAAATAAGAGATCAGATCAGGCCCTTTGATCTGTTACTTTCTGCTGCATATTATTGGGGTGTGTGCAAGAAAGTGGCAAAGTGGCTCTTTAAAGAAATTATGCAGGAGATGTCCTTTTAATCCTCACCTGAGGATATTTTTTCTATTGATCTCCAGAGAGAGTGGAAGGGAGGGAGGGAGAGAGAGAAAAAGAGAGAGAGAGAGAGAGAGAGAGAGAGAGAGAGAGAGAGAGAGACAGACAGACATTGATGTGTCTCACATGGACTGGTTGTCTTCCACATTAGCCTAATTGCCTAATTGGGGCCAGGGATTGAACCTGCAATAGAGGTATGTGCCCTTGACCAGGAATCGAGCCTAAGACCCTTCAGTCTGTGGGCCGATGCTTTAACCACTGAGCCAAACCGGCCAGGGCACACAGGAGGTGTCTTTATGTTTCCCAATAGTGAACATTTCAGAATGTACATTTCACCTCCTTAAATTAGCACTTCTTTACCCCACATTGATATCTTCATCCCTCAAGGATTTATCTAGTTTTAGGCCTTATTCAGACAGTAAGCATAGGGTAGCTGTTAAAAAAAAAGTCATGAATACAGAATACTGTCAACACTATTTGGGAAAAACTCCCAGCGACCAAACTTCAATATGTTAGCATAGAGAAATTCTCTAGCTGCAAACTATGACTTGATAGATACCTCAACATACAGTGTGCTCATCTCTTTCTCCTTCTTTCTCTCTTTTTCATTATCGCCCTCCTCTGAATCTCCCCTCCCTTCCATCTATATCATGAATAACGTTAACTTCTATCATCCATGTAATCAGTATTATGTTTTGAGAATTTCATCTCCAATTTCTAAATATCTGTGATTTGCCCAGAAACTAGTGATTCCATTCATAGCTTATTCGTCTTTCACAACATTTCTCATCCCCTTCAGTGGGGCTGGGAAGTGCCCTTTAGGAAGAATGACGATTGTGCCAGTGGGACTGTGCCTGGGACAGGACAGCAGCCACAGGCTCACAGGGACCTTTAGCATTTTCTTGTCTTTTATGATCTACATTGAGGGTGGGATAGGCGTGAAGAGGCAAAGAAGGAGCAGAAGATGCGTTAGGCCTGATTTAACTACTGACGCCAGCAAAATAGGAAAGGGGGTGAGAGAAAGTTGGAGAACCAGCCAAGGGTGATGGTTTGAAAGCTCCTCCCTCCTCTGTCTTTCTGTTTCTACCAGCCAGTGCGAGACTGCCAACCTGTCCTCGAAATTCTCTTTTCTACTGACTGCCAGCAATAGAGAAGTTCTGTTTAGAGAAGTCTGCGCATCTGTCAGAGAAGTGAAGTAATGAAGGGTACAGAAGCCAAATGGAATCAAATGGGAGGAAGTGATGGCAAGAAATAAATAAGCAAAGAACCCCACAACTAAGATTTTTGAACATTTAAATTAAACATTTCATAGAATGCTGGAGTTGTAAATGACCTTGGAGATAGCAAAATCCAACCATACCCTTTTACTCCTCCATAAAGAAACGAAGATGAGGATATATGTGCAGGGGTATACAAGTAACAACAGTGATTGGTTTGGACCTTAAACCCAGGTCACTTGAAGGATAGGCCAGTGGGCTGTGTCAGACAGCTTAGCACCAGGTACAAATATGAATATTTTCCTACGCTAGAGTTAGTTATATACATTGGTGTGTCTAAGGCATATGTCCATCAACTAATTACTAATTACTCAAAAATTATTCATAGACTAACACTAAGAAATAAAAATAAGTAAAATAGATCAAGCCATAAATCTAATTCCAACAGTGTCTGTTTCATATGCAAAGAGAAGGAAAGAGAGGACACCAAAGTCAGGATTCCGACGTCTAAAAGATGAAAATATTTATCATTTAAAAAAATATCAATAATTGACGTCTCTCATTTCCTCGTGTTTGTGATATTTCTTTTAATTCTCAATTTCTAGCAAGCTCAAGTGCCACATTTTCTCTTTAATTTCATTAATAGCCAAGAGACCTTGAGCAAGTTACTTAATTTGTTGTGAGATAAGATGAGGTTATTTTATGCAAAAGTGCTCAGCCTGGCATCTGCCATTTCATTAGTGCAGTGTTCGCTGTTTTTATTAGTAGTGAACATGTCTTTTAATGAAAGGAGTAAAAGGGGAAGGATCACCTATATCAGAGAAAATGTAGGGTTGGCTGCAAGGCATCAGTTCACTGTGAGTAACAGCTGGTCTCTTTATAGGGCTTAGGGTAGAGATTACATAAAACATATATATAGGAAAAGGAAAGGGGTGAAAACTTTCAAAGTTCACCAGTTGTAGCCTACAGCATTTCACTGAAGCTCATTAGGAAGTTTACATTTATAATGTAATCTCTTTGAAACAGATTTGATTTTTTAAAGAAAGGATCTTGTAAATTAGAACTTTCCCAGGGGGCTAACCTAATACAAGTTGTTCCAGAGGTGGAATTCCTTCTGATCAAATATCTCAGCGCAGAAGAAAAATGGTTCACCAAGGCTCTGGCACCCTGGTTTCTGTAATTAGCAGGGAATATCGGAATACCAGGGGCAGAATTAGCAATTAATAATACCCTGCCCTCCGAACTTCATTGAGCAAAAGAGATACATTTAACAAACATTAAAGAACTGCGCAAATTAGCAGTACACTGTCTCGGCCCAGCTGTTGTAAAGTATTACCATATGGCTTTATAGTACCTTTATTTTACCTTGGAGATTAAAAAGCCTTTTTAAAAAATACTATTTCCTAAGGTTGTTCTGTGCTACACACACACACACACACACACACACACACACACCAGTACTTCTCTGCATTTGGGGGAAATTGGCTAATGTATGAAGGTTACAGTTTACACGCTTACCTTTTCCTACTGCCTCATCTGGCCAAGATTCCTATGAATGAGGTCATCCTTACATCAAGCAAAGCAATTCAGAAGTGAATTCAATTCCCCTTTCAAACAATGCATGCGGGGACACTCGCTGTGGAAAGGACTGCTGTAGGAATGAGGAAAAGCAGATGCAGGGTTTTCCCTTAGTTTAACTTGATAGGAAAATGAGGCCCATAGGTAAGGCAGTCTGAGGGTTGGATGACACACTGCATCAAGCAGACACCCAATTGATAACGGGTAAATCAATGAATAAATCACTTTAAAAAATGTCATTAGGAATCTAATGAACAAAATAAACTAACAAACAAAATAGAAATAGACCCATAGCTAAAGAGAAAAGACAGCAGTTAGAAGGGAGGGTGGGTTGGGGAGACTGGGGGGAAAAGGTGAAGAGATTAAGCAAAACAAAAAAATAACTCACAACAGAGAACAGTGTGGTGATCACCAGAGGGAAAGGGGAGTGGGGGAGACAGAGGAGGGTAAAGGAGATACAAATGGTGATGGAAGGAGATTTGTCTTTGGGTGGTGAACACACAATATAATATACAGATGATATAGGCTTGTACACCTGAAACCTATATAATTTTATTAACCAACTAGAGGCCTGGTGCACAAAATTCGTGCACACAGGGGGGTACCTCAGCCCGGCCTGTGCCCTCTCGCAGTCTGGGAGCCCTCAGGGAATGACGGCTTAGGCCCGCTCCGTCAGTCAGACATCCTTAGCATTGCCACAGAGGTGGGAGAGGCTACCGCCACTGTGCTCTCCAGCCATTAGCCTGGCTTCTCACTGAGAGGTGCTCCCCCTGTGGGAGCGCACTGACCAACAGAGGGCAGCTCCTGCATTGAGTGTCTGCCCCCTGGTGGTCAGTGCACAGCGACCAGTCATTCCACCGTTCGGTCAATTTGCATATTAGTCTTTTATTATATAGGATGTCACCCCAATAAATTCAATAAAAAATGTCATTAGGGTAGGGTTGTATGAGTTTGCTATTATTTTGTAAGGAATATCAGAATTCACAGAAGCAGATTCTAATCAGGAAGACTGATGGTAGATCAGAAATAAAACCTTGGAAGAATCCTGCCACTCAACGGAGGTGAACAGAGTCGAAGGAAAGAAGGTCAATGGACCGTGTGAGAGCAATAGTTTTTTAGCACCTCTATAAGTGGAAAACTTCTCTTCTAACATGATCAAGACAGTTTGGTAGGTAATCAAATCAATCAATTAAAACTGCCCCTCATTAAAATAAAGAGAGATGTTTGCTTGGAATATTTTAATTTAAAGCATACACAAATGTGCATTCTGGAGACAAATGACTAATATGGGACAAAGCCCTTTTCATTGCACAACATTTGCCCTCAAACCTTTTCTGTAGCCCTAACCGGTTTGGCTGAGTGAATAGAGCGTTGGTTGCGGGCACATTCCCAGTAGTGGGTGTGCAGGAGGCAGCTGATCGATGTTTCTCTCTCATCGATGTTTCTAACTCTCTATCCCTCTCCCTTCCTCTCTGTAAAGAAATCAATAAAATATATATATTTTAAAAAAACCTTTTCTGTAAAGGGCTAGATAGTAAATATTTTAGATTTGGAGGGTCAGTTTGGCCTCTGTCACTACAGCTGCCATGAATGCTCCTCCTCCTCCTCCTCTTCCCCTTCTTTTCCTTCTTCATCATTTTCAGCTTCTTCTTTTCCTTCTCGACTTCCTTCTTATTGTACTCCTCATCAGCTTCCTCCCCCTCCTCTTCTTCTTCCTCCTGCTTCCTCCTCTGCTTCTTCTGTTTCTCCTTCTTCTGCTTGTTTATACAACTCTAAAATGTGACACTCGCCCTGAATGGTAACTCAGTGGTTAGAGCATCCGCCATGCACAGAAGGTGTTGTGGGTCTGATTCCTGGTCAAGGGTATATGCCTTCTTGCAAGTTCGCTCCCTGGGCACATGTGGGAAGCAACCCATCAATATGTCTCTTTCTTTGTCCCTCCCTCCCTTCCAGTCTCTCTGAAAAGCAATGGAAAAATATCCTCTGGTGAAGATGAATAAAAAATAAAAGCAAAAATAAAATGCGACAATCATTTTGAGCTCATGGTCTGTACAAATGCATGCCACAGGCGAGCTCTGATCTAACGTGGTTGTGGTTTGTCAGTCTCTCGTGGGCAGGATCACTGTTGGCGCTCTTGTTTTCTTCTTTGCACAAATCACATCCATGATGGATCAAGTGTAATTTCCAAGTCCTCTGACTTTTAACTTAAAGCTCAAACTTGAACTAAATAATTAAAAGCATGAAAGCAGACTTTTTTAATTTTTGTGATTTTTTTTTCTGATTCTTTTCCTCACTCAGACCTTAGAGTATTTTATATCTATTCACCTTTCAGAATCTTTCCAAAGCACTCAATTTAGTTTTCCTATAAACATCAGTTGCTTTTTGAATTCATGTTTCATAGGTCTGCCTAATGTTCAGTTACATAACCAAAACAGGAATAAGTAGGTTGGAGACAACAATTCCTTGGAAAACCAATTCATTGGTGGAAGAAGTATTGTGGTGGTGTGGTGCCCTTATAGCTGTGAGACTTCGGCATACCCTGAGCTTTGCTGAGTATGTTTTGGAAAGAGAATGAAGAGCCTGGGTAACCCTGTGACTAAGTTTAAATGTCGGCGAGAAGCTCCTATAGAATTGCTTGGGAACTATGCCAAAAACTTTACGTACATTAAATGGTCAGAGATGATGTCCTGCTACATGAATACCTGCTACATGTTAGGCACTATGGATGCAGCAATGTTTAGACCAGTGCTGCTCAAGGTGTGGTCACTGGCCCAGCAACATTGGCATTACCTGGAACTTGTAAGAAATGCAAATTTGGGACCCTTCCCATAATGAGAAAATCTGGGATTGGCACTTGGCAACCTATGTTTTAACAAGCCTTCAGATAATTCTGATGCATGCTAAAGTTTAAGAACCACTGGCTTAGAATGCAAGGGAGAGAGATAGAGAGTTAGAAACATCAATGAGAGAGAAGCATCAATCAGCTGCCTCCTGCACACCCCCTATTGGGGATGTGCCTGCAACCAAGGTACATGCCCTTGACCGGAATCTAACCTGGGACCCTGCAGTCCCCAGGCTGATGCTCTGTCCACTGAGCCAAACCGGTTAGGGCTGCAACTTCTGATTTTACTCATCCCTCATCATTTTACATGCACATAATGAGGGCCCAGAGAAGCTGGGAAAGTTATTTAAGTTCAGAGCACTCAATGAAGAATAGGAACTGTTGTGTATGACTCTTTTTTCACTACCCCAAGGCTTTGTTTAGCCTTTTTCCCATTCTAAAACACATTTACCTAAATTGCTGGATTGGCCAGGAGGTGGGACAGAGATCAAAGTATCTGAGATGAGAAATTGCTGCGCGCGGTGGGATTTAATAAATGCTTATTGAATTAAACTGCAACATGAATTAGAGACTTATACAGCTCTCATATTTCAAATATTCAGGTTCACAGAAAAGGGTAGTGTTTTGTTTGTTTGTTTCTTTCTTTTAATATACCTACTTGTCTGATTCTTTCGAAGGGGTTTCATGTTTGTTCAGAAAAATCAGATTGCTTCTTATTGTCTCTGAATGTTTTACTGTCTTTATTCTGTTTCCTTGTCCCTGGGGGCTCAGGTCTTAAATTACAAAAAAGTTTTGATTTGTAAATGCTGTGTTTGCATGCGAATGAGAGGAGGCCACCCTTTTGTAGGGAAAGAGTTGAAAGCCCAACAGATATGCACAAGGCCAGATTCCATATGAGGCACCTCACCCTGCACCCAATATGGCATTTCCAGGCCCCAAGTGAAGTTAAAGTTAGCCATACTATACACCATCATTCAAACTTGTTTAGATTTTTTCTTTTGATTCATGCCTTTGCTGCATTTTGTACATCCTCCTGACCATTCTTAGCAGCTGTAACAACACTTGTGGTATTACCAGTAATTTGCAACTTATCAAACATGATTGAACCTTGTTCTTTTGTGTAAACGAAACAGAACTCTTTGGTTGGCTTTCTTTATACTTTGGACATAGTGTAAAGGAAATGGAGACTATATTTGCATGCCAGACAATGAAACATAACTCACAGTGTATACATGCCTTTGACATTGTAATTACTAGCTGTTGTTTAGATTCCATGTATGGTCACTGGCTATGGCTGTGTTGAAATCAGCTGTATCAACATTTAATCAAAGTCTTATAGATTTTGGTTGTATATTTTTCTAACGTCAAAATAGAAATGCTGAGACTAAAAAATAGGTTGGAAGGAATGGAAATGTGGTGTGCAATACATTGCAAAAATAATGAACATTCACAGCATAATAAATGAAGTTCATTCTGAATTTGTCAGTAATAAAATCAAACATCACATGGAGCCCATTTCAAATTAGGATTATTTCTCTAGCATTTCAGCAGCTTCTAATTAATTTTGCTTTAGTTTATATTCAAAATAGCTCTTTTCACAACATATTCTGTTGAAATATTTTCTGATTTAACATGAAATATTAGAAAGAAAATAATTGTAGGATTTTTGTCCTAAAAAAAGGTAATATATAACTCTTGGAAATCACATGTAGAATATACAACCACCGCCAAATCATTTAACACCACATAATATGATGGCATTCAGCAACATAATGGCTAGTATTACCTTGTTTTTGACTGGGATACATGTCTGTAGATTTATACATGGGACTTCTAAAGTTTCATGAAGAAGGATATTTGGAGGGAGGGTAATGGTATGGGTGGAGAGGATGGGAGCAATGATCTGTAATGCCAAATCCAGGTTTTTCTTGCTCTAGGCCTTTTAACAAAACTCCCAGGATAATGGTCCCCTCTATCCTTTGTGTCCTTTATTGATTATATAGAGCCTCTCATAAAATTAAAGGCTATAAAACCATATGCCCATAAAAATTTATGAATATTATCAGTTCATTCATATACTTCATGATGTTATATTGAATGTTATCTTTCATACTCATAGAATTAAATGACATAATAACATATAAAGCGTGGTATAAATATAATACATATTAGATGTTTCTTTATTTGATCAACAATCATCATGTAGCTAAAATATGTAGATCACTGGAATCATCAATCCTATATAATAAAAGGCCAGAGTCCATAAGTGTCATGACTGGAATGACCGCTCGACCAGTCGTCATGAAGTGCATTGAGCACCTCTCAGTCCCTCCCCCACAGTCCACAGGCTCCGAACACAGCAAGGTGGGTGGTGGGTGGGCGGGGCGGCGAGCAGTGATGGGCTACCATGCTTGATTTCATGCACTGGGCCTCTAGTATAAGATAACTAAGCCTGAGATGGATCTTCCGTGAGTTTACAATCCCACAATAATTAGCAATTACACAACACAGAAAGTAAGCCATGCAGAGAGGGATAGCCTCTGGCCATAATGATCAGGAAGCCTTCCTGGAAAATGATATTGAGGAATAGACAGGGTTAAAGAGACTAACACTCATAGTTTCTCAAGACGCCAGGGCTGCAAAGTTAAGTTTCAGGAGACTAGGTCCGTAAGTCTATGGTTGGAGATCAGAAACATGATTTAAGAATAGATAAATATATGGAAAATTACAGGATGAAATTAGGACAAATGAAAAACCAAGAGGCTGTTTCAATGATTTTAGAAAGTGAGAGAGAATAGGCGGGCCTGTTGATGTGTGAATGAATGAAGGAATAGATCCAGGAGATAGTGGAAGAATTAATGAAGGAGGCTAGGGAAAATGGAGATGATTAAAATTTCAAACTTGAAGGATTTGGAGAATGGTGGACTATTATTAGATACTAGAGTCCCAGTGCACAGATTCATGCACATTGAAAGGGAATTAATTAGAAGAAATATTTTAATATCGCTATTTGCCCTTTCTTTATAATAGAAGTGTCAACCAAATTCACGATCAACAATGACAGATCGAAACACACATGTGCAATTGGTGCCCGTGAGAGCTTTATATGTATCGCACATGCACGAGTCAACTTAGCTTTTTATATATAGAGAAAACTTGCTTAATTAGACTTGCTTTCTGATTTAGCTAAACTTTTTCCAGCCCAGTGAAGCACCCCAACTTCTTTTTCAGGTAACTGTCAGCAACACAGCAGTAAATATCAACACAAAGCAGACTTATTATTATAGATCATGCAGGGAGAACAAACGGTAAAATATTCAACTATAGCAGTGTTTGACTATATTGTGTGCAGTGAGAAAACCTGAAGTCATTTTCAAGGTCCACCATGTCTTACTTCTTTTCAGTCGGGTCAAGTTTCTAAGTTTTCTAAATCTCCATTGTCTTGCTAATGAAAAGAAAACAGGATTCTACGGAGTCTCCTATCTATCTACTCCAGGACTTCTGTGAGGATCAAATGAGATGAGGTATGGGAAGATGCTTCACAAACCTTTGGTTGAACTGTAAAATGGTTGCACCTGTCTATAAAGCAAGTTGGGTTCCTAGGCTGAAGAAACTCCAAGGAGGCTAGTCGCTAGGGAGAGGAAGCCGGGCGTTGCTACATGATGTCATTACCTGGCACCTACAGCGACCATTTCCGGGCTGGGCTGGGCTGTGGGCTGCATTTTGAAAGCAGGTCTTAGCAGCATTGGCTGCGATTTG